>NC_139217.1:296541916-297094416 GCF_055691185.1 Crinia signifera
GCAGCGAGCCCGCGAGGGGCGGCGGTACGCGTCCTCCGACCTTTTCATACCCCCACTATCCACGTCGACATGGAGTTGATTTTATATAGTGTGGCGAGCACAGCGAGCCACCGAGCCCGAAGCGTCGCGAGCGCAGCCAGCCCTGTGAGGGGACGCGTCATACCTGTGAAGTAATGCGCGTCCGCTCGCCACGCTTCGGGCTCGGTGGCTCGCCACACTATATTAAATCAACTCCACATCGACGTGGATAGTGGGGGTATGAAAAGGTCGGAGGACGGAGGAGCGCTCGCCACGCTTCGGGTTGGCATTCATCGTGGGGTGGCGTCAACAATGGGGGGGCATTTGACCCATCAGGGTTGGCAAACAATAAAAATTGGGGTCTTGGGGCCATTTATCATTGGGGCCAATGTAAAATCGGGTCTCAGGGACCCTTTTACATTGATTCCAATGTAAAAATCGTGTCAAATCGCATCGCATGCGATTTGGTTGCATGTGATGCGATCAACGCGATTTCGGGGGGTCCCGATGGACACAATCTTTAGCACGCTGGCGCCGTGCTAGGAAACAAGTACCCAAAAAGGAAAACATAAATTCACAAGCAACCAAATAGAAACAAAGGACTGATACTGCACAAAACGACAGGACTCACATACCAACAATATATGAAGAAAATGCATAACACAAAAACATCATAACACAGACAACATACCACGAAAGGAATAACCCTAGGAATTTGTCTATATCTAAAAGTATAGAAGCAGCATCAATAGACAGATCCTTCTCAACATATGAGATAGAAAACTTGTCAGATACAGAGTAAAATCATCTAGCAAGACTCTCCTTCAATCAAGGTTTGGTCACAACACAACGGAATTACTGTATAATAACAGTCAGTAGACATTGAAACAATCAACTATTATGGACATTGACCAATTAAGGATCAATGACACACCCCCAAAAGAGACAATTAAAAGAATCATGGGGGGATCATTTTTTAGATTCGGAGGTGGGGAGGAAGTCATGCACCCTATCAACACAGAACATGACAAATCAACAGGACCACACCAAGAACAAAAAGAAAAGGAGTATAGAAACAGAAGGGAATGCAGAGGAAACAGCCCCCCAAATAAATCCAAACAGAGGAAAGAATAGAGATGACAGTCACAAAATCTTTAATATCAGTGATATACCATTGACAAAGGCACACATAGCAGTTCTCACAAAAGGCTTAAAGTTTGCACCGTCAAAATTACCAAGTAAGTTCAATATTTACTGTGATTTACAAACATTCACACGTAAACTGGAAACTGAAAAAGTTTTTAAATTCCATCATTAGGTATCACGAAGCCTCAAGGGAACAATATAAACATACTGCTTTAAGACCTAGACTTTTAGATCTAGAGACATAGAAAATCTGGAGGAGACCTGCACTAAAAACAAACAAGTTAAATATAAAAATCACAACAACATAACAAAAACAGAGAGGGAGGCTTTAAAACAGTTGGAAGACATCAAGACATAATAATAAAACCAGCAGACAAAGGGGGTGGTCTGGTCATTCTAAACAAAACTGATTACACTAGGGAAACACTACGATTATTAGGAGATTCAGATACGTACACTGTCCTTAAGGGTGACCCCTTAATACAAGAATGAGTTAGATCTCTTTCTCAAACAGGGCAAGGAGAAAGGGATCCTGGCAAAACAAGGACATGGATTTATACAACAGGATTTTCCGGTTATACCTGTTTTTTATTACCTGCCAAAAATTCATAAAATATACAACAAATCCACCTATCTGCCCCATCATATAAGGTATAAAATCACTTACAGCCAATTCATCACAGTATACAGACACCTTTTTACAAGACATGTTCAATACACTACAGTGATATGGGAGGATGATTGCTGGTTAGCAATGAGCCATGTTACCTCCCTCTACATGGTTATTAAACATGAACAGGGTCTGGAGAGCACTAGACACTTTCTTAACAAAGACACAACACTAGAGGCAGAACAGATTGAATTCATAAATGAATCAATTAAATACATCCTGCATCACAACTACATGTGGTTTAATAACACCTTCTACCTACAGAGAATAGGAACCGCCATGGGATCTAGGGTGGTACCCAGCTATGCAAATCTCTTCATGGGTAAGTGGTAGGACGACTATATCTGAGGGAGACATAGCTGGAGCGCCAACCTGAACCTATGGCGACACTACATAGACAATATCATCTTCATATGGAAGGGTACAGGATCCTCATTATTAGAATTCATTACCTATCTCAATACCAATGACAGAAATCTGACTTTTACCACTAAATACAGCAAAAACAGAGTGGAATTTTTAGATTTAGATATCTTTGTTTGTTCACAATCAGAAGACATACACTAAAACATTCAGAAATAATGTGAATTTCAATAGCTACATTCTTAACACCAGTGGATACTACAAACCATGGGTCACCAACATATCCAAAGGACAATTTCAATGCATTAGCCGTAACGGTTCCAGAATAGAGGATTACAAATCCCAAGGAACACAATTAATGACACAGTATCAACTTTATGATCATCAAATCCAGACAACATTAATGAATACTGATCAGACCAAGGGCTTATTCTACTGTGGCAAGTGTGCAGCCTGAAAATATCAAAGAAAAACACCACAAAGAAACTAGTGATACTAGACTCAAAAAACAGTGAAACATCCAGAATAAATCAAAACCTCCCATGTGAGACAAAGGTAGTCATTTATATCCTAAGGTGCCCCTGCGGACTACAATATGTAGGGAAAATCACCCGCCCACTTAAAGTTAGGCTATATGAACATACACAAAACATCTGTAGAGGGTATGAAAATCACAGTGTATCACTACATTATAAGGAAAAGCACCAATCTGACCCCACTGACCTGTTTTTTTTATGGCAATTGAAGCTCCAACAAAAAATTGGAGGGGTGGCAATCATGCCAATACACTGGACAGGAGGGAGTTATACTGGATTTTTAAATTAAAGACCATGACCCCTAGAGGCTTAAATATACATTTTCATAACAATCCGATCACACATACTAGTTAAATACATCATACAAACTACAAAAACTGCCACATAGTCTCATGAGCAACATTGTAGCAACCAATAAGTCGAGTTACACTAACCATTAGAATACCAGGTATATTTTTCCATTACAGATGTACAATGTTAAATGGAACATAATAAACTAACACATAGTACTGCAGAAATTTACTCTCCATACCTTTTAACATATATCAATCAATGGGCTAGGACATTTTAATTGACAGTTTAAAGGAACATGGAAATACACATGTATCCAATCAGCCTCTAATTCATAGCCAACAGAGAGGAATCCTATCAAACACCTGTGAATAAGGTGTGAACTCGGTGATGGACATAACCCCACTTGATTGACAGCTATCACGGACCAATCAGTGAGACTGATTAAATATGGACACCCATATAAAACACGATCTAAAGCACCTTATGGTATCCTTGAGAAAGGCCAAGCAGGGTCGAAACGCATTGGGACACATTGAGGACATCATTAACTGCATATTGACTTTAAAACCTACAGCAAGCAGGAGAACATGGGCGCGCTGCTCAGCAACTCCGCTACCTTGCAATAACACCTGCGAGAGTTCAGGTTCTCCCCATTGAGCGGGAAAATGCTGCTCCGGCAAAATTAATAGAGGGGTAGATTTATTAAGCTTGGTGAAGTGATAAAGTGTCTGGTTTTTATTACTGGCCGATCAGATCCTACCTGTCATTTTTCAAACCAAGGCCTTTAACTTCACTGTTAGGAGCTGATTGGCTGGTGATAAAGTACCAGCCACATTATCACTTCACCGAGCTTAATAAATCTGCCCCAGAGACACAGGCTACAACCACCCGTGAGTGTGGACCGTGATACGGGTATCTGGCCGGCTGGAACAATACCTTAATACCGCACAGGCTGCAGAGACATCAGACTGGGGTAAGAGACTGTATAGCGGGACGCCGCTAATACAGTCAATACTCAGACTTTAAAGACCACTGTCAGCTGTGCGCAAAGTAAAAACAACCTATATTTAGTATACCTAGGAGATTGGACGTCTCCACCACTATTTGCAGCACACCATTACAGGTGATATATACTGAGTTTGGGGGAAAAAGAAGTAAAAAACTACCCTTTTTACTTTGTCTCTTCACCTAAATTAGGCATTTCCCATTAATAATAAAGGCAGAAACCATATGGAAGAGACAAAAGGATTGAATATGGTATAGTAAGTCCAAATAAAAATAATTTATTACTAAAAAAAATGAATTCATAAAATCCGATTTCCTTAAAATATCACAAATGCATGTGGAGGTTTACCAGATTCTGGTGAGCTAAGGGCCTGTAAGATGGTCTGTGGAGGTAACTTGGGTTTTCCGAATAACCCTGCCTCTAGGACTCCTGACATCACACTGAAGCTGGAATCTGCTCTCCTTGTTGTTCACACAACAGCATCAGTACTGGGAGGATTCAGCACTCCAAATAACTTCAGTAGCTGTGGCTGGTGCCTTCACAGTAGAAACATACATGCAACAATGATGCGGCACTCGTAGCCCCAATAATGTACAGCACAGGATACGCCAATTGACTAGGATGCTCCAGGAGAATCTACTGATTAACTTGATATGCAACATGTATACAGGACACAACAGATCTTGTTCACTACAGATTCAGAGACTAAAGGTGCCCATAAACTTGTCCAATTTGGGCCGATTACACCCAATCCCGATGAATCGGCCCAAATCAGAGGTGTTTGACATTCCCGTCAGGTCTGATGTGTGGTCATAAGCGCATCGGACCTGCGACAGCATAAAAATTGCAAAATGAAGATGCACAGCACTAGCAGAGTCTCACAGGACCTGGCACAACAGGCTGTTAAGCACAACTGCAGCAATGATGTACGACATCTGTAAGTGACCAATCCATTTCTAATGTTTCTGCAATTTGTTTTCCCTGCGTGCTATTAATAGATAAGTGACAGCAAGTTAACACAGTATACAGACAAAGCACAATGTATCTATTTTATTACACAAATAGCACAAGAGGGGCCATCACACAGCATGCTAGTCCCCTCTGCCAATTCAGCAACAACAACAATGGTCACACTATAGGAGAGAGCCTATTAGTGCGGCACCTTGAGAGCAGTATGGGTGCAGGCTATTGGCAAACAGACATTGCTAAAGTACTAGACAAAAATAACAAAAGGGAAGAAAAAACAATTAAGTAAAATAAATAAGTGCAGTAATCATTTTTGAAAGGTTGCATTTGTTGCAGTGTTAAAAACAAACATTAAAACCAGTAAATTTGTCATTCCAGTATATTGGCATGTTTATAAAAGCACTAATTAAATTAACACAATTTTCTCCCCTGCTCCTTTCTGAAAAGCACTAGAAGTACTAAAAAGGAAGATTATCAAGCCCTAATTAAATATAAAACCATCCAAGAAGGGGAAACATAATCAACAAAAATTACATCATTTTAATATGAGCTGCAATTAGGAGGTTCTAATTACATTTGTTTTTTCCCCAAGAATCAAAGCATTGAAACTCAAAAGACCTTCTTTACAATGTGGAAAGTACACATCTACATTATGAGCCACTGTCAGACACGTTGTAGTTTGTTTCTATAAAGTATCAGCAGTGTATAACTTAAGGCCCTCATACATTAGGCCGGCCCAATTCTCCTGTGAGCCGCCCGGGAGCTCCCCGGGAGGCTCACATACAATTCGGCACCTGATGGGCCATTTTTTACATGTGATAAATCGCTTGCATGCAGATGATATCAGCGGGACGGGCAGTGCAGTGCCGGGCATTAGATTTTTAAAATAACCTGTCAAATGACTGGTTGCCAATCAGAGAACAGCTAGTCATTTGACAGGTTCTTTTCAAAATCGAATGCCCGCCACTGCACTGCCTGCCTGTCCCACTGCGTTCACCACCCAGCCAGGTCAGGACTCGCCGCGCATATATGCAGGGAGGTCGGACGTGATCTTATGTGCTGACCGTCCAACCTCCCTGATCCGGTCCCATGCGCACGGGACTGCACATCGGATCGGATCAGATGTCACACACCTGCGATTTTGGGCCGATTTCACCCGGTTATCGGCTCAAAGTACCTAAATTGGATGAAATTGGCCCAAAATCGCATACTGTACGCATACTTTAAGGCTTGCATTCCTATAGCTAACAGAAGCTATCGCATAGCAATGGTACGCATTACAAAAAAACAGCTCATGGCTATAAGTACAGGTGGGTAACAATCCAACTGAATTAAGGGTACATTAACAAATCATGATATTACTAATTGGTCAGTAATAGTTTTTTTCAATATAACATACCTCTTTTCTCTCTTTGATACACTTAACTTTCACTGCGACAATCCTAATTATCCTTATTTCCCTTATTAACCCCTTCAGTGGTAATCCCGAGAATTTTCTGGGCTGTGCCCAGTCTGGCAAGCCTGAAAAATTCTCAGGATTGCCGCTGTTCAGAGCCAGGCAGCGCTGCCGAGTTCAATCGCTGAACTCAGGCAGCTTCAGCGCTGCCCGGGTCAATCTCCTACACCATGCCACACCTCCTCCTCCTTCCCTCCCCTCCGGCTTTTCTATTGATGTTTCCGGTGCCTGACACGATGCATCAGGGTGCAGGGCTGTGACACTGGAGCGCACGGCCGGGCAGTGGCTGGCATAGTGTTCAGCTGCGCTGCCCGGCATAGGGGGACACAGTGCTGGTTTTTTTTTTAGGTAGCGCTTCACCTAAAAAAAAAAAACCAGTGGGGAGCGCTACCTAAAAAAAAAAAAAAAAAAACAATAGCTATCCTTTCTAGCTACCCGTAGTGCCCTAACTAATCTTTGAACAAGCCGCTCTGCTGCACATTCTACTGCTCAGAAAGAAAGTGAGGAAAAATATCCAAAATTTCTCTTTGAGCATTGTAATCTGGGGCATTTTGTCTGTTCCTCCGAATTCTCAGACAGAGATCGGGTGGAAGACTATACCACTTATCAGTACAGCCTCATGCATTTAATACCCCTTTTCCCATCTACAAGCCAGGTCGCACACAGGATTTTGTACCCGGCTACAACCTGGGTGCGACCCGGCTTGCAAACTCATTCACACTAGAGTCCCCACACGGCATAATGCCGGGCAGGTGTAGTCACCGGGAGGTGGGGTCGGGGAGGCGCTGGGAGATGAGAGCATCTCCCTGCACCAGCTTTTGCATTGTAGTAAACGGGACTTGGTTCACATCGACCTCAGTTACCCGTTTACACTACACAGTGACACAGGTTAAACCAGTGTTCAACCCTGGTCGCTACCTAGGTACAAATGCCGAGACTCACGACCTGGGTTATTTCTACAGGGAGCGTTTCCATCTGCCTAAAATCCCGGGTTATGCTCGCTCCCATATTAGAACACATAAGGCTAATGCATTTCTGTGAGGCCACATTAAAAGCTGAGGAGGTCCTCAGAGGGAGAACCACTGGCATAGATGGGATAAATAAATCTGATACACACTTTTGCTCAATATTTGACAAATCTACAAAGTCTTTTATAAGGTCCATCCACACCACGGTATCCAGTCAACAATTTATAAGTCAACAATCACTAGGTCAGTGGTAGCCAACTCCAGTCCTAGACATGGTCTACCATTTATCCCAGAATCCACACAGCACCAAAACCCAGGTATAACAAGTGTTCACGCATGCTAGATACCTGAGTTGATTTCAACTGGACCTTTACAGACTGCAAAACAAACTGGTTACTGAATGCCATGGTATTGCTGGCAATCTGAAAGGGGTATTATTAGAGGTCAGTTCTTTAATGTATGTATACTGTACTACGTACTGTGTGATCCAAGAGAATGCCAATGTAACTCTTACCTACTTCTAACGCTTCTGAATGCTACAGCCAACAGCAAAACGAATGTAGAACTAATGTTGGTCAGAAATGTGTTTATTGATGAACCATTTGCTTACGTCGCTTTACATGGTGTCAAGATAAAAAAACCATAAAAACACATGCATGACGGTGCTAAATGTTAGAAAAAAATAGCCAGCGGGTAAAAGAACAAGGATGGTGGCAGAGGTCATTTTTAAAATCTTAAAAGAAACAATCAACAGAATATCAGATGTACTATAACATTTACCCACAAGGTGGCAGTGATGTCCAAATGCAAGTGGAAGATATATTTGTTTGCAAGGTATCTTAAAAATCTGCAGATCCACATTGTTTAGCACAAGCCATACATAAAAACAAATGAGAAAAATTAGAAAATCAAAACAAGTTTCGTATAGATCAGTGGTTCCCAAACAGATCACATTTTCCAGGTCAACTGGAAGGTGCACTCATTACTCACTGACACATTTTAAAAGGACCACAGGTAGAGCTAATTATTTCACTTGTGATTTTGTGAGAAGACATGAAAAACATGCACTAGTCCTTGATAACAAAGCTTGAGAACTACTCATCTAGAGGGTGCAGGTGTGAGACAAATTTGGATGGGTCCTGTTTGCAAGAACAAATGCTGGCCGCACATCAGACCAACTTTCATCCAACTAGTTGGTTGGATGGAATAAAAATATGGTACTGGATGGGAGCAAATGTAATTCGTAATTCAGTAATTTGGTCTGAAAATGTGGAAACGGACAAAACCTGTCGCTCAGATAAAGTAGTGAAGTTTGATCTGTTTGATTTACCGTAATTAATTTCACTGAATTTTTTTTTTGTCCATTTTCCTGGGGTTGTGAGCAAATTGCTATTTGTCATTTGCTCCCATCCAGTGCCATATGTTTATTCCATCCAACCAAATAGTTGGATGAAAGTTGGTCTGATGTGTGGCCAGCATTACAATAAAGATTGGAGACAGTGCTTGCCAGTTTGTGTTAAGAGAAGAGCACATTAACAATAATGTCATTTAGTAGCTATAGTCTATCACTGACCTGGCTGAGCAGATGTATACATTCATCTAAGTAGATGCTGAAAGTAGTTGGACAACTCATACAGAGTTTAATTTATTAGAATAGTCGACTTTGCAGAAACATTCTGCGCCTTTCAGCTAATCTGTGACGGTATAACAGCAGCAATAGACAGACTAAAACTTCACCAAATTCCTATAAAAGTTTTTTTTTTTTTATTGCTACAGCTCCTAAACTGATCTTCTGGATGTCCTCTCGGGGTACCATATGATTGATTTGGTCTCAAACCATTAGACCAGCTCGCTCTAAAGGTGCGTACACACGGGGGCGATTTTGTCCAAAATCGCGGGAAATATGGTCGCTGAGCGACCATATTGCCCGCAATGGGAGTGTGCACCGGGGATATATTTTGCCGGGTGCGCGCTCCAGTTTTTGCCCCTGTGGTGAAAGCTGGTCGCAGGAACATGCTCCTGCGACCAGCTGATTACCACTGCCGGGCTCCCCCCGGCAGTTTCTTTTTCATCAGCAACCATCTCTGGTCGCTGATGTAAAGTAGAAACTGAGCAATATATTGCTCAGCCATATATTGCTCAGCAATATATGGCTGAGCAATATATCTCCCCCGTGTGTACACAGCATAACTCCGTGGCAATAACATAGAGATCATCTATTTTTCTGGGTGAGAGTTTGAGTTCTCCTAGCCCCACAGCAAAATAGTATATAGAGTGGACTGTAGGCATATAATAACTGACGCCCAAAGTGTCTTATCCTATATTCTACTCAGGGTTGGACTGGCTCACAGGTGAAACCCCTGATGGGCCCCACTTAATGAGGGCCCACCCCTTGCTCTAGGGATCAAGTTCCATACTATGCACTTGATACACAATACTGTACACGTTACATTATACTGCACGGGACTTTGGTGTATCTTCTACAGTTAATCTGGGAAATTATAATGCATGGAATAGATTTATAAAAAGTGACCAAATCATACACTAATGGTTAGCCAAGCCTCTGTGTTGCCTGGCCACACCCCTAAGCATGGATCCACAACCAATGCATTCACCAGGTGGGACCTTCATGCCCCAGTCTGACACAGTCTATCTTTATTATCTATATTTATTCCTAAACAGTTCATAGGAGGGGACCAGTATTTAAGGTGATTATCTCATACGAAAATGAAACAAAAGTGAAATAAATGAAACAAAAATAGGGGTTTGTTTTTGACAGCAGTAAACGAGAAAGATAAGTTAATTATATTTTATTATAGACCTTAAACACATTCCTAAAATACAATTTCTGACGGAGCATAAAAATGCATATATGCAGGCTAGGATGCCAAGTAAAATAGCTCTGGAAACTTTTACCTTGATAATTTTGTAAATCATTTTTATTTTCCAGGAAGTAACTGAATAGTTCCCATACTCCAATATCTTCCCATTGCAGCACACCAGTCGGATATGTCTAATACTCTGAACATGTTAATTGCTCATTGCAGTTTGCTGTGATGTGTAGAAAACTAAAGTTAATCTAGCACATAATCTAAATGTACAAGACTTTTGATGGAAGTTGTCTATGGTTTACCAAGTCAGTCCCTTTTCTCTTTGACATATGGCGCTATGTGGTATCTGTGCTTGCAGGAGCCAGGATGCTACAATATGTATCGGTAGAGATAAGCAGCTGCCGTTTACATTGCTTTTCTCATCAATCAAGCTAGAAGAAACCACTGAATGTAGAAAATACACTTCCCTCTCCTCTGCTGTCTCAACTCCTGCCTTTGTTGGAATGTGCCAACTAACAAATGTGACTGATCAGAGGAAATATATAAAGTCATTTATCTGCCCTGGCTGTTCTGATGTGTGTATATCTCCTAACTATAACAGCTGCTTTTTCAAACACCACAGCGGGCTGGCTTACATGATGCCGTTTTCTACATTCAGATATTAAAAAAGCAATTGCTTGTATCACACAAAGGTTGCAGTGGAAATATTGGGAAAATAAGCACAATGTATATGCATGGTGAAAAGTGAGCTGTAAAGCCTTCACTACATGCTGTATGGGGAAAGCAATGCTGCCAATAGGCGAATCTAGAATTATGGTAATAGGTTGTCCCAGATCTAGACACAACAGTAGGGGACCTTTGCGCGGCCTAGCTGTGTGGCAAAAATGGGGCGTGGTCTTGTGGGAAGGAGGCGTGTCATCACAAATAGGGGTGTGGTATTACACTTTAGACCATGCACAGTAATGCCCATTACACATTTTAGAAAACTCCATAATACCCATTACACATAAAGCCACACGCCGTAATGCCAGTTACACATAAGGCCACACACCATAATGCCCATTACACATTGTGCCACACATCATGATGCCCATTACATACTATATAACAAACCGTAATGCCCATTACATATTTGAAACATAAGTGCTGCTTATCTACATGATCATTCCTAGGGGGTTCTTGCTTGATGGCACCATAGTACCCATTACACATGATGCCGCACACCATAGCACCCGTTACACATGATGCCGCGCACCATAGTACCCATTACACATGATGCTGCACACATAATGTCCCTTACACATGATGCTGCACACATAATGCCCCTTAAACATGATGCTGCGGGGGCGTGGCCTGGCAGCCATCAAGAACGGCAGCACTGAGATCAAGCTCCGAACGCCAGCCAAGTTAAAGTGGGTCTCCAGACTCCCCTTCCCACCCAGCGGGCACCAAGAGACAGCACTATCTCTACACACCCCTCCGTGATTCAGTCGCGGGCGGCAGCGGAGTCGGGAAGCCTAATTTAGGCTTCCGCGGATTGCGGCCTGCTCGCGGCCTCAAAGCCGGGACCTAAATTTCTGACGCCTGCCGGGATTCAAGCTCCGCGGCCGAGTGACGCCGCCGGAACCTCCCCGTGATCACCAGCGGCCGGTCAGACACCCACTGACACTCTTGGACACCCCCCTGAGCCGGGATTGCAGTGGTAAGGGCAGGTACCCTGCTTCAACATCTTCCCCCTACCCCAGCACTCACCCTGCGATCTATAGCGGCCATCTTGGTTGGGGCACGGCCGCACAGTTAATAATTCCTTACTCAGTGATCCCCTGGGCACAGATGACATAGCCCTGTCTACTACACATTATCTTCTGTTAATTAAACACGTTGGGAGGTGCATACAGCAGGACCTGGCGAGTTATATCTCACCTCAAAATGGTCTGCTAGGATTCAGCATATTTTGTTAACCTGGTGGTACATTAGGTGGGTAGCACTGCCCTTGTGCTCCTAGGTAAGGGCGCTGGCCCCTGCCACCTACAGGCAACCCAGTACCCGCTTACTACTTGCCTTCCTTACCCCCATCGAGTGCCACCGAGCCACGTTTGTGGAACCAGAGCACCTTCTGACGTCCCTGCAGACTGCAATACCCTTAAAAAATAAACATCATGACCTATGCCTTCTAAGCCCTACAAAACGCTGAATCAGTATCTGACTAGAACCTGCCTAGACCCTCTGTATTAATATAGCTGAACAGCTGGCGAACCCCAGACCCCCCCCCCCACAGGACCAAGTAAATACAGGACGGACTTCTAGTTCCGGCGATGGTGAGGTGAGCAGCCTCCCCGTACCGCTCCGTTATCTACCTCAGCCCACACATCTGCAACCCTGAATTCGACACCGAGATCCAGATCCCGTTCACCCTGTCGCCCCTCGAAAGATATGGACAGTCAATCTAGTCCCCCGGCAGCGGCAAAAATGACACCTGCGCCTATGCAGCAACGGCAGGATAAGCGCAAGGGTGACCACAATACGGCGTCGCACGCTGAGAACACTAAAGGTACCCCTGTAGCTAAGAAGCCCATCCCGGAGAACCGCACAAGTGAGGATGACAGACCCACCCAGGGAGGTATGCATTCTCTCTCCCAGAAAGATCTCACAACCCTCATTCAAGCTGCGATCCAGCCCCTCCTACAAAAAGCTGTGGCAGACATTTCCTCACAGCTTAGCAATCTGACCGTCAGGCTGGACACGGCAGAAACACAGATTGGAGAGAATATGGAGGACATTGTTTCCCTCAAAAAAACTGTTCTAAGATTGGAACAAGAAAACAAAGCACTTGGAGAAGGGTTAGAAAACGCCGAAAATAGGGCTAGAAGGAAAAATCTCAGAATAGCTGGCTTACCCGAATCTCTAAAGGGGACACAGCTTGAATTCTTTATTAGAAATACCTTGCCTTCCCTCCTTGATATTAAAGACCAATGTGCGGATATAAGTATTGAAAGGGCTCACAGATTGGGACGCTATAATCCTCAGGATCAAGCTCGCCCACGTGTGGTAATTTTTAAAGTTTTAAATTACCTCCACCGTCAAGCCATATGGAATGCCTCCAGAAAGGTTAACCCCATCAAATGGAATGAGCATGTTATTCGCATCTTCCAAGATTTTTCATCCTCAGTAGCCACTGCAAGGCGCACTTTCTCCCCATTGTGCTCGGCGCTAGTTAAACAAAACCGCAAATTTTATCTAATGTTTCCAGCACGTTTAAGACTCTTCACAGGGAATGGCTTTAAAGACTTTGATAATGTCAAGGATGCTGAAGCCTTTTTGAGAAATGAAAAAACTGGCACAGGAGACGAAGACATAGCTGACGTGGGTGGCTTACCTATCGGCTGAAAACTTACTGGGATTGGTCTGAAAAGCTTCTTCTGCTCAATAGGAGTAGACGCTGATTACTCGGACACCTTATGGGACACAATCCCCTCTTATAAGGGGCGAAAGCTTGGTCTACAATTCGATCCTTCATCGTTTATTCTGATAAGTATCTCCTGTTGATTTGTTAAATTAAGGTTTATTCTACAAGGGTTAGACCAAGTGAGATAGGTTCTTTTGTTCTTTACTCATATATTTTTGGTCTCAGTGTGTTTGGGTTTAACTGTTATTTTAGAAACATGGATATTAAAGGTGTTTTATATTTTTTATTTTTTTTTTGCTAGGGCTGGGGTGGGAGATGACGTAGCGGGCCGGAGTTCAGATTAGCCTTAAATTTAGATAATTCTGAATGTTAGAGGAGTATACAAAAATTCATACTCCAATGATTCTCTGGAAGTCCATATTTAAAGTCTTCTTTACTGCTCATATATATGTTTGTGTAGTTGTCTTAATTTGTCTTATGTTTCCCTTATGTGTCCTTCTTCTAATCTCTCTTTCAGTCCTGCTGGGATTATCATTTATTTGGATGTATATATTTATGATTCTTTGCAATGTCACTTAAAATAGGATCGCTAAACATAAGAGGCATCCATACCCCTGCCAAACGGCGGAAACTCTTGACATACCTGAACAAGCAGAGGGTTGACATTGTTTGTCTTCAGGAGTCCCATCTGATGCCCCCAGAAGTTAAGAAGTTACAAATGATGGGATGGGTCGTTTTGGGCTCCTCACATCTAAACTCCAAATCCTGCGGGGTAATTACCTTGGCTAGAAAGACTCTAAGCATACAGGTTCTATCTGAGGTCTCTGATCCTGGCGGTAGGTTCCTTCTGTCAACTATAACAGTAGATAATGTCCAACTCATCATTTGCAACATCTATGCCCCGACCAATTATAAAAAGAGTTTTTTCACCTCCCTCATTGCTAAGCTTCATTCCCTAGACCCTTCCTCTTTAATAATATGTGGGGACCTAAATTTAATAAGTTCTAAGTTATTAGATAAATCAGTTAAACCCAAAAGGGATTATACTCTACCCAAAATAGGGGTCCCCTTTTTGATTAAATCCTTAAACCTGGTAGATGCTTGGAGAATCCACCATCCAACCGAGATGGATTTTACATGTCTATCTTTGACACATAAATCATGGTCAAGGATAGATTATATCTTAGTTGCGGAACCTCTCTTCGTTAAAACATCTGATCCCTTGATACAACCTCCTATTCTGTCTGACCACGGCCTCATCTCTATTGTTTTGGAACTTAAACCTCCTGCCCCTTTTTCCTCATCCTGGAGATTTCCATCTCACTTGGCCCAATCCCAAGATCTTCAAGACCATTTAAATAATATTTGGTCCCTTTTTCAAAAAGAGAATGAGGAATGTAGATTGATTGATCCTATGCTATTTTGGCAAGCTGCTAAAACTGTCCTACGGGGAGAAATCATCTCTTTTACTTCCAAATTAAAAAAAAAACAAAATAAAAAATATTTAGATTTGCAAGAAGAGCTGACAGCGGCCTTCCAGGTTTTTAAACAAAATCCCACTCAAATAAACAAAGTTGCCTATCAGAATGCCCAACTACGAAGCTCCGAGTATCTTGATCTAATGGGAGAAAAATACATGTTTAATGTCAACTCAAAATTTTATAAATTTGGGAACAGAATTGGGAAAATGCTTACCAATCTTTTGCAGGGCTCAAGACAACGCTCTGTTGTTCAGCCTCTGTATGCGAATGATGGCACATTGACGAAATCAGATACCCAGACTGCGGAAGTTCTAAAAATATATTATGAACACCTCTACTCTGCCCCGGAATATCAAGGCGCTGTGGGGATTGGAGATGTAGCAGATTCGGCAGACAAGGAACATCAAATTTCCCAATCATATTGGGACTCACTCCCATTCCCTCAGGTACCCAATGAATTAACCACCCAATTAGTATCCCCTATCACTGACTTAGAGGTTAAATGGGCCATACAAAAACTTAAGCCAGCAAAAGCCCCTGGGCCGGACGGCTTCTCGAATGAATTTTTCAAGTTAATGGAACCCCTTATATCTGATACTTTGGTGGCTAGCTTTAACTCTATGATCGAGAAGAGAATACTCCCAGCATACTTTTCGGATGCTACTATTAAGGTCCTCCCGAAAAAAGGTCGTGATCTAAATTCTCCCGGATCATACCGACCAATTTCTCTTCTGAACATAGAGTACAAGCTCTTAACAAAAATTTTGGCCGAAAGGCTTAAAACTATTTTACCAAAAATCATTAGTGAAGACCAGACGGGATTCATCGCAGGCCGTCACTCTGTGACAAATATGAGGAGATTGCTGGCAGCCATACACCAATCCCATGCTCTCTCGGCGGACAGAGGAAAGGACAATTTGGTCCTGACTCTGGACGCCGAGAAAGCATTTGATATGGTCCTCTGGCCTCATCTATTTCAAGCATTAACAAATTTTGGTTTTCCTCCTAGCTTTATTGATATAATTAGATTATTATATTCCTCACCTAAATCAAGGATTGCCTGCAATGGTTTATTGTCTGATCCCTTCTGTCTTAAGAGAGGGACTAGGCAGGGATGCCCTTTATCCCCGTTACTTTTTGCGATAGCGATCGAGCCCCTTGCCATTGCAGTTAGGACCTCGCCTCTAATCCAAGGCATCACAATAAAAAACTTAGAGATTAAAATAGCTCTATTTGCAGATGACACTCTGGTATTTCTATCCAACCCTGCTCGTTCTTTGCCGGCTCTGCTACACCTTATTGATTCTTTTGGAAAAATTTCTGGGTATAAAATTAACATGTCAAAATCTGAATTGCTCCCATTGGGCAAAGTTAATTCGCAATTGATTCAGGCACTGGATTCACCGATCCCAGCGTGTCGGTCACATTTCAAGTACTTGGGCGTTCTGATCGGTAACGATATATCTAGGCTATACCCTTTAAATTATGTCCCAATAATTTCCCAGATCAAAACCAAACTGGAAGCTTGGAGAGACCTCCCTATCTCGCTAATAGGCAGGATGGCTATTATTAGGTCCATTATTCTACCAAAAATTCTATACTGCATGCAGATGCTACCTTTTCCCCTTAAGCCCTCTGATATTAAATTACTAGAATCATCATTCACTAAATTTCTCTGGAAGGGCAAGCGCCCAAGAATTGCAAAAAATAAATTAAAAGCTCAAACCAAAGACGGAGGGTTAGGGTACCCAGATTTACAAAACTATGCACTAGCAATTCAGTTCAGATTCATAGGTGACTGGCTGTTGGATAGATCCAACTTTTCAAATAAGGTTCTGGATAGAGCCATTCTACACCCTTACGCACCCGGGGCATTGTTGCAGGTGGCTCAGGGAGCTATACCGTCAGAGATCAGAGACCATATTTTGTTTAAATACACCTACCAAGCTTGGATTAAGATTAATCGTATCCTTAATTCCAACCCTCAGGAGACTTCTTATAAACCCCTATGGGGAAACCCAGCCTTTCCCCCCTCTCTTTTAGATTGTCGTTTTGTTTCATGGAGAGACAATGGTCTAGATTTAGCTAGCAAGATGTTTGATCCCGGAGGACAACTCTTGCCTTTTAGTGATTTGACCGAAAGATATGACTTAAAAAAATCACAGCTGTTTATGTATTACCAAGCGAGGCACTTCTCAATCCAGTCCAAACCCAGTGTACCAAATAACCCGCAAGGGACACCAACAACTTCAATACACTCGATAGAGTCACTGATGTTGTATATCCAAACAAAAAAATATACTCTGAGTTGTCTCTACAAACTGCTCTGTTCCAACCTTTTTAATAAGCCCATACACTGGGGGGGTTTGGTCGAGAGGTGGCGCGCTGATCTGCCTATTATCCAGAATATGGAACAGATCTTACAATCACAACTACACACGATGAAATCCCTAAAATCTGCGTATCTCCAAGAGGTGCATATTCGAACTTTGCATAGAGCATATATTTCGCCTTACCAACGCAGACACATGGTAACAGAAGAATTAGGCCACTGCTATAAATGCGGCGTAACTAAAGCTGATTTTGCACATTGCATGTGGGACTGTGTTAAAGTGAAGAGGTTCTGGTGCAAGGTTACCAATTTTATCAACCAAATGTTATCGGTCAACTGGGCTATGTCACCCCCAGCGTGCATGGGACTTATCTTCCAGGAATGGGATATGGACTCGATTGATACGAATGCACTTCCCCTACTGATAAATATCACCACAGTTTCACGGAAATGCATTCTAACACATTGGACAAAAAAAACTGCTCCAAACTTATCTCATGTCAAACAGAAACTTATTCAGTTTATGTACTTCGAAAAAAAACATGCTCGATTAGACCAAACAAATGGGATACGCAGATTTTACGCGAAATGGTCTTTTTTTATTAATATCTTGGAGGATAAAGTCAAACAGAATGTCATATCTAACTTGGAGATTTTCTGACGTTGCTTTTTTCTTTTTTTTTTTTTTTTTTTCTTCTCTCCTTTCTTTTTTTTTTTCTCTGTAACCTGGGAAAGGCGTACATAAGATAAAATCTATTAGAGGAAGAGGAGGGAGGGGAGGGGGGGGGAAAGAAAGAAAAAAGGAAAAAAAAAAAAAAACATATAAAGGATGTCTTGATTGTAGTAGAGTCATACGATGATGTGTTGTTGTTAACTTACAGTATGTTAATGATTATCCCAAAACAGGTCTGAAATCTACTTTCTTTTCTCTTTTTCTTTTTCTTCTCTATTCTTTCTTTCTATTCTCCTACTCTGCCCTTTCTCTTTCTATTTCTTACCCTCCCTCCCTTCTGTCTACGTATATATGTTTAGTCAATAGCAATAGGTATAATATAGCATCACAGTTTTTCGTGTCTAATTACCTCTTATTAAAATACATGGGGTATCACAAAGAGCCATATGCTGAATCAAGAATTGACCCACATGTTAGAAAGTGTTCTAAATTAGAAGATGGTATGCAAGGATTTATACGTTATATTCAATATTCTTTTTTTCATATACTGTATGTTTGAAGTTACTTCAATTTCATGACAAATTAATCTAACGCAATGTTGAACAAATTTATTTTTATTCCTAAATGTAATCCGACTTGCAGGTCGGTCCCTTTGTTAAATCTAATGGCAACGATACTGTGTACTATTTATGTACAACTAATGTTAATCGTGAAAATTTGCAATAAAATAAAAAAAAAAAAACCATGATGCTGCACACATAATGCCCCTTACACACGATGCTGCACACCGTAATGCCCCTTACACTTTAAGCCACACATTATGCGTAATACCCCCACATACCGCCACTTGTAGCATCCCTTAAGCAATGTCCCCAAAAGTGCCACTTACTGTAAATTTTTATATGAGCCTTCGCTGCTGCAGGGAGAGATGGAGAGCGGTGCAGCTGCTTCTATGGGGAGAGGAGCAGAGCGCAGAGCAGAGCGCAGCGCAGAGCACGCTCCTATTCCCCTCCTGGTGTCCCCTCTAGCCGAGTGGACATTTGAGATATTGTGTGCACTGTTGTTGTGCGTGACATCGGGGGAGCACGCCAGGCGCCGGCACCACATGATTAAAGGGGGGGGCGGGCTGAGGTGAAAGCGGGGAGATGAATTGGAGCGGAAGCTGCAGGGGTCATTGACAGCTGGGCAGAGAGCAGGGGGATGCCCGGCTGTATTCAGAGCACTGCAGGTCACGGCGGTTTGAAATAATACCCCTTTCACAACAGAAAATGCAGGGATTTACCCGGGAATATGGTCCCAGGATCATGCAGGGACATTCCCAGGCTGACCCCTTATACACCAGCCTCGTCCCTGCATTTTTTGGTGTGAGGAGGAGAGACAACCACTCCCCTCTCCCTACCCCCCTTTAACCAACCAGCTATATCTTCGGAAACCAACTGACCCATTTACATGAGACCAGTATCATATTGAAGAACTTTTGAGTTGGCTTCGAATAATTTTGGTCCCGTGAAACTGGGCTGTTTGGTTCCAGAGAAATCTGCCCTCAAAGAACATAAACAGTCATGAAATTACATTTAAGAAATGAAAAAAAAAAAAACGGTTTAACCTCAATATCCCTGGAACCAATTAACCCATATGGATCCAGCCAGGTATCAGATTGAAGGCCCAGCGATTTGAGTTCGACTGAGATCAGTGATGCCGAAGGGGGAACTGGCAGCCGTTGAACTGGGTGGGGGTCGGAATTAGCGGGTCCCATGTTATCCTATAGGGAAAATGTTCCAGGTTTGCCTGGCAGTATCTCCGGTTCCCTGGGGACTAGAGACACGGGGCCGGGCTCGTTGGAAAGTCCCATCCCTCAGCTACAAAATGCACTCCCGGACGACCCCCTAGATTCGCCTATGATTCTGCCTGTACTGAGTGTCATCATAAGCTTACTGATCGAAGCCTTGCTGTACTGTAAGCCAGATGTAAATGCCACCATTAAAAAGGTGAATACATCAATAAGCTCACCTATTGAGGTTATAGTTTGTTGAGGTTTGTTTTTGATTTTTTTCCCCACATGATTATTTTATTTTTATTTTTTTATTCAGCTTACTTATTTGCGGCTGTAAACAAAGTAATGGAGGCATACACAGGAGAAGATTGTTGCCTATTTTCTAAGCAATCTGTCTAGATCGCTTAGACATCAAGCACAAATCACTCCGTGTGTGTATGTACAGGCCATATCCTGCTCAGATATTTAGTGAATGCAGTAAATATCTAGTCAGATCGCCTAGCAAGTGCATACCAAACACAGTGGTTAGTACACATCGATATGTGTGCAGGGCCACTGAAAGGTATGCCAGGCACCGGTAACATATTGGAAGCGTGGCTGCCTCTTGCGATTAGGTCACGCCCCCAAAATGTTTAAGGTGGGTGAAACCCCCCCCAGCAGCAGGCTCAGCATGAGCTCTCACTCTGTCATTGAGAGCACATGCTGTCGGTGTGTGTTGCTGCTGATGCCAAGGAGAGACAGAGGGGAGGGGTGTCAGACCAGGACCCCCGCCAAGCCCCTTCAGCAAGCCCGGGCAATAAGTACCCCCCCTCGGTGGCCCTGTATGTGTGTATGGGCAATCTAATCACCGGGAAATCAAATAGCCTACGATGCATAGAACAGATCACTAAGAAAAGATCGTCCATGTGTATGCACCTAAAAGCTATAATTTTATTTTCAGTCCCTTACACAGTGTAAGCACTTCAGCGGCAAACAACGAAGTGGGCTACACAATTGACTCAAAATAGGATTTGTAAAGGCACCATACTTATACACAGGGCTTAAAAGTGGTCATGCAGAAGTGGGGGGGAAACTCATTTTTCTATAACAAATAATTAACCCCACCCCCCATTAGGAAGAGACAGGACCAGTGGTAGGGGTTTTGACATCCCCCTGCAAACTAGTATGCTTTTCTGTAAGAATTACTGTTACAATGATCTGCCTCACCATTAGAGGTGGTGGAACTCAGTTCCTCCCCATTCCCCCTCACTTTAACCCCTGCTTATACACAACTGACATGTTTGTTTTCATGGACTCTAGATAAAGCAAAGTGGAAGTTAGGTTGCTATACAACAGACATCTTCAGTAATACTTCAGATTCTATAATTTCTCTATTGCATTCTAGAAAATTTATAGACAGAATAGTTTTGCTATGGGCAAGGCAACATCACCTCCTTTCATCTTTAGAAGCTTTAGTAAATACACGCCAGCATAACTGTCAGCATTCAGAAAATTTCAACATGTGAAAAATATTGGTACAGGGGGGCAGTGCCAGATTAAGCCTTCGGGGGACCCGGGGTACTTTAGACGGGGGGGCCCCTTGCACTTGTCATTACTGGCCGCAAACTGCATGGGAGAATATTACACTGTCAAAACAGAGTAAAGGCAGAATAAACTTGGTCAATGGGTAACTGCAAGGGATATATATACACAAGTGGATGGATTCTGAAAATTGTTTGCAGCAGTAGAATTTGTACAAAGTAATAGATTAGAGGTGGAAATTTTTAGAAAAATCACAAAGTGTGACTTTTGCAGAGTCCAAAGTGTGCCATACATGGCGCAATAAAACCAAGATGTATGTGGACACATCTGTGTATATATTTATTTTTATATATATATATATATATATATATATATATATATATATATATATATATATATATAAATATTACACACACATACTTACCACATGAAAAGCCTGTGTTTGTCCCTCTGCACCTTACTCTGTAGGCGACCTCACAGTCCTAGTGCTGCCTCTGATTAAAAACCCTCCCATGACTAAGCTGCTGCTGCTGTTCTCCATGGGCCTGAGAAGCATGTAATGAGCTCCACCAATCAGAGCTCAGCACAAACCGCTCAGCCTCTGCCCTCTGGTGCAAAGTGTCATGGGACTTAGTCAACTCTCAGTAATGCACAGCACACTTGTGCAATCAGTGTCACTTGGCTCCTGATGCTCAGCACCATTAATCATTGTCACATTGGCAGATAGGTGAAGCTGCAGCACTACCCCACTCCCATGCACAAAACCTTTAGCTAAAAAAAAAAAAATACATGCCAACACAGGGGGCCCCTAGCTAGAGGGGGGCCCAGGGGCACTGACCCCTTGTGCCTCCATTATAATCCGGCTCTGCAGGGGGGTACTAATTACCTGTGCTGGGAATGTTGGAGAGTCCAGTGGGTATACTTACTGTAAGAGGGTTGGGGGAACAGGTATCATCTCCTGGGGTAGATGGTAAGGTGCAGCAGCTGGGAGGTCACAAATCAGTCCAATACTGTGGTGCATCTGGCCTCAACCAGTTTTATTAGGCAATCAAACAAAACAGAAATAAAGCATCAAAATGAATCCTTTCCATCTGCCCCTAACTAATACACAAGATAGTTTCCTAGCTCACTAAAAAAACAACAGCTGAACCATACCAGTTCCAATGGGCAGATGTATTAAGCCTTAACAAGAGATAAATGCAAGGGTGATAAGGAGAGATAAACGTCCAGCCAATCAACTCCTTACTGACTTTTTTCAAACACAGCCTGTAACATGACAGTTAGCAGGTGATTGGCTGGACATTTATCTCTCTTGATCACCTTCCATTTTATCTCTTGTTAAGGCTTAATACATCTGCCCCAGAGTCTGTAGCAAGTTGTCTCCCACATGAAGAACTTCACAGGGTCACCTTTCCCCCAGGCAGAGACACACTCCACTCTCAAACTGGTAGCCATTTCACAAAACTCACAGGTGGAGGCACTGATTAGCCTTCTATGAGGCTAACAGTCCAAAGAGCCGAACTGGGCCTAATGGATCATGAACCCTCCCTCTCTTCAATCACCCAGCCCCCAGAACCCTATACCGATTCTTAAAGAGCCCAATAGCAGTACCAGCAAATCTCATGGGGATTTTAAATACATATGTCAGGGAGAAATATTTCTGCTTTTCATTACTATACCAGTGACTCACATTACATTGAACCTGAAAGCAGGTCTCTTGTCTTTAGGTTGCACAAACTTCCCAGTGACGACATCAGGAAGATGAAGCTGCACAGTGAAGGCAAATAATCTGGTCTGTGCCAAAGCCTTTGCTCTATAGTGCACGAGCCATCTTAACAATTATAACTAAACCTGAGGAAGCGTTCATTGCGAAGCGTATGCTGACCGACTAAACACACTCAGTGTGTCTAAAACCCCCTACTCCCTTCCCCACATACAGTGTTATTTTGATCTGTACTGCTGCGCAAACACTGGTCCTCGGCTCATTCCGTGACCACGGACAGGAGACATGACTCTGGCACCAGACCCATTGTCTTCCTTGCCCTGAGCCAGCTGAGTGAATGAGGCATGTGCACGTCTGCACACCTTGCATCTAGTTCACCAGCGCTCTGTTAAAGTGGGTATCAGCGGCTCCAGGGGCTGATGGCTGCACTGTAGCGGTACCGCTACCCGTGTGCGGTGCATGTCGTAACCCAGTGCTCAGCCCCGCTCCTCTGAACTACACAATACTGGGCATACGATTTTAGCCTGAGATGTACTAATTCAGAGTACACTAATTCAGCAATACTACTACTGTGACCTGTGTATGATACTTAAACACAGGGAGCCCATTTCAGTAGAGAGTATCCCATTCTCTTTTCGTGTTTGTGCACTGTATGAGACACAAGCAGATAATAGAGGGTTTAGGTGACGTGGGGGTCACACTGAGTGAGGGGAATATACCCCCATTTTTAATTCATGTTGTTATTTGTTTGTATGTGTGGTTTTATTTCACAACATTTTTAAACTATAAACATAATAAACGTTACGTATTATGAGTTGATTACTTCTTAGGTGCACCAGCACAAGACACCCTTTCCTGTCCCCATCTTTGTACTCCAGAAATATAATTAAACATACTGTAGCTGCAGTGTGTGCCCCTTTGGAACCAGGGGCTCATATGTACCGCACCCATTATAGATATACCAATGGTGAATGGACAAATTTTGTGTTCCGATTTCTCAATTCCATAGACTTCATAGATGCTGCTTTCAGACCGCAAAACTGGCTTTGACCAGGTATTTTGAAACGTTTCTAAAAATGGGTCTGCCAGGTAAAACACCATTCACACCGCATCTCTTAAACGGGATATTCCCGTTAAAGTGCCGTTTTTTGACACTGGCAGACCCATTTTTGGAAACTTTCCAAATACAGGATCAAAGCCAGTGCGGTCTTCAGAAACACCCCCCCCCCCCTGTAACACCCACCCAATGTGTTTAAGAAAGCCCCCCGTGCAGCCAGTACCTCATGCCTTGCGGATCACGGCTGTGCAGACTTCTGCTGCTTATAAAAAGGTGACTTTCGGAAAATGGCTACCCCCATACCAAAGACAGTTTTTTTAAACCGTCTTTCCTATGGGGCAGCCATTTTCCGAAAGTCACTTTTTTTTTTATAAGCAGCAGGAGCCGACAGGAGCAGGAGCCAACAGCAGGGATCGTAAGGCACGAGGCACGGGGGTTTTCTTAAACACATTGGGGGGGGGGGTCCGCTCTGAGCCAGGTCCCCTCTGCGCTGGTCTCTCTGAACCAGCACAGTGCATATTTAACGAGCCGGCCATATATTACATATGCGCATATGTAATGAGCGGCTAATTACATCTGCACATATGTAATTATCGGCTAATTACATCCGCGCATATGTAATTAGCGGCCAGCTCATTAAATATGTAGGAACTGGGGACCAATAGTGCTCACTGCTGCCTGAGTACCGTTACACACCGCAAAAAAAAAAACGGGTCTGAAACGTGTAGGACCCTGCTTTTTTACCGTTTTAAAATGCCGGTTATTTTAAAACGGTAAATTCACTCTGGACCTTTCAGACCGCACATATTACCGTTTTGAAACAGTAAAGAAACGTCAATACACCGTTTAATTTGTGCCGTCTGAAAGGGGCAAGAGTGTATTACAATATGACAGGTAGTAATGTGAAGTGCTAGTGTTAAACGAAATGGTCAATATTGTTACAAAGTTAACATTGCATTTCCACATGCTGGCGATGTTAACTTGTCTTTCAACATTTTGACTGTTGACACATTCACTCTTTACTGAACCCATATGGTCTATAAGGTTGGCCATTGATGGACCTTTATGAAACGTTAAAAAAAAGGATTAGATTTATTCCAGATAAACTGAAGTATTGGCATTTATAAAAAAAAAAAAAAATGAAGTGCTACAATAGTATGACCATACAAATTTAATTAAGTATAAAATTTTTTGCATTCACAGGGACTTTTCAATAAAAACGCCATTGATTTTTCTTTAAACATTTTATTAAAAAGATCAAAATGAGGGAAAAGAATTCACCTGGATAGACAAAACTAAAGAATCTAAGGTACTCTTTACCTAGAACGGCGCCCATCGCGACCATCGAATGCACTAAAAAACGGGTGCGATGCGATGCCCGCGATTTCCCATAGGAACCAATGTTAAAAGTGAGATTGGACGCGATTTTAGTGTTCAATGCCTCAATGCCCGCGATTTTTCCATAGGAAACAATGTTAAATGGGCCACAGAGCCCTAATAGTCCCCCTGAAGTCTGAAATGGCCCCCACAATTTTTAACGGCACCCCACGATCAACGTCAACCCGAAGCGTGGCGAGCGCAGCGAGCCCGCGAGGGGCGGCGGTACGCGTCCTCCGACCTTTTCATACCCCCACTATCCACGTCGGCGTGGAGTTGAGAATAGAATAGTGTGGCGAGCGCAGCGAGCCACCGAGCCCGAAGCGTGGCGAGCGCATGCGGATACCTTCACAGGTAAACGCGTCCCCTCGCGGGCTTCACAGGTGTCCGCGTCGCCACGGACACCTGTGAAGCCCGCGAGGGGACGCGTATAACTGTGAAGGTATCCGCGTCCGCTCGCCACGCTTCGGGCTCGCCACACTATTCTATTCTCAACTCCACGCCGACGTGGATAGTGGGGGTATGAAAAGGTCGGAGGACGCGTACCGCCGCCCCTCGCGGGCTCGCTGCGCTCGCCACGCTTCGGGTTCACGTTGATCGTGGGGTGGCGTTAAAAATTGGGGGGGCCATTTAAGACTTCAGGGGGACTATTAGGGCTCTGTGGCCCATTTAACATTGTTTCCTATGTAAAAATCGCGGGCATTGAGGCATTTAACACTAAAATCGCGTCCAATCTGACTTTTAACATTGATCCCTATGGGAAAATCGCGGGCATCGCGTCGCACCCCTTTTTTATGTACCCGCGATGCCCGCGATTTTTTACCCGCGATGCTAATCGCGGGCGCCGTTCTAGGTAAAGAGTACCGAATCTAATCCTCACTGATGGTCAAGAAATATCCACAAATTAGCAATAAATATTCTTCTACTGTGGAAATGACTGTAACAAAGGGGGGTATTCAATCTGGGCCACTATTTACGACGGGGGAAATAGCGTTGAGCGCCTATCCAATGCTGTCTTTCCTGACAGCATTGAAGAGGCAGATCGACAGAATGGGCCCGACTTTAAAAGCAGTCGGCCCGTTTTGTCGATTTCGGCCGTGAATTGTCGCGATCGCGGCCAAATAGCGACAATCCACGGCCGTTTACGCAGACACGCCCCTTTTTCGCAAATCAAAAAGTGGGACATTGAATCGCACCTGGCGATCTGCGGTCGAACAAAATGAAAACAGGCCAGGGTCACGGCTGTCTGGCCAGATCGACTGTCGTGACCTGGGATTGAATACCCCCCATAGTGTGCAAGCCTCTTGGAAGTATTGGACCCCCCTCCACCAAATGGCAGCTGCTCTCACCAAAAAGTTAGGAGAAAAGCATTATGGGAGGCAACCAAGCTATTGGAAAACTCATCCATAGGACAATTTGGTAGCAAGATTTGTTACACCAATTTTGATGGAAGGTATTAAGTGATGAACCAGAGACCAGAATGTTGTACATCAGTAAACAGTGCAAACAATAGAATGTAATTAGGTCAAGGTTAGTGATGTCACTAGACGTATTCCCCACTGTGGAGGCTAGGCGAGCATTAGTTTGTTGGATTATAATTTATGTTGTTGCAGTGGTACCACCAAGATGGCATATTATCCCTCCAGGGGCTGCTCTAGATGATGCCTAGCAGTCCACAAATTTGTAATAAAGTCCAATATAGGGAAGCTTGCAGGGGACAGCTGGGTAGGTAAAGTAGTTGGAAGAGGGATGAATATCAAACTCAATGCAGTTTAACTGTATATTTTAAAAAATGCCACTAACTAGTAGAGACTCCCAAGGCAGAGACTTGTAGCTGTGAACGGTCCTAGTCCAGGGAAGGGAATACTGTGGTTATGTGACAAGATGGTGACCTTTTTGATGTATCTGAACATATATTCCCAATAATCTGTCTCCTGTTCTGGACCAGAGGGTTCCTACTGAGAGGAGGTGGAGAGCAAGAAGCACGAATTAACCTTCTGGAGCCCAGGGCAACAGAGTTGCCCAAGATGGGACGTCAAGGGCTCCAGTTGGTTACTGACAAATGAGTAAAGGTGAGGTAGAGGGCACAAAGAGCCCACAGTGAGCCAGGCCTAAAAGAGCTCCAATCCCAATGAATATTCTTATAGATCATAGGATATGAAGCACTTGAAATTGACAGTGTGTTCTCAGTTGTTCTTATACTTTTGTAGCCACTGTGTAGCATGACCCAATTGTGGCGGGGGTTTTTTTGTTTTTTTTTTACTTTGCAACTCCCACCCATTATTTACCAACATTTTTAAAATGTTTTAAACATTTTGAGTTCTGCTAAGCAGGTTTATTGGAGAACTGGAAGAATCAATGCCCTTCCTTTGTTATAAAAAGCACTGAAATGTCCAGTAAATTATTTATATGTTCTTAAATTATAAATTTCCTTCACTTACCACCATTCTTGAAAAATGTCATTTTTCAGACTGAAACAAGTTTGATCTGACCACATGCGCAAAACTGCATTGCTTGTAATATTATTACAGTACATTAAATTACAAACATGACTATGGCTTTTGTTCTTTTAAATTTTTTTAATTGTATAAAAATACACTGTAGATTAAAGTACAGTATAATCAAATGTGTCAAATAATCTTTACTCAAATATGTTTGCATTGTAGTTGTATCATTTTTGTTATAATATTGGGTAATACAAAAAAAATTATATATATATATATAATCTAATTGCATGGGTGCGGCACTCCAACAATGTGCAGAAGGGAAGGGGGTGCCCGCCGGTATACACCTGTTACACAGGTGCGTATTTGCAGAGTTTTGGATGACGGCGGCACTCACAGGTCACGAAAATAAACAGTCAGCAGACCAGGGTATTCCCAACGTTTCAAACCTCTGTGGGTTTTTTATCAAGGTGCATTGAACAATGCACCTTGATAAAAAACCCACAGAGGTTTGAAACGTTGGGAATACCCTGGTCTGCTGACTGTTTATTTTCGTGACCTGTGAGTGCCGCCGTCATCCAAAACTCTATATATATATATATATATATATATATATATATATATATATATATATATATATATATATATATATATATATATATATATATATATATATATATATATATATATATATATATATATATATATATATATATATATATATATATATATATATATATATATATATATATATCTCCTCCGGGCAACTGGAACAAACTTACGCCACTGGTTGTTAGGTGAAACCAGGCTCACACGTGACCAATCAAATCAACAGAACAACGTTCCCATTTATTTCAAGACTGCTTTCAATAAACAGGCTGCAACTCTTTTGCAGTGGTTCTCAACTCCAGAACTCAAGTACCACCAAAAGGCAGTTTTGTGGATTTCTTTAACCGTAATATATTTTGCCCAGACAGAAATTATACAACCTGCTTTCACAGACAGAAATACTGAAAATATGACCTACAAGGACAACTTTAGGGTTGAGGTTGAGAACCAGTGATTTCAAAATATGATACAATAAGATAGTAGAAAAAAAAAATCAACTCATTGGTCTCACACTATTTAGCTGCGAGTTATTAGCTAAATGCTGCATTTACAAAAATGTTTGTTTGCATCCACAAAGCTGGAACGACTACCAATGTCTTTGCCGGGTTTGACAAAACACTGCATCTCGTAACTGCCCTCACACACGTTGGCGAGTTAATTGGATTGCGCCACATGTTTGCAGATCATACAATTAATTTTAGTCAAATAATTCAAAATTAAGAAAAAAAACAATAACTCAGTCATTTGAAAATATAGTATACAAATTGTACAGCGGTATGGGTAAACATAGGCTTGAAATGAGAATTCTAAAACTAAAGAAGCATGGCATTTGTTTTGTTGTCTGACAAAGAAAGAGCATTTAAAACAAAAATAAATATCCAATTAAAGCATTTGTGTAGTCATGTAATTTGAGCAATCACAATCAGCAAATCTGTAGTGCAGGAATTGATGAAAATTAGCAAATGTACAAATTTTTTTTTTACATTACGTACTGTACATAACAAAGCGCTTAGCAAAAGACAAAAACACAATACTTGTTTTTCTAATCCAGCAAATCTTGTTTGTTGAGATTTACCATTTGCCTACTAAATTTTAATACAATGAAGCATCAGTGGTGGGATTATAAACTCAATGCGACCATCCCGGAGTTATTTCATTCCAATGCAGAAAAGTCAGCACATTATATAATATACACAAGATAAGAAAAAAAGAAGCTGAAAATCTAAGCAAAAAGTTTCATTTAACAGCCTGTCAAGTTTTTGATGTGAAGCTAATGAATGCAGCGCAAACAAATTCATCAAACCCAACATCAAAACAACTGCATTTAACCCACCAAAGGGAAAAAGAAAAATGAAATACAACCTGCAGGCCAGCACTTTGATCTCCCACTCCTACACAAAGCATGTTTCACAGCAGCTCCTTATGGAAAGTATGCATAAGCTAAATACACTCATCATGTTGGCAGAAGCCATGATCTCTCTGTACCCTCAGCACTGGGCAAGAGAATTTGCAATTTTTGCCATAACAACTGAACTCAAGGGAAAAGGAAAATAATCACCATTTAGGACCTTGAAAATCAAGGCTGCCTATCGGAGCAGGCCTTATCCAATTTGATGCCCTAGGCAAAAAAAATGTTGGCGTCCCTAGCAGATGATACCACCACCAAACTTTGAAACAATTGCTCCCCTGTGTGAATGCGCAGGGGATCTTGTCAATCAGAATCAGGCCCACAATGTTTAGCCACCAGGGTGCCTTCAGTAAAAGACCATGCAAATATATTTTAAGCAAATGTTTTTTAGTTTAAAAATACATATATGCAGCTGCTGCATTTACTTACTTTTAAAATCTGCTGCGCCATGGTCTGCCCATGAAGTTGTTGAGGGTGAGCCGCGTGACTGTAGCGTCAGCCTGGAGTCAGACTGACTCCGCAAAGGACCATGGGAGGAGGGGCTGCTGCTGGGCATGTGCAGCAGCCAGGGGCATAACTAGAACTCAGTGGACCCTATAGCAAAATCTTGGAAAGGGCCCCACCAACACGCAGAGAGAGAGATTAGGTGCAGCGAGAAAGATTAAGAGAGGTGAGACAGAAATGGAGGGGAAGGGGGAGAGAAAGTTGAGAGAGAGAGAGGGGACAGGGGAAAAGAAAGTAGTGGAGAGAGAAAGGAGAGAGAGAAAAGGAGGGAGCTTGAGATTGGGGAGAGAGCAGAAAATGATAGGAGAGAGAACTGGAGACAATGGGTGAGAGATAGAGGGTGGGCAGAGAGGATAGAAGAAAAAAAAAGAGAGGGGGGGGGAGGGGGAGGTGGTGGAGTAGAGAAAGGAGAGAGATTGGGGAGGGGAGACAGAAAAAGAGAGGGAGAGCAGGGTTGTGTTAGGCATCACTTTGTACCTCTTAATCCCCGACCACCACTGTGTACCTCACTAAAATCCCCCCGCCCCAACTATGTACCTCACTAAATCCCCTCTCCCTTACTGTGTACCTCACTAAGTCCCCCCTCCCCGACTGTATACCTCACTAACCCCCCTCCCCCACTGTGTACTTCACTAAATCCCCCCTCCCCCACTGGTACCTCGCTAAACCCCTCCTCCACTGGTACCTTGCTAACATTTCCCTAACTGTGTACCACAGTAAGCCTTAGCAGGCTCTCCTCATTGGCGGCACTGTGCCCCTGCATGCTCTCCCGGTCTGCGGCGCTGGGCTCTCTTCAAAGGATGCACTGTTCACCACCAGTCGCTGAGCCCCAGCAGGCTTTCCTTGAAGGCTGTAGGTGCAGCCGTGGCCACAGACGCTAAGGCAGCCACAGCACCGATCACCCGCAGGCAGGCATTCTCATGGCGGCCGGGTGGTCAATGTTAATTTCAGTGGCGGAGACAATTGACTGCCCCGGCGGCCCCCACTGATCACCAATGGCATAGGAGGCTGCTGCCCCTAGGCATAGGCGATGCCCTAGGCAATTGCCTAGTATGCCTATGCCCGGCTCTGCTGCCTATAAGGGACACCCAGCATACTTCTACGGACTTACAACAAAACATTACTACAGATGGAGCGCCCCTGGTTTTTGGCCGGGGATCGCCAGCATGCTTGAATGACGATCGCCAGCACAGAATCTGACTGAGGCGTGCCAGTTTCTGGACGGCGCCGCTGCGGGTCCCTGATGGATGGGCAGGGATAGGGGGGACGGGGGAGGCGGTGTTCGACGGTGAAAGCACCGTAGCCAGGGGCACGTGCGAGCGTCTTGTGCATGCGTGCCCCTGGCGAGACCCGGGGGCTAGCGATTCTATCGCCAGCCCCTGCAAGAAAGAGGCTGGCTCCATCTGTATGAAGTGTTCTTAGTTACAAGAAGGGAAAACTGCCTAGTGTAAGCAGCACAGAGTAGAAGCAGGGTGGGAACCTTTGCCAGAGCTTTAAGTAGACATTTTGGTACTTGTGTAGTTTCACGGCGCCAGCATGACGCCGTGCTACTTCCGGGTTCTACGCTCGGCCCAAACTATCTTTAAAAAAGTAACTTAACTCCATGCCAACATGGATAGTTCATACCTCCACTATCCATGTTGGCATGGAGTTGATTTTAAATAGCGGGACTCAGACGCACTGGCGCCGTGAAACTACACAAGTACTGACATTTTATTGCTCAGTGCAAGAAAAACCATTGGTGGCAGAGCTGGCATATCCTCTGTGGGTGCAGGCGCCAAAAAAACATGAGTCTTCCACAATTTACAGGAAAGTAGGCAGGTATAATTAAACCAGAACATGGAAGCAAATAAGAGTATCCTATGGCTGAGTGACATAGCAAAAGATTAACAGGTCAGCTAACCATCAGCCCATACTACATAAGATGAGTGAAAATGTACTGCTGGCGTGCAGTATATATACTGCATATACTGCACCCAAGGGTGGATTGAAACCATAAAACGTCCCGGGAAAAAAATCAGAAAGTGGGTGGGAGCAAATAAAATGTAGTTGGGGCCAACACAAAAAGTAGTTGGGGCAAGAACTTTAATGTCTTTAGCAACATTAATGGAAGGTAACGGCAATGCAACATACAAAAATAGACTCAGTCACAAGAAAAGCAGGCATTTTAGGCATTTACATACAGTATGAGGAGCATCAAAGAGACCAACATGCAATGTAGAGAACCATACAGGAACCAAAAAATGCAGAGATAAACACCATCCCATATGCTGTGCACCGGACTGGCTCGAGACTAAATTTTTGTGATATTGTTGGTGGAGGTACTATGTAGGTGAAGTATCAATTGAAATGCAAAAATAGGGACAGTGCACGCCGATGGAGAAAGAAATTAGGGCGTGGCCACATAATAGTACCAATTTACAATACCACACAGTAAAACTCCTTAGACAGACTGCACCATTACACATTGTGCCACACAGTGATGCCCATTACACATTGTAAGACACAGCATGATGCCAATTACATATTATGCCACATAAGCTAACCTACATGCTTACTGCTTTAGGGTGTGGCCACATAATAGTACCAATTCACAATAAGACCCTTTGACACACCAAGCTAGCAAAAGCCCCTTAGACAGACTGCACCATTACACATTGTGCCACACCGTACACCACACAGCATGATGCCCCTTACACATTATGCCACATAAGTGCAGCTGACCTACATGCTCATTGGCAAGAGGGGTGAAATGCTCATTGCCAAGGGGCAGTGAAATTGCTTATTGCTGAGAATAATAATAAGGACAGCTGCTAGCTGGGCTCGCGAGCTGCACAAGATAGTATTGCACGCTACAGGTACGGGAATCTGGGGACTCCAGCCACTCCGACCAAGTTGTAACAGCAGCAGCAGCAGCAGCGTTCTCAATAAAACACGCTTGAGGTACGGGATCTGGGGACTCCAGCAGCTTCCGACCAAGATGGAACAGCGGTGACAGCGTTCTCAACACACCACGCTGAGGGTACGGGATCTGGGAACTCCAGCCACTCCGACCCAGGTGACCATATATATATTACCACATAAAATACACAAAAATATATTTTATTTGTTCAAAAAACAAGGTTTCAAAACATGAAACAAAATTTGTGTACTATCTCAGATATTGAATTTGAATGCCAAGCAACCATTTTCTTGCACATATATAGTGCCAGTTACATATCATGTCACCAGTAATGCTGTTACAAATGTCCCCAGTGAGTTTTTAGCAAAAAAAAATGTTTTTTCACTTTCTGGAATGTATGGTTTTCGGAATAATTCGGATAACGGATATTCAGATACGGGATACTCAGCCTGTACACGTAAAAACACAAGCTGTTTGGAAGTAAAAAAAAAAAATAATGACTCTGTAGTATCTGGAACAAACCATGTTGCAAATACATTTTGGTTTGGACACACCCATCCAAAATCTAAATCTGTAATCTACATCTGCCCATCCTACTGTACAACAGTGTTTTGGACAGGTGCACAGTTACTGGCTTTTATGCATGCAGAGTGTGAGCTATGAGTCGAACCTCTCTCAATCTTCTACTGGTCATGTTTTATACACATTTTGTGGGAAATGTTTACACTGAAATTTTTAGGGGTTGGGGGGGTGAGAAGTTTTACAGGGCTACACAGCATATATCAAAGGTATCAGATCGCAATAGCAATGGCATCAGCTTATGGGCTACATACTGTATAACATACCTGGTGCAGGTCCTCTTTAGTTCACACAAGGTAGGGATAAACTCTTATCATAGCACCCTGGATTTGATTTTTACTACAGCTGTGCAGAAATTTATTTTTATTCAAAAGCCACCATAAGAGATTCTTATTATTGTGTCTAAAACTCAAAAACAATGGGGCCCTTAATGTTGTATTTATGTTCATTAATACTGTATGTGCATAAATAACATCTCCGATGTCAGGTAGACGTGGTGGCGAGTAAGTCCAGCTGACCCTAAGGGTGACATTCAGCAATTTAAGGGAGCTAAGATTAGATTATATATTGCCCACCACCACCAAAAGTTATGTTGCTAACAGAACAAAAATCTGCAAGTGTAGTATAGTAGGTTCCATATGAAGCTTCATCTCTTCTACCAGTAACTCTGCTGGAAATTACTCCGTGCTCAACATATTTAGGCACAGGTTACAATACAATAAAACAAGCTTGATTACTTCTTTCACCTCAGCCAGCTAAATAAGCATTAGTAGTCAATGATTTCACCTTAAGGTCATATTGACAGCTTAAACTCATGACTGGAGATTTTGCCATTACTTTTCCTACACGCTCTCAGCACTAGAATTTTGAATACATTATTGAGTGGTATTATGTTTATGTCTACAATTAATCCACTGGAGTTAGTTCTAAAGTCACAGGAGAAGGGCACACAAACTCCCAGAATAAGCAAAATAGAAGATATAATGACAGGTCTATTAACTCCTTGGGTGTGCAATCAATAAATTGAGGGACATATTTGTTTAGATCACATGCTTGTTGCAGTGTCCAAAGTTATTGCAGGGTGAACTTGGTAAGGGTTGGTGCTTGTACCCTTCTGAGGGGCAAAAAACATTAGTAAGTAAAGCTGGCCATACACGTAAAGGTTTGTCGTCATATTTGGATGGTCGGAACCAAAATCTGGTAACTTGACAGTTGACCATTTGCTTCAAAATGAATGAAAAAACGGACAATTCATACATTACCTGATTTTTGTTCTAACCAGCCAGATCGTATAATAAATATTTAGAGGTGTATGGTCAGCTTAAGTAGGGCTTTTTGCCCTTACTGCAGTTTCTGGAATCACGTTACTGGATATCTCTGATATGTCAATCATGGGCTTATAGCGTGAGAAATTTATCTTGTAATTTTTTGGCTCCAGACATTAAAGCTTGAGGCTATCCTTAAAAATTGTGGCTATGTATTAATACTAATAATTAAAAAAATAAATTCTTGCATACACGTGACCCTTTAATCAGCTACACATCAGAGGACATGTTTATATGAAAATGGTGTCAAAACCAGTGTATATTCAACTTCTGGGGATGGATTTGCACAGCTGGTGATAATTATCAGCAGCATTCCTCTCAAAATCAGACTTGGATGAATGGACTTGGGCAATTCTCCAGAAAGTGGACAAAGTCCCAATCATCATATGCAGGGCTTAAAGTGATCTTGGAGAGGTGGTGGAACTCATTTCCCCTTGAGTACGAGGAGGGGTGGACAACAGCATAGGTGCCGATTCTGTGGATGCTCAAGGTCCCGAGCACCCACGGAAATTGATGAGCACCCACGGGCCCGAGTCCCGCTGCTGGGCCGCCATATTAACTTGCTAATTTGCAGCTGCAGCACCCACATCACTGGACCCGCCACCTGGGAAACAGTATGCCGAGAAGAGTGTATTCTGTCCGCGGAGTACCTGCACTGTGGGGGCATTTATGTATGTAGAACTCTGTTGCCGTAATTTGAATATTGGAGACAACTGTGCTCCGTAATATAAATTGGTATTATTTTGTGGCCACACTCCTTCCCCATGAAGCCACTCCTCTATATTTTTTGGCTTGAGCACCCAGCAGCAAAAACATAAATCGGCACCTATGGACCACAGGTGAAAAAGAACCATAGAGCCACCAGGTACTGAGGAGGGGGAGGTTGCTCTTGCTCGTTAGTGACACTAGAGCCACCTGCATCATCTATGAACATGGGTGTTAGGACAGGCAATTACAGGTGGTGGAACTCTCCTCCCCCCCCCCCCCCCCCCCACACACACACACACACACACACACACACACACACACACACACACACACACACACACTTTAACCCCTGATCAAAGGCTTTAATATTTATTTCCTTTTAAAACATTTCTGGAAAATCAAGATAACTGAAATTAGAGATTTTATTTATTAACAGTTTCTTGTATAGCGCACACATATTCCGCAGCTCTTTACAGATAATTTTTGAACATTCACATCAATCCCTGCCCAGTGGAGCTTACAATCTGTATTCCCTACAACATTTGCACACACAGACATTCTATGGTTAATTTTTTTTGTTGGAAGCCAATTAACCTACCAGTGTATTTTTGGAATGTGGGAGGAAACCGGAGTACCCGGAGGAAACCCACGCAAGCACGGGGAGAATGTACAAACTCCGCACAGTTAGGGCCATCCTGGGAATCGAACCCATGACCTCAGTGCTGTGAGGCAGTAATGCTAACCATTACACCATCCGTGCTGCCTGTGAGATGGGTTAAGAGCAGTGGTGGCTCCAGGGGTGGGGCTTTAGCACAGTTCAAAATTCAAGTAGGGGTCATTTCATGATAACAATCGTTACATTTTTGACTAAAAAGATAATGTGAAATATATATTTTTTTTTTAGTATGAAAATTTTTTGTGGTACATCATTTAATTTTGAAGTAAAGCTTGTCATAAAAACTGGTAAAAAACGTTGCATGAAAAGAATATTTTTATGGAATGACCCATAGGTAAAATACCCTAACTGCCATTCCAAATGGAGCCACTGGCAGTTGGTGTGGCTCCCCTTTTAAAATTTTGAACTGGGGGGGCCTAGCAGGTGAAAGCAGAGGAATAAAATTAAGGCCTAATTTAGTCCATGATTGTTAGCCATTACCCATCCCGATGTACTGTGGGAGGGCAAAGTTCTTAGGTTGACTGCCAGATGGCTGTGCCAATTAGGGATACCAATCCCAGGGCATTTTTTTCAATCCCAGGATCCGGGATTGAAAAATGATCGGTCCCAGCTTTGGTATCCCTAAAAAACACACCCGCCCACCCCACACTGGCCTCCCTGCAGGTTTACTTATATGGGTGGGTGACGGCAGCATTAGCTGGGCAGGAGGTGAGGCCAGGAATTACAGTGCAGTCGGGAGCGGTCAGCAGTGATACGATGGTGCCGTCTGCGCAGTGTGACGGTCAGAGGTCACACTGTGCAGGACGCATGACAGGGTGGAAAACAGCTGGGCAGCATCTGAGTGGGTGAACAAAGATTTTTGTGTGTACCCAGCGCTGGACTAAGGGAGCTGCTCGTCTATTGCAGTGGGTTAACGCCCAAACCCAAATACATACAAAGCAACAAGGAAATTTAGCAATAGACTAGCGCTATATAGAGACCAAATAGGGTATATCTGGAATGTGGAGTATATGAGTCCCCGCATCAGAATTCTTCCTGGTGCCGTAAGAAGTTGGACTTACAATTTAATTCTAGCAGGTGTTCACATAAAAGTTTCTTTGTAAAGAACTTCAAGGTAGCGGAGAAGTGGCAGAGAAATATCAGCATGAAATCAACTTACATTTGAATTCTGTCTCGCGTGCGTATCAAAGGTTTCTTTAACAGCAGACTCCAGGTGACAGGTAAGACGAAAATTTATTCATACAGAGAAATCCACATAGATCCAAACGGTAAAAAGTAGTTTAAAAAAGTTCAAAGAAGCAGTCCGTGGCGAGGGCAGACGATCGGCGGCTTCTCCCTTGATGGCAGGCGTGCTGCAGACCACGCCGGCAGAGGGGCTCCGTGTATTGCCGCTGTAAGAGGTCTGACTCGCTGATGCTGCTGGAAGCGACTAGATCATCAACGCGTTTCGGATATTGTATATCCTTTTTCAAGATGTGCCGCTATGAGGGCCGGGAGGTGCTTTTAAAGAGGGCCTGTCCAATCACGTATTTTCAGGAGCAACCACTCATATTTGACCTAGCCCGGCTTCAGACTTTAGAATACATTTCTAACTAAAGTGCATAGTAGTGCCATTAAAATACATATTTTAAAAAGACATTAAAATACATTTGAACAAATAAAATCCACAGTAAAAATGGCATGATAAAAAAAGGAAACAATTGGCACAATAAAATATAGCAGCATATATATAGCAGCATTTATAATTGCACATAAAGTATTGATCTGACTGGTTTTTAACTCATATGAAGCCGGACATTTATGAGGGGAAAAAAGAGACACAAACAGAGGGGAACATGGTTAATATTATACAAAATAACACCATATCCCACATATATGGTGTTATTTTGTATAATATTAACCATGTTCCCCTCTGTTTGTGTCTCTTTTTTCCCCTCATAAATGTCCGGCTTCATATGAGTTAAAAACCAGTCAGATCAATACTTTATGTGCAATTATAAATGCTGCTATATATATGCTGCTATATTTTATTGTGCCAATTGTTTCCTTTTTTTATCATGCCATTTTTACTGTGGATTTTATTTGTTCAAATGTATTTTAATGTCTTTTTAAAATATGTATTTTAATGGCACTACTATGCACTTTAGTTAGAAATGTATTCTAAAGTCTGAAGCCGGGCTAGGTCAAATATGAGTGGTTGCTCCTGAAAATACGTGATTGGACAGGCCCTCTTTAAAAGCACCTCCCGGCCCTCATAGCGGCACATCTTGAAAAAGGATATACAATATCCGAAACGCGTTGATGATCTAGTCGCTTCCAGCAGCATCAGCGAGTCAGACCTCTTACAGCGGCAATACACGGAGCCCCTCTGCCGGCGTGGTCTGCAGCACGCCTGCCATCAAGGGAGAAGCCGCCGATCGTCTGCCCTCGCCACGGACTGCTTCTTTGAACTTTTTTAAACTACTTTTTACCGTTTGGATCTATGTGGATTTCTCTGTATGAATAAATTTTCGTCTTACCTGTCACCTGGAGTCTGCTGTTAAAGAAACCTTTGATACGCACGCGAGACAGAATTCAAATGTAAGTTGATTTCATGCTGATATTTCTCTGCCACTTCTCCGCTACCTTGAAGTTCTTTACAAAGAAACTTTTATGTGAACACCTGCTAGAATTAAATTGTAAGTCCAACTTCTTACGGCACCAGGAAGAATTCTGATGCGGGGACTCATATACTCCATATTCCAGATATACCCTATTTGGTCTCTATATAGCGCTAGTCTATTGCTAAATTTCCTTGTTGCTTAGCATCTGAGTGGGTGTTCAGATGCTGCCCGGCATTAGAATGCACATGCGCAGTGTAATCCTGAAATCACGGGATTGGATACTTTAATCCTGGATTTAAATACCAGACATTTTGGGGCCCAAATCCCGGGATCCCGCCGATCCCGGGATTGGCCACCCTAGTGTCAATGTAATTTACTCATGGAAGCATTACTTTATGTACATTGTTCTGCAATACCAGTTGGGCAGCCAAAAGCCAAAAAGTTTCCTTAACATGCCACAAGCATAAACTCCTACATGCCAGTTGTATAACCTTCATTACAAGCACATGGGCAGTATGACTGGAAAGTCCCTGAGCGCCCTTACACGTGTGTTTAGCAGCATTACTGGATTATCTACATTTGTATTAGCCTAGGGCAACTGGAACCTTTAATTAGGCCCTGCAAAAGTCGAATCTGGATTAAAAGGGTTACAGTGTCTAGACAGGCAGTCATCAGGTTGACAAATTAGCATAGAGCTTACCCTTGCATGGCTCGTTGAGCTTGCCATGCTTTGGGCCAGGTATATCACTCAGCTACAGCTGTGTTCGGCATACTATAAAATACATGTGGAGTCTGATCGGTATGAAAAAGTAGAAAAAAAAATTACCAAAATCATAAAAACTCACGTTGACCTTTTCATGTGTCGACCATTGTCATGTCGACCTTTTTGTCAATGTCGACCTTGTGCATGGGGACCTTTTTTGTCATTGTCAACCTTTTTTGCATATTGACCATCTATCTGAACACTGGTTGACCGATCATCCGAATACCACAAGTCCAGTTTAAACTTATCTTTTACTTTCAATGAGAGCTGCTTAAAGCCTTCTTGTTGCATTTGCCTTATTCTTACAATGTCATAAAAAAAAAAGCTTCTAATACACATACTGTAGGTGCCACTTCATAAATAGTGCCCCACTATCTTCTTACTCCCTCTATGAATTTAAGTGAGAAGGTTTAAAGCATACAGCATTTTAGTAGAATACGGACGTTTACATACTTAAAAGCGATAGAAAAGGTCACATCTTTGCACAGCATACTCTGGATATTTTTCTGCTTCTATGCAAAACTAGCCGCATTCCAGAATACAAACAAGAACAAAAACAAGAACGTTATTTTGTTGGTACACGTGGACCAATACACTTCTATTTCCAGGATGCATACACCAAGCATGAACAGAGGTGAAACACCAAGACACTCAGTGCTGGGCATCTGCGCCACTTTGTAGCAGAACTCCACTGTTATCCAGAACGTGATAAGTGGATGGAATGTTTAAATGGTATCAATTTTGTTTGTTTGTGTATAGTAAATTGAACATTTGTAATTATATCAACTTTAAATCGCATCAACATGAACTTTTTGTTTGTTTGTTTGTTTGGGAAAATTATATCTGTTTCACTTAACCCCTTACCGACGCAGCCTGTTTTTGCCTTCCTGACAGAGGCCTTTTTTTCAAATCTGACATGTATCACTTAAGTGGGGATAACTTTTTTTTTGCTTTTACTTATCCCAGTGATTTTGTTTTCTCGTGACACATTGTACTTTAAGTTAGTGGTAAATTTTGGTCGATACAGTTTTTTTTTTTTTGTGAAAAATACCAAAATGTCGTAAAAAAATTGAACATTTTGCAATTTGCAAAATGTTAAATTTTCTGCTTGTGAGACAAATAATCATACCACTCAAAATAGTTAATAACTAACATAGACCATATCTAAACTTTATTATTACATCATTATTTCAACCTCCTTTAATTTTTTTGGACACTAGGGGGCAGCAGAGTCAAAATTTTGACACATAACACAGTAAACACTGCTTTTGGCTGTTCACGTTTGAACAGCCAATCGCAGCGATCGCCGATGGCGTGGGCATCGCTGCCCCCCCTGGGCAATGAGGGAAGATGTCTGCTGTCAGGGACAGCAGACATCGTCCCTCTGTCACCGCGTCTATAGACGCGGTGACAGTTTAAAGTCATGACGTACATTTACGTCATGTGTCGGGAAGTACATCCCGACCATGACGTAAATGTACGTCAAATGTCGGGAAGGGGTTAATAACAGAAAGCAGAAAGAACAGAATTCAAAATAGATGTGAATGTTCATTTTATCCCCAACATCGTAAACGTCACATGCAAGTTTACGAAAGCAAATTAAAAAAACAGCATTTTTTTATTTATATTTAAGGAAAATATAGGTTAAAATAATTTTAAATTAGGCAATAGTGAAGACAATAGTGTTGCGATCACCTTAAATATTCCGGTCAGTCTTTAGGAGTATGACTAGGAACAAGCCTGGTTTCATAAATCATTTACGTCCACCAACCAGCAGTAGAGGTTGAACAAAACACTAATAGTCTGATATGCTGAGGTTGTAAACTTGTAATTTTACAATGCAGGTTTCATGCAGCACAGTACGACAGCAAACATTTGTCTGAGGCAAATCAGCCACTCACCAGTTTGGCTATTTTTCCGTAATCAATCCATCTGACTGTAGCAAAGTTTGTTGATTCGGCACAGTTGAATCCATGATTGAAACCGGCATGATACCCGTATGGGAAAGTGATCATAAATTCACCAGCTTCTTGTGTAACCTGCAGGGAAGAATCAAAAAAGCAAGATGGATTGTGAGAAGGAAAAAAAATGTATAATAGAGAAATCAAAGCAGGAAGAGAGAGAAAATGCTGGAAATATGACCTGCGTGGATACAAGAGCCAGCACAGTGCTATTGCTGCTAAGAAATAAACAGAAACAAATAAAGATACGTTCCTGATATGCTAAAATTCTCCCTATTGTGGCACAGGCCACTCTGTAGGTCTTTTGTGCTAAAATAACACATTTTATAGAAACTGCATGTTAGTGGACAATGACAAGTCACATAAAACACTTTAGAATTACATATTTAAGACAAAATGTAATGTGAATATAACATGCAAAATCCAGCCGTGTATTAGCTCACAGACTATGGGGCAGATGTATTCAGCCTTAACAAGACATAAATGCAAGGGTGATAAAGAGAGATAAACGTCCAGCCAATCACCTGCTAACTGCCAAGTTACAGGCTGTGTTTGAAAAAAGTCAGTTAGGATGTGATTGGCTGGACGTTTATCCCTCCTTATCACCCTTGCATTTTTCTCTTGTTAAAGCTTAATACATCTGCCCCTATGTCTACGTTGACAGTCAGTAAGTCGACACCAAGAGGAGGATATGCATAAACTCTATTAAAAAAATAAAAATAAAAAAATGGCTCCCTGGCCAGATTTAATACTAAAGATCCCCATCCACTACTGCCACTTCTCCAAGTGGACAAGTCGCAGGCAATACCCTTGAGCCACCCAGGAAGGTCCCGGGCTGCAGGATCGGGTCCTTTTGCATGCGATGTATCACATACAATACCATTCCCCGCTGCGGGATCCGGTGAAAACTTGGTGCAGCACTGACAATATCCAGCTGTGACCACACATTGGATCTGAATTGGAGGTTAAACACATGCGATATGGGCCCTTGTCATCAGATTTATCAGCCCGATGCCTCAGCATCGGATGAAAAGGACCCAAATCACATATGATCGTAGGATGATAGCAGTTACTTTTATACGTTAAGTTTCAGCCCTCAGCAATACATTGGGTAAAATTTACAAAAAAAAATACAATTACAGCCGATGCCGGATACAAATGCATGACAGCCAGTGGCTGTATTTTCAGAAAATACAATTCATAAAATAGGGCAGATTTACTAATCTGCCCTATTTACAGGATCCGTATTTCCCTATGGCTTAAGTGGCCGTATGCATTCCTATTCGGCGGCTATATATAAAGCAGCCAAATACATATTGGCAATCAGCACTGATCAATCAGATCCGTGCAGGATTCAAGGTGTAAAAAAAATGGCGTGGGGTCCTCACATGGCTATAACCAGCCCGGGGCTCAAAGAGCTGGTCCTGGTTTTAGAAATTTAGGGGAACATAGGGGCTCCCTGTAATTTCTAAAACCAGCACCAGGCACAAGGGCTGGTCCTGGTTCCCAAAATATGGGGGACAAAATGAGTAAGGGTCCCCTGTATTTTGAAAACCAGCACTGGGCCCAAACCGCCGGGCCTGGGCTGCACATGTGGGCCAGTCCATCGATAGGTGATCCATGTGAGATCTTTTAGCACTCAGTGCCACATACGGGATGCAGTCAATTTACCTACAAATCAAAATCCTGACGGTTAAAATACCAACAACCATTGACCGATGGTTAAAATACCGACATTTAACTTGTTCATACTTTACCATCTCATTGGACATGGAGGGGAAATATAATAGTGTGCCGAGTGCAGTGAGGCACCATGCCCGAAGCATGGCGAGCGTAGCGAGCCATGCGAGGGAACGCGGTACTACGTTTAACTGTCCATGTCGCACTGACATGTGCCAACAGGCGGAATTTCATGCCCTACCATCCACTAGGGTGTTTCGCTGGGGGACTCCCAGCTTTTCAAAGGCCTTTGAAAAAGCTGGGAGACCCCCAGTGAAACGTGTTAGGCTTCAGCACCCCCACTTCCTTTTTCCATTGCGGACTGTGGATTACAATAATTGGGTAAACAAACCCTAAACCTGGGACTGAAAAGCAGACAGCATTGTCAATTGGGGATATCCAAAGGAGATCAGAGGACAGCACAACCACTTCACGGGGAAAACCTCAACTGCAGCTTGGAGGAGTGGGAGCCATCCCAGATATGTGAGTGACACTGACTGTTTCTCTCCCCCTATCACCACTGTCCGTGGAGTCCAATAAGAACAGGATCCACTTATTAAAAGGATCAGTGGGATGCCACATCTGAAAAATTGCCCACAATCAAAGTGGAGATTTCATGCAATTTGCACCAATTGCTTGCCATTCAGTGGCATTTTTAGTGCTATTTTATGAATTTATGTATACATGAAGTATGTTTATAATAAATTTATTTTTTTTGTTTAACCAATAAATTGTTAAAAATGTGATGTGTTTAAATTCTTTCCTCAAATAACGCAGCTACCAAACTTTTTCTTTATGTTTTTATGTGTGTTTAATGTGACACTATTAAATTTGTCATTTATTCAATCTTTACTTCAATAGGTTTGCAATTTTTATTCCATAAATGGGATATTGGATCGCTGTTTGAAGATACTCACTGTTGCAAAATGTATGTAAATGTTTTTTTTGTCTTATCTACCCTTCTTGCTTAACCACTTAAGCACCAGTGTGACACTTATTTTTTATTTCTGCATGTATTTGAGGGTCTGAGGTGAAGGCCCTGAGTAATCACAGGTAGCACGGGTGGCATATTTGCAAATCTTTTTGAACCTCCGCTTTTTCTTTGTAAAGGCCAAATAAATTGAAGAATTATCAATTAATTAAAATTAACATTTGAGAAGACTAAACTCACAATCTGCTGTATAACTGAGTCCGCTGTGATACTTTCCATGTATGCTACATGGGAATTATGCCAGACACCTTGCACCATATTGCTTAAAAGGGATAAGTATAAGGACAAGGCTCTGTCTTACTGAAGGGGATTCACAAACTATTAGCAGTGGAGTGTATTTTGTCTGTTACCATCTGGCTTTTAAAATTAAAAACATAGTTCCTGCTCATATGAGTACTGTGTTTAGAAGATGCATAGTGTCCACTGGCTGGCAAACTGAGCAGTTTGGAGGTAATGGAACTAGTAGTGCACTGTTCAGAAACAAAGAATAGCGGAAGAGCACAGCAATCAGCACACAGTTAGGCAGTGTGTGACAAATAACTTTTGTCAAGAGATTGTATATATACCTGCTACTCGTTGGTGATAGTAGAGTACTGGTCTGTAATTAGTAGTTCAGAAATCACCTGATACAAACTGTCAGGGTGGGACTGAGAGGCCAGCACTGGCTGTAGAGGCATTAGGTCTTGGGACGCAGGGCCTTATTCAAGTTCACTCTTTCTGACAAAATCCTTCTTAGATGGACAAAACCATGTGCATTGCTGGAGGGGCAGATGTAACTTGTGCAGAGAGAATTAGATTTGGGTGGGGTTTTACTTCAAAGTGAGCTCTATATTGCAGTGTAAAAATAAAGCAGCCAGTATTTATCCTGCACAGAATCAAAATAACTCACCCAAATCTAATTCTCTCTGCACATTTTACAACTGCCCCCCTGCAGTGCACATGGTTTTGTCCATCTAAGAAGGATTTTGTCAGAAAGAGTGAACTAGAATAAGGCCCGCAGTGAGGAGGTTACTCTACCATCCCTCTCCCTTCGTCTGGTGACTTAAGGCACTAGGCCCATCACACTTCCACAGTTAAACGTGCACCAGGCCCGTGGCTGTTAATTAGGCCAAGCGGTGATGAAGGAACACTAACCCTTGTAGTGTTGCCCCTATAGGGGAATGAAAAAGTGATCTGGGCACCAGGCCCAGGCCCCTCCAACTCCCACCAATTAGCTTAAGCCCTTAATAGAGTGTACCTATGCACTAGGCTTAATGGATCCCCTGGTGTGTTTGAAGTGCGGACAGACTGTCTGGCTGACACCTTTTTTTCAGTTATACCAGCAGGTGGAGGAGCGGTCTGGTTTCCCATGTGTAATTGTTGTAAGACATGCACAGACTGTGAGGCTATCACCTCTCCAGTCCCTAAGTAGGATTATCAATAACATCTAGGGGCTGGCCAGCTCTAGATAGGGAAGTGTACAGCAGAAGATAGAGATTTAAAAGGGCAGTTCTGTCACTTGTTCTTGCACAATTATGCTAAATGTTGCTTCCCATGCAGGGCAGAATTTGATGTAGATCAACACACACTATCAAAAAAACAGAACTGACTAAAATATGTAGGTTCAGTGGCAGGGTTCCTGTGTCCTCCCGACCCACTTTAAATGTCCATGCATATGCATAAATGGATGGTCAGTCAGGAGAGAAGGAGCGGCTGTTCTCGCATGCAGACAGACACTTCAGAATTCTGTCTCGCATGCACGTTGCGTTTTCTTTCACATAGCTGTTACTGCACACACTCACAGTCGGCTTAATGGTATAAAACTTACTTTTGAATTCTATCCCAAATTCCCGTAGCAGGTTCTTTAAAAGTACACGATCCCTCTTATGCAAGGATTAAAAGTTTCAATATCCACACGATAAAAACTGTAACTATAACAGCTGTGTGAAAAAAAACACTAGGTGCATGCGAGACAGAATTCTGAAGTAAGTGTCTGTCTGCATGCGAGAACAGCCACTCCTTCTCTCCTGACTGACCATCCATTTATGCATTTGCATGGACATTTAAAGTGGGTCTGGAGGACATAGGAACCCTGCCGCTGAACCTACATATTTAAGTCGGATTTAGCGCTGGTGTTTACCCACCTCCTGTTGTATTTTTTTCATTTTGTTTCATTGGGAGATTGATGGTCTCCCGGGGTAATACTAGCAGCTGATTTTATTGGATTAATCTACTTTGTGGTTGCACCAGGACACAAGTGCTCGAATTTTTGTTGTAACACACACTGTCAGTTTGAGGGCTTTGTAATTTAGTTTAGTTAGCGGTGCCACACTAGTTAGCATTAGGCCCTAAACGGTGTTGTTGTCAATCCAAAACAAATATGAAAATTATGGCGCTTGACTGGTATGTCCCACAGGAATGATTTTTTTCTCATGATCAAGGAAAATAAACAAAAACAAAATTTGGTGTAAGTGGCACAAAATAATGAATATATAATATATTGGGGGTTATATATCCCAGGAAAGAAATCGTACTGAAACTCACACTAAAGTGAAGTGTAATACATGTATAGCGGTCTCTTTATGGGTTCACCGGTGTGAATGATAACAAATCATATACCAAAGTGAGAGCGAGCTCTAGGTGCGTACCATACTCACTGTAATAACAGGAGCCTTAAAGCATATCAAGCTATCTTTAACTGCTAACATCCAAATGTCACCACATGCAGGTAAATACTCCCAATTGCTAAGGTCGCCGTACCGTACTCACTGGAGGTGCAGGTTTAATACACACACAGCGGTTTCTTTTAGAGAATTGGTCCCCTTTAAATCCACTTTAGCTGTATCCACACTTGTTGAAGGAGTGTACCAGAAACAAAATAGGTGGAGGGCCAGTCTCAGTAAAAAGTATTTAATAAAAAGTACAACAGTAAAGTGGCCCAATGACCATAAGCCACAAATACAGAAAATAAAAACAATGAAATAACTCACTTATTCGTCCAACATGTTTTGGCAGTCCCAGCTGCCATTTTCAAGGATAGAGAGTGAGTGATCGGACAGGGGTTTATATACCTAGATGGAGTAGCCATTTCCGGTTCAGCTTAATTAAGGTGAACAGGACTGATCATTGCACAATAGTGCACTTTTGGTTAATGGAATATATAGCATAAATAGCGTGTACTCACAGGTATAAAACAGAGCGCAGCGAGCCCCATGAGGGCACGTGGATTACTTTACATGTATTCCATGTCCCGTCGCCTCACTGTGCTCGCCACACTTTATATAATCAACTCCACGCCGATGTGGATAGTGGGGGGTATGAACAGGTCGGGGAGACGCGTAACACGTCCGCTTGCCACGCTTCGGGCTGGCGTGGATAGCGGGGGTTTGCAAAGAAGGCATATACCAGTATGTAACATGGAGCACTGGCAAATGCCTCCTTTATTGTGCATGAGACGCACTTGCGCCCGCATCCCCCCTTTGTGCACAAGACACACGTGCTAAGGAACCCCCTAAACCTGTCCCCCTGAAATGGACACTAGTAGGCTTGCCGTACCCTGCCGCAATAATTACTGAGACGCTCCTGCGTCTCAGACAGATGGAGCACCTCTCTGCCAGCGCCCGCATGATCCCCTGTCCGCCAGCGCAGGGGATCTGGCGGTTACCGGCTCTGTGTGGGAGGCACTCCCTAGGCTTGCCAGGGACAGAGCTGGGCTGCCGCGGAGTCACTACGCTAACTACACTAGGCAGCCGTTGGGCTGTCACTACACTAAGTACACTATGCAGCCATTGGGCTGCCGCGGAGTCACTACGCTAACTACACTAGGCAGCCATTGGGTTACGCTGACAGCGTAGCTTAGCCTATGCTGAAAACATAGCATAGCCGGGCACCCTGCTATTACACAAGTACTGAATTATGTGTCCATCTGGGCTGTACCTATCCCAAAACCCTTACGATATTTCATGGTGCCAGTGACATTGTATCGTTAGCAGTGAGTGATCAAAGTGCTCAACTATCAAGACCCAGCTGTCTCAGATCTAGCAGTCCTGGAGCTCAATGGAATAGCTCAAGCTATGATTCAGAATGCTAGAAAAATTAGACAGGGCTACCAAGTGAAACAGTCTGTAACACAGTAATGTAGATAGGGAGATAGTAAGTCAAGCTATGCACCACTGCCATATTAGTCATCCAAGTCACAATTGTGTCACCTTCCTGCTAACATGGCAACTTACTGTAGAGAAGTGAGAGGAATATGGACAGTTAGTCATGAAAAAAAAACAGTTTTTAGGTTGGTAAAATACAGCATTCGATCTATATATTTCACTAAAATATGTAGCTTTACAAGCAGTTTAAAACAAGACATTGTCATGTGTGATGAGCTCAAGAATCTTTTCGGAAACAATCAGGCTAAGGTGACACCATTCCATAATGATTAAAAACACACTGAGCCAATTACCATGCTAACAATCTAATGCACAATGAAGAATGTCAAGGACACCTATCAAAGGCAGGAAAAATTCTTTGAAAAAATAAAACCACTACCTTACAACAGAGCAGGAGGACTGCTGTGATATAGTTAGACTAAGACACCTGCAGCGAATACCTGTGTTACAGGAAAAGTATCTGAAGACAACTTCTACCTCCCCGAGCAACAGATTTTTAGGGGGGCATCAACTCTTTTGAAATATGTGCAATGCACGAGATATAAGAGACATTTTTAATAAGGAATAGTTGCTACACAGTAGAGGTCTCTCTCTCACATGACAACACAAGCTCCTAACATCACAGATCACTGTTAATAAAGAACAAAATGCATTTTTCTAGATTGTCTGCTACACACATTAATTTATAAAACTTGTATAAACATCACATCTTTCTCAATTATTTTAGCTCTGAAGTTTGAGAGGTGATTGAAAACAGAGGAATGACCTCAGAAAGGGATATCCAGGGATAGTAGACAAACCGAAGTGCTAGATGATCACAAAGAAAGTGCTGTACAATTGGCAGCAGGCTGCCTTGTGGCAGTTTATGTGAGAAGACTCTACTTTCTGCACCGGACAGGTCATGCTACACCCCCAAATTGTTAAATTTAGTTTATAATTGGAAAGTACTTGATATAAAATACATATAAATCAATAGTGTGGCATTGGACACACCCCCTTTGAGTGACCACACCCCTTTTCCAGAAAAATTAAGAGTATTATCCAGTCGTATTTTCTGCTGGTAAGGTGGAGATTTATTAAAAGACAAATTACGCTTGATCCCATGTGCGAACAGGTACGACCAGGATCAGCTGAAAATAAGAATGAAGAATATAGCACATTTACTAAGCTGCCGTATTCTCCAAGTTCGTATTTACGGCGCTATTATGGCCCTGATGTCAGCGGTCCTCCCTCCCATCACCCGTGCAGTGCCTGTGTTTTTGCTGGCTTTGTTCACACGCGCGGCTGACCGATAATCAGATGTGATCAAACGCATTAGATTTATCACATGTAAAAAAAAAATGGCACATCAAGTGCCAAATCTTATCAAGCTCGTCTGGGGACCTCAAGGCCCCCATACACTATGAGATTTATCTGACCTGTAAAATTGCATCTGATTTCCCTGGCAGCTTCCCAGGAGGCCTACATACAATTTGACACTTGATGTGCCATTTTTTACATCAAATTTGTGTCAGATAAATCACATATGATTTATCACATGTGATTAATCACGTGATTTATCTGACGCAAATTGGATGTGCCATGAGATTTATCTGATGGGGTGGCCCTAGGGAGTGGCCTGAACAGTGCTATACCTTGCAGGTATTACTGTTCTGAGGAAAGGAGAATGGCGGTATATTTATATGTAGTTCGGGGGTGTCGTCACTCGTACAAAAAGAGCATAGAGGGGTATGGGTGAAAACCGGACCAGGACAAAACCCCCGGACCTCCGGACCGGACATCAAACTCTGCATTTTGGAGCTTGTAGCCTCCGGTCCGGGGGGTGTCCTGTCCGGGGGGCTGCCTGTCACACCTGTCACCAGGTAGTGGAGGAGGGGGAGAATAAAGCCTCCCTGTATGGTCCGGGCATGCAGCAAAAGCCGGACGGTCCGGATCGCACAGGGAGGCTGTAATCTCCCCTCTCCCATGTCACTGGTGATGGCTATCACAGGGACCCCCCCGGACAAGACACCCCCCGGACAGGACACCCCCCGGACCGGACCCTACAAGGACCGGACCCTACAAGCTCCGGACTGCAGATTTTGATGTCCTGTCCGGCGGTCCGGAGTGAAGTCCGGTCCGGTTTTTACATAGTCCCAGCATAGAGCAACATCCTGCACCGTCTGTACGCTGGTATCATCTGCTCCATGAAATGTTCTATATGTCCTTTTAGGGTCGTCTTATATGAAACAAAGGTGTGCAACTGAAGACTGCACCTCCAGTATTAGAACAGAACAGACAGCATAACCACTAGCAGCAGAGACCTGTGAATATCTAATGCACAGTCACTGACACATATACTGTACACTACAATACGTTCTATGGTGATCATTCAGCATCTCAGAAACTATTCACCTTTCCCATAGCCCCGTCTCCTAGTACTAGATAAACTGTCTGACACTTCTCACAAGCTAAAGTTTATTTACTTTTACACGAGCAGGGGAAAGGAGGAGGGGGGTCCGGGCTCTGCTCTGCTGCCTGTGGTGTCATTCATTCATTCAGCAGGAGAGACGGGGGTCTGGGCTCTGCTCTGCTGCCCGTGGTATCATTCGTCCAGCAGCAGGGGAGAGGTCCGGGCTCTAAAGCCCGTGCAGACAATCAGGAGAAAGGAGGGGAGGGGGGGGGAGGTGGGGGGGGGGGGGCGGCTCGAAACCCCGTTCTTATATTCAGTAGCAGGGGAGAGAGAGAGTCCGGGCTCTGTCATTCCAGCTTGAAGCAGGGAAGAGTGTGTCACTGCCGCCCCCTCAGCCCTCTTCCCTCCAATCGCGCCTGCCCCTTCCTGTGACGCCGGCTGCTGCTACTGTCACTGACACTGTTGGAGGATGGCCGCGCACCTAAAGGAGGTACCTAGAGTTCTACATATAGATATATCGCATCTGAAACATCGTGGGTGCTAAAAAGCACCCACGATGGCTCAGATTCCGATATATCTTATGTTCTGCAGGTACGACCACCTGATCCAATCTGATGAGCACGGGAACGCGCATCAGATTGGATCAGATGTCACAAACATGCGATTTTGGTCCGATTTCACCCGATTTATCGGCCCAAAGTGCCGAAATCGGGTGAAATCGGCCGAAAATCGCATAATGTATGGGGGCCTTCAGTGTAAAGGCCCCCATACACTATGCGATTTTCGGCCGATTTCGGCCCTTTGGACCGATAAATCGGATGAAATCGGCCGAAAATCGCATGTGTTTGACATCTGATCTGATCTGATGCGCGGTCCCGTGCGCATCAGATCGGATCAGGGCGTCGGACCTGCTGAAGATAAGATATATCGGAATCTGGGCACATCTTGGGTGCTTTTTAGCACCCACGATGTTTCAGATCCGATATATCTCCGGGTACCTCCCTCCGGCGCTGTGGACCTCCTCCAGCCCCCAGTGTAGAAGCAGCAGCAGCTGTAACATGTCACAGGAAGTGACAGGCACCACGGAAAGAAGAGGTCAGAGGGCGGCAGGGAGAATCTTCCGTGCTGCTGCTGCTGCTGCTAGATGTCAACTCAGCACACGCAGGCACGCAGCAGAGCCCTCAGCCCGGACTTCCCCCCCTGCTCTGCTGATATATGACAGCACTCCCCCCTCTCCTCTGCTGCTGGATGAAGGCTCGGTTAGCAGAGCCCGGACTCCCACTAGAGTGTGAGGGTCTAGTGATGAGCAGGTTAGACGTTTTTGTTTTTTATCTGTGACTCATTTACTTGTTTGCTCTGTGTATGTGTGTGTGTGTATATATATATATATATATATATATATATATATATATATATGTGTGTATATATATATATATATATATATATATACACATACACAATCACAGAGCAAACAAGTAAAAAATGAGTTACAGATAAAAAAAAAGTCTCATCACTAGACCCTCACCACACTCTCTGTACCCTATAAGTTCCCTATAACCCGTCACTGGGCCCTAATTCCCATGTACCAAGCCGTATGCCCCCTATACTACATCGCTGAGCTTTTACCCCATGTAGCACACTCTATGCCCCCCATACCCGGTCACTAGGTCCTTAACCCCATATCAGGGCCGGCGCTACCCGCTCAGAACAGCCTGCAAAGCAGGTAGGCGCCGGCCCTTAAAGGCGCTTCCTCCCCTCCTCCAAGTCTGTACACTCAGTAGTGTAACTGCGGGCTGTGGGCTGCTGGCTGCCGCAGCCTGCGCCTGTCAAAATATATGACAGGCAGCGGCAGGGCAGACACGGAGCGCTGCACAGGGGGAGTGGGGGCATTTAATTAAATTTCGGCACCGACCACGGCACTCTTTGCCGTTTTCAGCCTGCCGCTTAACTCACGCTGTCCCGCGGCTCCCGCCCTGTTGTGTGCTGCTGCCCGGCTCCAGTCCTGCCCGACATCATTATGCTGTGACGGCACGCACGGAACTGGCCCCTCCCACCTCCAACATGGCGGCGCTGGGGAAGGTAGGTAGAGCGATGGAAGCGATTAGGGTTGCAGCTTTCTGATTGGTTATTTCATCTTTCACTGTGGACACAGTGGTCTGAAAGCTACGTTTCGGTTTATTTAATGACCGTTTTCAAGCTCATATAAACAGTAAATGGTACATACCTAAATAATCTCCACCAACGCCGCGCCCAGGTCATCAGCTCCCCGCTGCGTGTCCGAGTCCAATGACGTCACCGTCCAGCGATGTATACCGGCCAGTTTGGACAGTGACGTCATTGGACTCGGACACGCAGCGGGGAGCTGACGACCTGTGCTGGTGGAGATTATTTAGGTATGTACCATTTACTGTTTGTATGAGCTTGAAAACGGTAATTAAATAGACCAAAATTTAGCTTTCAAACCCCTGTGTCTTTTGTGTGATAATGAGCAGAACAGTAAAACCTGCAAGGTATAGCACCGTTTAGGCCACTCCCTAGAGCCATCCCATCAGATAAATCTCATGGCACATCCAATTTGCGTCAGATAAATCATGTGATTTATCTGACGCAAATTGGATGAAAAAAATGGCACATCAAGTGTCAAATTGTATGTAGGCCTCCTGGGAAGCTGCTGGGGAAGTTCAGGGGAAATCAGATGCAATTTTACAGGTCAAATAAATCTCATAGTGTATGGGGGCCTTTAGTCAAGGCTGACTTGTCCTTAAGATAAATTGCATGTGATTTGTCACGGGTAGATAATATGAATGCAATATATCTGATGTGAAATAAACACTCAAGTACAACATATAGATGCAGGTCTCCCGGGAAGCTCCCCTGAAATTCAAGGAAAAGCGGACGCAATTTCAAGCCTCAAATAAATGACCCTAGTATATGGCCACCTTTATACTGATGGTAAAGAAAGCATATTTTATCATGTGATGGAATACCTATACACATCCAGGGCAGCAAATAAGGGGGTGCTGTGGGTACAGCTGTCCCTGGCCAGCTCATTTTGCCCACCGCAAACCCCCGACTGCCTCCGCTGCGCTGAACAAAGCAGGTCTCGGAGTGCAGGCTTATTCAATCCAGGATTCAAGCAGCCAATTAAAATGCTGGCTTAAGAGCAAATCAGCGCTCGCGTACCAGCATCCAATCAGAGTGACTGCCAGTATGCAAGCTCTGATTAGCTCAACAGCTGGTGCTGCATTTTAATTTGCAGCCAGAATCCTAAATTGAAGAAGAAGTCTGAGATCTGGGACCTCCGGACTACAGATGGGGGAGCAGGAGCTGGGTTATGGTAAGTCAATTGAGGAGGGGGAGTGGGGCCCCGACTGGAAAGGAGTCCCGGGGAAGCAAAAATCCTGATGGCAGGCCTCACAAACCCTCACAGCTAAAATATTAAACAATGTAACCCAAAATTCTAATTTACCTTGTTGAAAGGAATTCCATATTTCTTTAATATTGAAGGCGATATTAGTGTCATTTTGTGTCGTAGAAAAGCATCACAACCTTGACAACTACTAGGAAAGAAACCTACATGGAGAAAACAAAATAGAAACAAATGTTCATTATTTATATATACATACTACTAAATTTTGATGCTTCTTATACAGAACCCAAAGTATAAAAAAGACCACTGGTAGTTCTTAAGTAAAAATAATATAATTTATGCATGTTGCAAATAAATGTACACACTATTGGTAGGGATGCTTTTCTTTTGTTTAGATTGAAAAAGTAATTTAATATACAACTGAAGACAAAAAAAACAAAACAAAAAAAAAAATATAAGAAAACACAAAAACCCTGAAACAAATTATACAATATATTAGCATTTGTAAAAGAAATCTAGAATCTTTTACAAATCTATAACTAAATACAATACACTACTGGTAGGACAACATTCAATTTCAATTTGAATACCATGTTAATGCTGCAAATTCACAAAGGAATAAAATTTGATATACCCAAAAAAACAATACTGCCATGGATAAACTATACGTGTACAATAAGTAAAAAGTCAGTAATAGACATACAGTCACAACATATAAACCTATGTTAAAAAAAAAAAAAAGAGAAGGATCTCAGAGTGCAATCCTATTAATATCTCATATATAATAGCCCAGAACTGTCAATCAGTGAGTGTGTGTATAACGCTGGACAGAGTCACAGAGTGACACTGGACCAGGACACCACATTATGCAGCAGCACTAGGGCCGCGGGGGCACATGCCTGGCAGCTGGGAAGGATCTTCCGCCTACCTCCCAGGCTGTCAGTGTGTCAAGCAGTGACGGGCTGCTGCTCAGTCTCACTGTTGTGTCCGGCTGAATAAAGATCATCTGGGCTCCGTGAGGGGGTAGGGCTTAGTGGAACTCCATGAGGGGCGGGTCTTAGCGGGTAGGGGGAGGGGCTGCAAAGAGTGGTGAGGATGGCAGAAAAGATCATTGGGGCGGAGCTCCCCACTGTCCAAGAACTATACCTAGCCAGGGTCAATAAGCATGCAGGAAAGATCTTGGCGGACAAGCTACACCCTGGCCACAACCTGTTTGAACCCCTTCCGTCAGGCAGACGTTTTAGGTCCATCCCTTTAAAGACGACAAGAACTACAAAAGGCTTCTTCCCAATAGCTGTCCACCAACTAAACCGTATTGAACATACCAAATACTAACTCGAACTTTTCTAGATACATGTGAAATGTATGTGATGTATGTTTATGCCTCTCTTCCCACCCCCTTTGTGTTCCCTGATTGATGCTGCACTGTTACCACAAAAAATTCCAAGCATACGCAAGTATACCTGGCCAATAAAGATGATTCTGATTCTGGCACTATGTTTGGTCACTTGCTGCAGACAGCAGACCTTTATGCAACTCACCTCCCCATTCTTTCCTTTCCTCCCACAATCTAGCCACATGACTTATGCCATTAGCTCTGGCACCATCACAAAGCTGTTAATGCCAGTGGTGTGGCAATGGTCCAGTGCCAACACAGTCTGCAGGGAGTGCCAGGACGCTGCTGCTGCTGCATCTGCCACTGTCATAGCTAATGGACTGCCAGACTCATTTAGAGCGGAGCAGGAACATCCTTCCCCATCATAGCAGCTTCAGCAACAGCTGTGGATGCCTGGGCTGGACTGGACGTTGAGCAGTACTTGAGGCATAGAGTAAGTGTCACTTTTGGAGTCATATGTCATTGCCACTACTGGGGGCATTGCGTGTAGGGTGGGCAATCCTGGAATTTCGCCCTAAAAACACAGTTTTTTTTTTTTTTTAAATGCCAGCCAGCGCTCACCAGCAAACGGCTAAGATGCTGCGTGGCTGCCCCATCCCTCGGCTGTGCGCAGCGTGACATCAATGGTCACCCTGTATATCCCAGTCTGTCCACACCCAGCCACCCGCTGTTTAAAAGCCCATCCTTGAATACCCGCCCATGAACATGCCGGCAGCACTCAGCATGTAGATGACTAAGATGCTGATTGGATGTGTGCAGGGTGACCTTTGACGTCACACTACTGTACGTAGAGCAGCCACAGTCGTCAATGGAGCCCGCTCGTGTATGCCCGCAGAGGAAATCAACTGGAGGCTGGTACTCGGGATGGTGTCTGTAGCGGGGAAAGACTAGCAGGGAGGGGGCTGTAGGGGTGAGAGAGAAGGACTGGGGGACAAGGGGAGAGAAATGGGGAGGATGCAGTCGTGGTGCGGTCTGCCATTTTTTCCAATCCCGGTATTTCCAGGATTTAGCATTTTTCAATCCCCAATCCCAGGATTGAAAAAAATGGCCCAGGATTGGCTCCCTCCTGTACTCCTAAACTGTCATGCTGGTCGTTCCCCCACTGGAAGGAGTCGCACACTCTCCTATACACTCCTCTCTTCCAGCGCTGCTACTGTACACCCCACTGACAGCAGCCGCTAAGTGTACCCCACCCTCTTCTCCTCCAGCGCTGCAAGTGTAGTCCCCCTCATGCCCACACACCCTTAGCATGGAGCTCTGACTAGCCTCTAGTGCTCAGTCGCTGAAACTAAGCCCAGTGGGAGGAAATGCTGCCTAGCAACCTCCCTCCTGTGCTCCTAAGCTGCCACGCTGGTCGTTCCCCCACTGGAAGGAGCCGCACACTTTCCCACACACTCCACTCTTCCTGCGCTGCTACTGTGTACCTCACTGGCAGCAGTTGCTGAGTGTCCCCCACCCTCTTCTCCTCCAGCACCACAACTGTAGGCCCCTGATGCCCACACACCCATAGCATGGTGCACCGCCCAGCCTCCCATGCCCATTTGCTGAAACTCCACCCAGTGGGAGGACCCGCTGCCTAGGGACCTTCTTCCTGTACTCTTAAGCTGCCACGCTGGTCGTTCACCCCACTGGAAGAAGCCGCAAACTCTGCCACACACTCCTCTCTTCCAGTGCTGCTATTGTACACCCCACTGCCAGCAGCCATTGAGTGTCCCCCCACCCTATTACCGTATATACTTGAGTATAAAAGTCAACCCGAATATAAGCTGAGGCACCTAATTTTACAACAAAAAAATGGGAAAACTTATTGACTCAAGTGGAACCCTCACTCGAGTATAAGCCGGGGGGGGGGGGGCTTTTTCAGCATAAAAAAAATGTTCTGAAAAAGTAGGCTTATACTAGAGTATATATGGTACCCCCCAGCGCCGCAAGTGTAGTCCCCCTAATTCCCACACAACCCTAGCATGGCGCTCCGCCCAGCCTCCAGTGCTCATTTGCCAAAATTTAAACCATATTTCACACAAAAAAAGGCTTCACAATTTCAAAGGGTGCAGCCCCTTACGATGGTGTGAAGAGAGCCCATAGGGCGCGATGAATCACCTAGTATTTAATATAAAATGTAATTAATTTGCACAAAGGAATATTCTATACAAAAAATGAAACACAACAATTAATATTGCACATAGAGCATTAAAACAGAGCACTATATTCAATATATATTAGCAAAATCACTTCAATTCAGTAGTGTATTGATTTCTCTGGAGTTAGGGATAAAAAAGTTTGACAGTTACCACGGTCTCTTAGGGGCCCTCCATTTCTGGCTAGGGCCACTCTCGTCCCACAATAGGTGCACTGCTGCTGCTCCTTGCATAAAGCTCTCTGCATATCACAGGCACCAGCAGAGGGAGCTACTGAGCAGCCTTGGGGCTCTCCAGCAGTAGTAGCACACTTTCATTATTTTTGCAGATACTGGCCTGTGTTTGTGACAAAAAGAAGCTTGAGGGGCTGGGAATTTGCTCCACAAGTTTAATGAAAAGAGACCGCTAATCTAAGCTGAAAATATTCTCAGGGTGGCCCAGACCATACACAATATGATTATTCAAAGATAGGATGTTTTAGCATAGACATATTTAGTATACATGGTTTTCCGATTAAATTATAAAAATAAGTAGTGATTTATATTATGATAGCTTGTTTAGCTTTAAGGTTATGGCTATAGAAAGAATTACTAGCCTTTAAATTAAAGGGAAGTGTATGAGATTCATGCATTCATTTGGGCAGGCCTGTATCCAGCATCGTGGCCAAAGAGCAGACTGTCATCCAGCCAGTAGCCAACTATCCAGAATGTCTTGTGAAGCCCAATGGAAGAACCTGAAGACGTGACCTCATCACCTTATGATTATCTGTTATTATAACCAATTAATTGGGCACTGAAGGCATTGGGCACTGAAGGCCGAAGCTGTGTCTGGATTTCTGTGTGAAAAGTATCGCTGTGAGGCTGTATCTGACTGCTGTACTTTCTTTTGGACTAAACCTTTCCCTTTTACACTAGAGTAAAAATCTTCATTTTGCTCTGACAACTTTGTACCTGAATTTCCCTTTCTTTATCTATTGTAGCAAACCACTATTTTTAAACGGAACAATCTCCCCACGATTATATACATGGATGACCTTTTCTACTGCTATTTCTAAATCTGCTTCAGAATATAAAAGGAAAGTCCTTTCTTTTTGTTGTCTTTATGTTTCTAATTTTATCCCCTGCCCAATCTCCCACATCTCCCCCTATGGTACCACATATAACCTTATTTTTGTGCTGCCTTATGCCTGCTCAATTGCAGTTGCTGGTCATTACTCCTACCATTGATTAATGCTAATGGTCCTCAATCCTGAAAAAGGTATGTTTTGTTGAGACAAGCATCAGACATACAGTAACTCAAAGGGCGCTCATTATCCTGGAAGCAGCAACCCCAGGATAAGTCTCCATTTCTCACAAAATGCTGACAAAAAATAATGACAGGCTTTATGGGTCAATATAAAGGCTTTTCTCCTTAAATTTGTATTTTGCTGTAAATTCGGTTTATAGCTTGGGATAACTGTCATAGCAACTTTCCTATAGCCGCTGGTTTTTTTTTTTTTTTTTTTTCGCTTGGCAATGGCTTACTCGTTAAAAAAAAAATCTTCATTTAGGAGGACTTTCTGAGCACTTCATATGCTAAATGTATTTAATTTACACGGCTTTATAAAAGGTAAATACGTCATTAATTTATAATAGTGTAAGTAATGTGCATTCAATTAAACAGCATAAATAGTATTTCTGAACACTGCACATCCCCATCCCATGCATTATGGCTATTAACAGACAATAAATACACATTTGTATTCAAGAGTACTTAAAAAATGAAATCTTGTGTTTATGTAACAGACACTTTTAGGCAGCAGTTTGTGGCAATTTATTCTAATGTCAGGAAATGAATTCCACCTTCTAGAACAAGTGAATTTTACGGGCATAAACAATGATGAGAGGCTTCAGAGGAGTCATAAATAATATTTACATAACAGCATTGCAAAGCTGAAAATGCATTCAGGAATTTGAAAGAGGGTAGCGGATATTTTTTCCCTCTTAAAAAAATTGAACGGACATAAATACACACATCAAGATCAAACACAGATCGGCAATTATAGCCGTTGCTTTCTATTATTGCAATTACTGTTCCCAGTGCAAAATACCAAATAGATTTTTTATTTTCATAGAACAGAAAACTAGTATTGTAGTAGTAGTAGTAACATCCCTCATTACTAAATCAGAACAGCGGTAAGTCCAGCTATGGCATATCGATGACCAGCAGCTCTGGGTTGCACAGGGAAGTGACACACATTACCATAATCTGAGTGATTTATCTACTGATCAGATGCATGGCGCTGCTGGTGCAATGTTCTACTACAGTAGACGCAAGTTATAAAATGGTGAGCAAGAAGAAACAAAGTAACTAGCAACCGTTTTCCTTTTAGGTAAATATCATACAGGTTTTAATATTAAAGAACTCTTGTGCTAACTGGATATATTTGCTTTTAAAAACAATTGCAGAAAAAAAATATGAAGTATGTGTTGCCTAGAAAACCCAACACCTCTTTTTTTAAAAGCACGATTGTTAGGTGCTTTCGGAAATTGTCAATCCACACACAACTCTGCTTATTACACCAGCAGAGGATAGGAAATGGAACTCGGCCTGTTTTCTAGCAAAACTATGCTTTAATGAATCATATCGAGAATGGGCACTGCACATGAGGAATCCAATCAATCTGGTTGGGAGGGTATATGTTGATCAGGCCCAAGAGTCAATAAATGGTACTTATCGGTAAAAATATATACACCTATATAAACAAATGGGTTCAGTATGCCCTGTGCCCCCCATTTATCTGGCCTGAGACTCTAATAATTGAGACATCGAGACCATTCAAAATACGCTTAGGAGAGCACCTGAGAAATATTAAAAAAGGTGAAAGAACTCATGCCCTTTCAGAACATTTCAGGTTGCACCATGGTAGTTGCACATCTGGAATAAAAACTTTTTGTGGATTGAGACACATAAAAAGTAGCCCGAGACAAAAGGGACTTAAAATCAGCTCTAGCAAAGGCTGAGATGAAGACATTTTATGAACTGGGGACCCTCATGCCAGGAGGCCTCAATGTAGTTTTTGAGATAAAATGGTTTTTGTAGAAGGATTTAGATTTATGCGAGATAAGAGCACTTTATCTCTTTGCACTTTATTTCTGAGTATTTTTATGGGGATTTATTTCTGTATATTTTTGATTATACAGTTTTTAATGAATAGCCTATACCCAGTGCTAATTTATAGCTATGAAACGGATATATGCCATTTTTCCTTGAAGATTGTCATTTAAAAGGAGTTACAGAAATCAGTGATGGAGACGCAAACATAAGAAAGAAATGGACTAAAAATCTTATTTAGGATTAAGACACCTAACGCTGGACTGCGCTCCGGCGTCTGAGTGTCATGGTAACCCTGAACACTGGGATCACGTGACAGGCCCAGCGGCAGGAAGCCAGCAGCACCTGAGAGGATTATGGAACTTGTAGGCACATTTTTCTAGAAATCCAGCCGGGCTGCCGGAGTGTGAGGATTGGTTCATGTTAATATAAAAAGCCTAAGACTGCGGGCGCTAGGCACACCTTGATAAAGTCCCCGGAAGGGGAAGAAACGCGTCAGTGAAGCCCGTAATAATCTGTGTACAGCTGACGGAGTGGGAAGCTTACAGAGTCTGAGGGAACAGAACAGCGCATGGAAGGAGTACCAGTATCCAGACTCACTACATTTAACACATGCGCTTGTAGAACTGTGCGTCTGCAGCTCTCTCAATTCTGGTAATTACCGGCTAAATATGCTGAAACTGCTGAGCATGGAATGTGTCTATTGTTTGTGTTTATGAACTTGTGATGTATGTTTATTAAATATTCATGTTGTATTATACCATGACATTTTCTTCATATATTTCTTAAATGATGAATGTTTGCTGAATGAAAGAAATACAGCAGATGGACCTGTGAAGCGCCGGATAAGTTTTAAATCCATTCTGGTTTTTTTGTATGGTGTTCTGGTGAAGGGTTCAAGGAGAGCCTTTGGGGTTTGAAACTATTTTGGCGGTTCTGTTACTTTTGTATTTCCTCAATGTTTTATTCCTGCTCAAAGTCAAATAACAGTGAAAACTTATGGCGCATATTCCCCAATCCCCCATTGAGATAGATTTTGCATTTATTTTTCAAATCTCGTGTGTGTGTGTGTGTGTGTGTGTGTGTGTGTGTATGTGTGTATGTGTTGTTGTTGGTAATAGGGGAACCCCTCTAAGACTTACATACTTGCCTACATTTAAAAAATAAAATGAAGATTGTGAAAGCAACACTAAAAGGGGTGTACACACAGGCCGACCCGGCGGCCTTCGATACCAATTCAATATCGACAGCCACCAGGACCTTGCTACAGCCAGGAGGTCGGGATAGCGGGAGGATGGTTTGTGGGGGGAGGGAGGGGGGATCCTGCATTGAGCAGCTTGGAATTGCTCTTGATCTTTCAGGTTGAATCCAAAATAGACTTGTCTGCAAAGTGTATTTCTACTTTTGAACCCGATTCCGCAGGGCCGCGCATCGCAATCAAATCGAATGCATCCAAAACTGTGCAATTCAGAGTAATTTTTTGATTCAGACTATACAGTCCAAATCGAATTGAAAATAGCACCGAATCGCACCGAGTGTACACAGCATTACAGTATAATCTTGGCGTTAAATTGGATATGTACTGCTCCATCTGAGCATTGTTGCACAATAAGATCAACTTGTTGAAGAAAAAAAAAACGGATACATTTCCAGGCTCGTTCATCTACTTAGATGTGATTCCATATAAGTAGCCACAAGAAAAGGGATTTTAAATTCATGCAGACATAAGGATCACTGGGGCAGATGTATTAAGCCTTAACAAGAGATAAATGCAAGGGTGATAATTAGAGATAAACGTCCAGCCAATCAGCTCCTTACTGACTTTTTTCAAACACAGGCTGCAACATGGCAGTTAGCAGGTGATTGGTTGGACATTTATCTCTCTATCACCCTTGGATTTATCTCTTGTTAAAGGTTAATACATCTGCCCCACTGTGCTTTACAACTGATGCAAGGAAATGTACTACTAGACTAATTTAAATATTAATATAAAAAAATTATATATAATCTATTTTTTCAAGAAACCACTGCATAATGTGAGTAAAAAACAAATCAGGAACATTTCTAGACTATTCATGGTAAAAAATGGATTGCTTTTTTGTTTTTTTTAGGGAGTCTCCCTGACATTCTGGGAGAGTTGCCAATTATTGTTTTACATTAAACAAAATATTCACAATAACGGTCATTGAATGCAAGCTATTTGAGCAAAACCTCACAGAGGATGACTATTTTCCATCTACTAAAAATAGAACTGAACATACATATACTTTAGAATGCAATGTATATATAAATATATGTTTAGGCTTTAAGATATTTATCTAGAAAAATAGATTTCAATATTCATTAGGTAGTTAAAACTTATAACTTGCAGTCAAAGAAAAAAAAACTTACTAAAAATCTAACATTTATGACTTTGTCAAAGAAAGCAATGTAGAAAAAATAATACACAAACTAAAAGCATGCAATGTCCCTTTTCAAAATGACAAAAATCCCACTGAGCATTGTTTCATACAGCTCAGAAATAAATGCAATATGACAATGTAGCACAATGGACACTGCTGTATTATTGAGCAAGTAGTAATAGATCAAAAACGTAATCAAGCACAAAATTAAAATGCAGACATTCATAATGTATTCATCACTGGATTTCGATTTTACTACTCAATGCTAAATTCTTCTGGCTTCGGAAACCCATTAAGGAGTCAATAAAATCCACACAAAATATATTAAATTCTGCGTCTCGACCAAAGTCATTCTTAAGCATTTTGGTGGCTGTTCTCCAAGAGCCAAAGTGTGCAATCACCATGCATATTCCGGAGTGTTTTCTTACTGCGGTTTTCTTTTGAGTTTTGTCAGCAGGTGGTATTCTTTTCCCATTCTGCACAAAAAGATTTGATTTGGAACAATGCATAATGAAATCATTCTAATTTACATACTTACCCTTCTATTTTATATAACCACAGGAAAGAAGAAAGAAAAAACTATTGCTGGTGTTACTCATTGCAAACCTTATATTTCTTAACCAATAAATAACAGATTAACTCATGACTGTACAATATGATAAATGGCCCATCTACAGTGCATGCCATTTCGGTACTTGTGTAGTTTCATGGCGGCAGGCTACGCTACGCTGTCAGCGTGTCCTAGCGGCAGCCCTGCGTAGTGTCCCCGTCAGGCAGCATAGTCACCACACTGTCCCTGCAAGCTGCAGCTCTGTCCCCGGCGTCCCTGGCAATCCTAGTGAGCACCTCTCACACAGAGCCGGTAACCGCCAGATCCCCTGCGCTGGTGGACGCCGGCAGAGAGGTGATAATGTGGGCACCGGCGGAGAGGCACTCCATCTGCCTGAGATGCATGAGCTTTTCATAAGCTAGTGCATCTTAGTAATTTGTGCGGCAGGGTACGGCAACCCTGCCCGTGTCCGCTTCAGGGAGATGACAAGTGCATCTCATGCACAATAAAGGACGCATTTGGCAGTGCTCCATATTACATACTGGCAAGTGCCTCCATTTCAAACCTCCACTATTTACGTCACCCCAAAGCGTGGCGAGCCCCACAAGGGGACATGGTACGCGTCCTCCCGACCTGTTCATACCCCCACGGCAGCAGGTGGGGCAGCGGGGGCCATACTGCTTTCTGCAGCATGGCTCTCACTAGCGATATCCTCCGTCATTCTGCATGTACAGAAAATTAAGGACATCGCTAGAGATTCGCGGGAGTGTGCATCATTGAAAATACAGGGTGTACAAATTAGACTATATGCATATAGTCTATGCAGTTTATTGCATGTAAAAACTCATGGGGAGCTGGCAATGGCAGGGGGGACCGGGTTCTGGGCATCAGTGATCAGCGGGGTCCAGGCAGTGGCGAGGAGCATGTATTGACATTTGCTGGGCAGGGCGGGAAGCGGATGCTAAATTAAAAAAAAATATTTTGAAAATACTGGCCACCCGGAGAATTTTATCAGTCAAACAGCAGTCTCCTAGGTGATTGGCTGAGAGAATTCGCTCAGCCACTCAGCAGTCGGGCAGTCTTTTCAAAATTTAGTTTAGTTTCACGGCGGCAGCATGGCCGGCCGCTACTTCCGCAGCGTTCGGCCGCAGGGTTCGGCGCTCGGTAAACTTTCTAAAATAAAGTCCATGCCAACGTGAATAGTTCATTCCCCTACTGTCCACATTGGCATGGAGTTGATTTTAAATAGCGTTATGAGCGTAGTGAGCCACCAAGCCCGTAGCGTGGGCGAGCAAAGCGAGCCCCGCAAGGGGACACAGATGCTGCCGCCGTGAAACTAAACAAGTACCAAAATTTTTTTGCTAATTCAGCAGCCGCTTCCTGTCCCGTAAATGCCGATACAGCTGCCCACTGGCCAGACCCCACTGCCCAGACCCCGCTGGTCAGATCCCGCTGGTGCACATAGGTGTGTACCAGCAGTGCTTCTCCACTGGCAGACACCTACGGATCAGAAAATAGGGGGGAGGGATATGTCAATCGCACAGATTAGTAAGGGTTGATTGATGTATTACCGGACCCTCTTCATTTTTCATGTATGATAGTTTTATATAAACAGATGAGGGTGTGCCACCACAGGCATTAGGATTACAGGTATGGAGCAGAAAGAAAGAATGCCTTTTGCTGGTGCACCAAGAAATTAGAGTGAGACTCTTAATACATAACGTTTATTTTATTTAATTAAAAATGTAATCAGCGAAATAAAACCACACATACAAAAAATAACACCATTTAATAAAAAAGGGGAGATGTTTCCCTTAACTCAGTGTGACCCCACTTGTCCTCTACCCAGTATATGAATAAGTTGAGCGCAGTATGTACCCACAAGAGAGTAAATGCTCTTGGTAAGGCAGAGAGCCTGTGATGCAGTGAGATGTCTTTATCCTTAGACACATATAAGTGTTAGTTCATTCGTATACATTGTATCTTAAGGGAGATTTAGTATTTCAATAACTATACGTAGGATCAGTGTTGATCACAGGAACCGGCTCTTGAGGCTAAAGGTTAGTGTATATACGCAGACTGGACAATGCCGTCTAATGCAGGTAATAGCCTCAGAGACTGCTCTGTCCCCTGAGTGCCGATGATCCCGTAGCAGAGGTGTGCAGGCGTGCACTCGCCTCGTTCGACTGGCTCAGGTGACGCTGAGTCTGGCGCCAGACTCGCGTCTTGGTCACGGAGGTAACCGGTGACCTGGGTTTGCGCAGCGGTACAAGTAAATTTCAAAACATAGTAAGTGGGGAGGGGGAGAGGGGATTTTAGAAACACACTGAGTGTGTTTGAACGGTCAGCGTACGCTTCGCTTGGAACGCTTCCTCAGGACCACCCGCTGTGCGTCCGGAAGCTCCTTTTATTCCACCCTTCTCATGCATATTCATGAGGTGAGCAGGGGTGTGTATTCTGAACCTCCTGATCATTGGTCTATTCGTATAAGCCTTCTGTTTTATTGGTCAGTTTGTAGTAGGCATTTAATTGATAGCATCAATATTCAATGAAGTGGCTTTCTATAAGCGCTATAGGTATGGAGATAGAATCATAGGTCTTATGAGAGTAATCAAATGTCACTCTTTTCCATTTTTGACATCTAGTTTTGCCAATTCTTTTAAGTGTCCACAACGGGATGGTATTCCCCTAATAATCGTTTCATTACGTAATCTTACAGTGGAGGCTACTAGTAGTGCTGATGTGTGCTGACAAATGTACAGCCGGGATGTTATCTGATATGAATAATGATAATCGGGAGTGTGTATTCCAACATCGCCCGTCAATGAGTTATGTCAGTTTCCCTGATCTGATGCACTCGATGTATATACATGAAATCGATGTTTTACGTGGTATTTCTCTTCCCCACATATTTGTCGGTGATGTGAGGATATGAGGAGATGGTGAGTTTATGTGGAGTCTATATGTTTCCTCCACCTGGTTAGTGTGCTTGTCTGTTTGTCGACATACATTTCGTCGACTGTATCGACATACATTTCGTCGACTGTATCCATTCCGTGGGTTGAAAGAATTATCCTTTTGTATAGAGAGGGAAACATACTCCTGAAGGGCACCCTATCACAGGAACTGAGTGTCCCTGCATGGTCCATGTTGTCGGTATGTACCATTTGTTATTAAATGCGTAGTCTCTGTATAATCACCGATTCTATATACACTTTCACCATCCCAACAGACAGACCGACATATGGGTATACCCAGATGTCCCTCTGATCCAAACCTTATCTTTGGGTGACATACAGGGACATGGCATGAATATATGCCAAATTCTCCGTTCACTATTCCTCTAGGGAATCAATGGTACATACCGACAACATGGACCATGCAGGGACACTCAGTTCCTGTGATAGGGTGCCCTTCAGGAGTATGTTTCCCTCTCTATACAAAAGGATAATTCTTTCAACCCACGGAATGGATACAGTCGACGAAATGTATGTCGATACAGTCGACGAAATGTATGTCGACAAACAGACAAGCACACTAACCAGGTGGAGGAAACATATAGACTCCACATAAACTCACCATCTCCTCATATCCTCACATCACCGACAAATATGTGGGGAAGAGAAATACCACGTAAAACATCGATTTCATGTATATACATCGAGTGCATCAGATCAGGGAAACTGACATAACTCATTGACGGGCGATGTTGGAATACACACTCCCGATTATCATTATTCATATCAGATAACATCCCGGCTGTACATTTGTCAGCACACATCAGCACTACTAGTAGCCTCCACTGTAAGATTACGTAATGAAACGATTATTAGGGGAATACCATCCCGTTGTGGACACTTAAAAGAATTGGCAAAACTAGATGTCAAAAATGGAAAAGAGTGACATTTGATTACTCTCATAAGACCTATGATTCTATCTCCATACCTATAGCGCTTATAGAAAGCCACTTCATTGAATATTGATGCTATCAATTAAATGCCTACTACAAACTGACCAATAAAACAGAAGGCTTATACGAATAGACCAATGATCAGGAGGTTCAGAATACACACCCCTGCTCACCTCATGAATATGCATGAGAAGGGTGGAATAAAAGGAGCTTCCGGACGCACAGCGGGTGGTCCTGAGGAAGCGTTCCAAGCGAAGCGTACGCTGACCGTTCAAACACACTCAGTGTGTTTCTAAAATCCCCTCTCCCCCTCCCCACTTACTATGTTTTGAAATTTACTTGTACCGCTGCGCAAACCCAGGTCACCGGTTACCTCCGTGACCAAGACGCGAGTCTGGCGCCAGACTCAGCGTCACCTGAGCCAGTCGAACGAGGCGAGTGCACGCCTGCACACCTCTGCTACGGGATCATCGGCACTCAGGGGACAGAGCAGTCTCTGAGGCTATTACCTGCATTAGACGGCATTGTCCAGTCTGCGTATATACACTAACCTTTAGCCTCAAGAGCCGGTTCCTGTGATCAACACTGATCCTACGTATAGTTATTGAAATACTAAATCTCCCTTAAGATACAATGTATACGAATGAACTAACACTTATATGTGTCTAAGGATAAAGACATCTCACTGTATCACAGGCTCTCTGCCTTACCAAGAGCATTTACTCTCTTGTGGGTACATACTGCGCTCAACTTATTCATATACTGGGTAGAGGACAAGTGGGGTCACACTGAGTTAAGGGAAACATCTCCCCTTTTTTATTAAATGTTGTTATTTTTTGTATGTGTGGTTTTATTTCGCTGATTACATTTTTAATTAAATAAAATAAACGTTATGTATTAAGAGTCTCACTCTAATTTCTTGGTGCACCAGCAAAAGGCATTCTTTCTTTCTGCTCCACACCTACGGATCAGACCAATACATTGTAGGTGCTAAAAATCACCCGCGATGTGCTGCTGATGGGTCTTATCCAACAGATTGAATGAACCTGAAGCAGGTTCATTCTACAGATTGAAACTTCTGCAGGTTCAATCTGTCAGATCGGAAACATCAGTGGCACACCAAAGGTGCTTTTTAGCACCCGTGATGTGTTGGGTCCAATCCGTAGGTGTGTGCCAGCGGTGAAGCACCACTGGCACACACCTATGTGCAGCATCAGGGTCCGGGCAGTGGGTTCTGAGCGGCGTCGGTGAGCTGGTAGTTTACAGGGTGGAAGAGCGGGAAGCGGCTACTGAATTGGATTTTTTTTTTTTTAATATTGGCCCAACACTGATTGGTTGAGAGAATTCTCTCAGCCAATCAGATGGGAGGCTGCAGATTGGCTGAGAGAATTCTTTCAGCCAATAACCGGTCTGCCTTTTCAAAATATTTGTTCAAATTCAGTAGCTGCCTCCCTCTCGGAAAATGCTGTTAAAGTGCCCCCTCGTTGGTGCTCAGACCCAGCAAACTGGATCACACTGCAAGCCCCCCAATGATGTCAGGTCCCTAAAAGTTCTTTACATGCAATTAATTTACATGTGATTTATTGCATGTAAATCAAAAGCGAGCATCCTGGGGAGCTCAAGCGGGGAGCTTAGGACAGTCAGACAAGTGTATGGGGGCATTTAGACAGTTCCCTGTGCTCATATCACACAGGTCTGTGAAGCCTACCCTATTTGCAATCGTATAAAATAAAAATAAGGAAAACTTTCAGCAGCAGTGTATAAAAGTGCACTTTTTATGCTAAACCTGCAGTAATTATTCGCTGTGCTAATTTATAGCTTACAGCTTTTTGAGCAATACACAGGATAGAAAATCCTTTAAACTGGCACAATTACAAACCAACTAATAATAATAAAAACAACAATAACAATAATTAGCTACAGGGGAGTTCTAATTCCTGAGGATTTGTATGGTGGCAGAGACAAGAAGCTTATTAGCAAGATGTGTGACTTTCTCTACTCATTACCTCCCTGAATATACTTGCTTTCCTTAGGGTTTTTACAGTTTTACATTCCAAAAGACAGCCATCAGTGGTGCGGTCAATTTTCTACCAAGTCAGCCAATGTTTGAATCATCATAACAAACCCACAGGACTAGAAATGATGAAGGATTCAAAACAAAAGCAATGCTAAAGTGCCTTAGGAAAAAAAGCTGCAATAAATTTTAACAAAATAGCTTTCTCTAGAGCAATGACCTAGAAAGACCTATTAAGTGAAAATATTTATATAATAAAGTTATTCATGAAGGCCTGGATAGAATGGAAAAGGGGCTTGTTTTGTACTTTAGCGTACATAGATGTCAACCACATGTGCAATGTACTCATTGGTTATGGGCTGCATTGAACACATGCACATCCCATATGTAGAATGTTCAAAGTCAATGTAAGCGCAATGAACCTCTAGCCCTCTTCAGTCATAAACTCACCATTACCTCAAACATTGAATTTGCTGCTTGTTTAATCCTCCTTTTAAGTATTAAACAACTTTAGAATGTAAGAGTAAAAAAGGACATTTGTTATTTACTGTATATTGCTTTTGGTCCATTCGTCTGTTACATATTCTTTTAGCGTGTGTGGATACCCAAATTTTCCATTTAACATATAAGTTTACAAAGGCTAGTATAATTTTGTGGACTTTTTTCTTTTACTCTGTTTAGGGGGGATTCAATTGCAGGTGATCACCCTGTTTCTCGTGAAAAGTGGTTATCAGCCAATTCAATTACAGGTGACGTTAACCCACGATAAATTTTCCATAGCATTTAATGCAATTTGTTTTCAACACCTCTGAAGCAGGTGCAAAGTTGGGTAAAATGGCCTCTAAATAACTCACAATGTCTAGCTAGACAGTCAAAAGTTTGACATTGACAAAATGCTGACAAGCTGTGGGAAAAGGTCCACACCTGAAAAGGTAGGACATGTGTTTCACAATTTTTCCAAAGTTTTGGACTTATTCATGCTTTACCAACAATGTGCACTCCGAATGGAAACAGTAAAGGGTTCCAAGCACATCGGCAGCAGAGTGAAACAACAGGCCCGAAGTAAGGGTAAGTTATAACACTAAGTCCACGTGCTCAGGTGTCGACGTTTTCATGCATTGACCTTTTCCATGTCAATGTCAAACTACTGCCAATTGACTGCCTAGATAGACATGGTCTGTGAGCAATAACGCATACAGGGAAAAATATGTTAAAGTCAATATTATTAAATAGCCACTTAATGTGGCCAATAACATGTAATTTTTGGACGCTCCTTGCATGCATGCTTAATTTCTAAATCCCTGTTTGTCTTGAAAAAGGCCCTCCATGGCATCTGCTATAACATTAGACATCCATGCTGGATCATTGCAGCTAAAGCACCCGCTATTTTCTTTTATTGAAGCATATAAGTAAATAACAAAAAAACATTCTTTGCGTGATTAAACTACAAATCATAGATACATAAACATTCCAACGTGCCAATATGTATCAGTGCATAATAATACATTCCACCATTACATTGATCCACTAGTCTCCTCATCTTACAAAAGTAAACAAGGACATTAATGGGATGCTATTGCATGGTCTGGTGGTTCAGAGTCTAACTTCGATTCAATATACCCCCATCAAGTGTGTCCAATTTAAATTCTTAGATATTCTATTTGTGGTATATCAAGAAAGACAAACTGATGGGTCCTGCACACTCATACGTGTTTCATACCAAAGTGTATTCCGGAAGCATTTCCCACGTATTAAAAAAATTTCAGTAGATATATATTTTTGTAAGGAAGCTTCTAGCCACTCCATTTTGAATATATACTGTAATTTATTAATAAATAAAGAAAATGGAGGTGCTGTAGGATGCAGCCAAAATTGTAAAATACATTTTTTAGCAATTGCTGTTATAATAATCAAAAGTTTGCATACTCTCCACATAACCAGGGTGTTTGTAGGCAAAATGCCAAGTATTGCCTATTCTGGAGTTAATAATAGTGCAGAAATAAGAAATTGTGTAGTATAGCTCTATATTTGGACTCAAAAGCTCTGTATCACCTGACATCCCCACAAGCAATGAAATAACTCCGCTCTCTGTACGCCACATCGGAGACACAAATGATCAGGTAGTAATCACATCAAGTACCGTCGATGTGGCGAAAGGTAAATTCTGTGTAATACATTAAGAAATTAATTCTACATAAGAGGCTGTTGGTACTCATTTTATGGATAATTCTAAAGATTTCAATAGTTCTTTTGTTGTTAACATAGGGAGATGGTCTCTCCATTGTGTCATCCCAGTTCTTAAGTTATCATATTGAAATGATGTGTGGAGGAATATAGAATGAACAGAGATCGCTTTAGAGGGAACATTTTCCTGTGACAATAGCGTATCCAATGGGTTATTATAATCCTTGGGTGATAACACCCTGGAGAGACCAACCACCTAATGCTGGACTTAATGTATTGCTATTGGAAAAGACTGTACAATTGGAAATGTATCCACAATTTGTGTAAATATCAAAGGTTTATGAGATTCTCTATCAACAAACTGTCCTACATTTAATCCCATGGCGCTGCCACAAAGTAAATGGGTAATGTGCAAGACCATGTTGAAACTTCGGGTTAGCTACCAGGGGGAGATGTAAAGAGGTAAATGAGTTCAATGATTGGTTGTGGCGCAGTATATGCCATACTTTGTGTGTGGTCATAAGTAATTAATTAGCCTGTATCAGGGGAGTTTTTTCCTCATCATGCCGATGCAAAAACGTAACCAACTTATCTCCATTTAAAAAAGTGGATTCCACAGTGATGTTAGCATATATATCCTTACAATGCAACCAATCTATCTCGAAGATATCGCAAATGGGCAGCATAGTTATATTCAGTTATATTAGGGAGATTAATACCATTTACTCTAGATTGCGGCAATTTTATCAAACCAATCCTTGCTCTTCTACCATTGCAAATTAATGTACAGATAATTTTAGTAATATCTAGCGTATCTAGTCTTGTTAATAAAATCGGGAGAGATAGGAGGGGGTATAAGATTCTTGGGAATAAAACCATTTTCAACAGGTTAGCTTGACCTAAGTATGAAAATTTCAAATGCCTCCAGACCTCTGTATCTTTTCCATGCGGCTAATAGCCTTTATATTGAGGTTGTATAATATGCCTACTCTTTTTAGTAATTGAATACCCAAATAAGTTATAGCTTTCTTGGCCCATATATTGGCGTGCCATGATGGTCTGATATAACCTGGTTTTTAGGTAGAGTACTGTTTATTTTTCGAAGCTGACTTCAAAACCCGAAACTATGCCAAACTCCTTAATACGATCTATTATAAGTCTCAAGGATCGTCTAGGTGAAGATATGAATAACACATCATCTCCAAAAGCCGATATTTTAATTTCTTCCTCCCCTATTTTAATACCCTAGAATGGCTGCCAGTTTTGCAACACCCGAAGCATGGGATTTAGCGCTAAATTAAATAGTAAGGGGGAGAGTGGGCACCCCTGCCTCATGCCCCTGGTTAGATTTATTTGTTCTCCCTTGTTACCATTAATTAACAGAGCAGTTGTTGGTAAAGTGTAGAAAAATGTTATCATATGTTGGAACTTGGGACCAACACCCCTTCTGTCCAAAATATTATAAAGGTAAGCCCATGATACCATATCAAATGCTTTAGTTGCATCCATACTAAAAAGCATATTTGATGTGGTAGGTTGTAAACTAGCTGCCATTAACGCTGCTATGGCTGTACGAATCCCATAAACAGAGTCTGTTTTTAGTAAGACCTAGTTGATGTGTAGTGAGCAATGAAGCCAAGAAATACTGAAGTCTCTCAGCAAGTATTTTAGATATCTTAAGTCAACATTCAATAATGTTATTGAGCGGTAAGAAGAGTGGAGTGTAGTGTCTTTGTCGGGTTTTAGAATAAGGGTTGTAAAAGATTGATTAAATGTTGGAAATACAGGATTTTCATGTTGGATATGATCATAGAGGTTAAGGAGTGAAGGTATAATATTGGGGTGCAATATTTTAAAGTATTCAATGGAAAATCCGTTTGGACCTGGTGCCTTATTTAGACCCATAGAGGATATGGCCTTAGTAATTTCCTCTTCAGTTATCACATCCTCAAGTCAAACACGGCAACTTTGCCTCATCCAAAAATCTATTAAAGTAGCCTCTGGTCCGCGGCTACTGCTATTTTCTACAAAATAACCAACGTCTCCAAGCCCTGACTTGCACTCAGTGATCGGGTCTCACCACATCGCTTCACCTTAAACTCCCTTCAGCATCGAGAGAAGCCTCCAGTTAGAGGTACCTGATTTTTCCACAGGGAGAGACGCTATATCTGTCCGATCAATACGCGGACAGGATCATTTTCACAGAAAAGCTCCTGCAATCAAAAGAAAGCAATTCTACTTACTATACATTGCAGCAGCTTTTAAAGCTGAAAAAGAGAGAAACAGACTTTCTTCTGCACGGAATCACTCTTTCAGACTATTTCTGAGATTAAGAAAATCCCATGACGTTTTAGAATCCGCAACACCCCCACCATTGGTTGCATCAACCCTGATTTATGTCGCTGATGGGTAGCGGTTCTTAACAAGGCATAGTTTGATCTCATCTTACTGGTAGTGGAGGAATCTGGATGTGAATTGGCCAGAATAAGAAAAAAATTAAGAATCTGGAAGCGGAGTGTCTAGAACAACTGAAAGCTGACCGAGAAAATTACTGGATAGGCAAACTTGACCAACAGGTAGATAAATAAAAAACTGACCTAATACACTTCAACCCAGGTACATTGATGACTGTTAATAAAGACCACAAAGAAAATAGTTAGCTCTGGGCTCAGAATCCCTCCACTATACCCTGAAACACCAAACAAAGGCGACACTACAAGCGGGGCAAACGCTTTCCATTGGAAACAGAAACATCCATTGCCACTTCAAACAGTAAAACAGATACACCAAGCAACAGCACACGTACTCTTCCAGGTCACCCCCCCTTTAGGTGTGAAGATCTTGGCTGCACCGGAGACAAACCAGAAGAGGGCATCAATGTGAAAGGCAAAGCAAAAAATAATTCAAAAACCAAAGCCTGATTTATAATTTATCATCCAGAAGTCTACCCATTGACTAATACGCTGTCCAGTCAAAAGGTTCGACCTTTGTGCCCACACAACCTAGAGCAGGCATTCCCAACCACGGTCCTCAAGGCACACCAACAGTGCAGGTTTTAGTGATATCCAGGCTTCAGCACAGATGGTTTAATCAGAATCACCTCAGGTACTAATTAAGTCACCTGTGCTCAAGCCTGGATATCACTAAAACCTGTACTGTTAGTGTGCCTTGAGGACCGTGGTTGGGAATGCCTGACCTAGAATAAAACAGACATTAGCTGCTTGAACCAGCAATTAAGGCAAAAAAAATATTTAACAAGCAGGACCAGAAATCCGATCCTTCGCAATCCTGTCCGGTTAAGGCCAAATCCACATTTGATCCAGTTTCCATCCACCCAGCAATTAAATCATACACGCGCACGCTTCTCACAGCATAGAGCAAACCTTGGTGCCCGGTAAAGGAGTAGAGAATAAGTTATCAACAGCTGAACGCAAAGCATTACAAGACTTATCCCGCTACGAAGACATCACTATATGGGCCACTGATAAAGGGGGAGGTATAGTCATACAAAATATTGAGGATTACAAAAAAGAAGTGTACTGACAACTCTCTGATGAATCTGTCTACAGTCGGTTGGACCAAGATCCCACTCTACAGGAAGGGGCGTCCCAAGTTACATTATTTTGACCACCAGCTAAAAGCCAGAGAAACCACTGTATGCAGTATGAACAACAGGTAGAAGGGCTGGGAGTGTCTCAATAAAATTTGCAGGTAGGCTGGCACATGTATCTGAAGCAATGCTGACTGCATCCCACAGCTGCTGAAGAGTGCATGATTTTGGGTGTACATGATTTGCAAGGATAGATTCACAACCAAATCAGTTGAGTGCGCCTTTCACATGGATTACTGGTCCAGAAAATGCTATGAAAACATCCCCAAGACCGATGGTTCCCAAAATGTATGCGTAGCACCCTGGGGTGCAACAGAACAGTTGCAGGAGTGCCCTGAGCTGGGGGTCCAGGACCAATTAAAATTATTTATGGTAAGTGAAATATGCAAAACAAGTTCTTGTGGCTTCCAATCATAAAATGTGTAGACAAACATAAGCAAATCGTATACCTGGTCCAGAAAATGCTATGAAAACATCCCCCAGACCGATGGTTCCCAAAATGTATGCTTAGCACCCTGGGGTGCATCAGAACAGTTGCAGGAGTGCCCTGAGCTGGGGGTCCAGGACCAATTCAAATTATTTATGGTAAGTGAAATATGCAAAACAAGTTCTTGTGGCTTCCAATCATAAAATGTGTAGACAAACATAAGCAAATCATATACCTCTCAATATAGCAGAAGTTTAATTCCAGTACTGCCACACAAATTAAAGCCTTTTGAAACAATGCACCTTTGTTAGAATAGGTGAAGTTGCCATCCGTTTGCTTCAGAGCCCCAATATGCAGAAGAGTTTTAGACACACGAGGTACCATACAGGTTCATTTTGATGGCGAGCTGCTCCACTGTAGCATGTCTGTTGTCCCTCACGGCCCTATTTTTGAAGCAGATGTTCACCTCTCACATCAATGGCACATGGTGCTCTGCAGTTTCCACGTCAGTTATTTACAATGGTGGCATTTGTCCAGTCACAATACACCTTGAGCACAGCAGCACACAAACATTTCCCAATCTGCGCTCTTTCAGAAAAACTACCACCCTTAATAGCAGATAATCAACCCACACCTTATTTAAATGAAAACTAATCACATACAAATCTAGCAAAAGTCTTGTTGGTAATAGCATGGGACGAGACCACAATTACAGGTTGGTTGTCCCATTAAGCATAATGTCCCATCTCACAGGATAACCTGAAGCCCGACCACACCATGCATTAAATTACTCCCCTCAACTGTCATTAGTGTTGCTTGGCTCTCCAGACTGGCTGCTCTCCCCCTTCACAGTGTCCATGCTGCTTTCTTCCCCAGCTTTGGGATGCTTGAGGCCAGGCTGGCAGCGTGTCCTAGTAGCCACCACAATCTATTTTTTTTTTATGTTTGATAAACCTGGGAGGACACAGGCTAGAGTGTTGTTTCGTGCAACACCAGAATCCCCATTGCATACTAATAAGATTTAAGGTGCACACTGTACAATTTTTTTGACCAATTTTGTGGAAAGACATTTCCCTTGAACCCAGTGTCCTGGATGAAAGATCTAGCTACAGTTTATAAGCTCTTTTTGAAAGCTATCCAAAATGAGCTGCATGCAAAATTGACGAACAACCTTGATAAACAATTGGCAGGTATGCGCATCATCATTCGTCGCAAACGCAGCTAAAGATATTTTAAACAATTTCATTCAGAATGGCCGAAATTGGCTAAAAAAGTTGGTCAAAAAAATTGTACAGTGTATATGCACCTTTACAGACTAGCACAGCAAGAGAGAAGAACATTGGTCTGTTACTCATCAATTCCTCTTGGAGAACATGCCTGGAAAGTAATGGCTTCCATGGCAAATCCAATTTGAAAAAGCCCTAGATTGGTCTAGCACGAAGACATTATCAATTCCAACAACTGCATAATAAGCAGTAGTGTTGATCTTGTGCATTTGTAATGTATTAGGGAAAATGTACTTTCTTAATACAGTATATGCTTTACTTGTTTAATTGAAGGGCAGATATAAACACACACACGTTTTACTTTCAAATTGCATAATCTAAAGTGATTATGAAAGCATTTTGTGAAGCCATAAAACTACCAGACACTTATTACAAATGGTAACAAAGGAGTCACATAATTGGGTGCATCCACTTTTACAACTACAACAGATGTCGCTAAATAGTATCACATCTGCAGAGGGACAAGCCTTTAATTATACACTTTGCAATGGACCCATCCATTTTGCAAAAAGTAAAATAAATGTTTGTTGCTTCACCATCTGTAGAATATTTGTAATGTACATCTGTAGTAAACTGAATCTTTACTGAAATTAAATCGTTAACTGGCTCATTAAATCAAATGAGCTGGACTTTGATAAAATACTTGGCCGACAAACTATTCTGGCTGAAGGGCTTGTATGTGTTCTGTATGTGTGTACTTACACATTACCAAATTAAATGCAACACATACAGGAGCCCAGTTAGAGTTGGAAGTCCTGAAATATTTGGACATCATTGAATACCCCCCTAAATGATAAACGCTGACAAATTTACGCCAAGCATTCAGACAATCATTTAAAACCTTATGTTCTTAAACTTGTACATCAAGATGCAGTGGGTTTTGACCTTTGTAGGCAGGATTCAGCCAACACCTGTAACATAGTAGAGCTGGCATTGCCCTTAAGTCAGGAATGCTTACTTATCTTCCTTGACATGAAAAAAAGCTTAAAATGGGTTGTACTGGCTATAAATAATGTTGTGTTTATATTTGATCTCAGGGGAGACATTTCCAATTCAATCCTAGGTCCTGGCTCCCTATAAAGGTCCATTGGCAAAACCATTTAGTATTTGCTACCCAGTCCATCTGAGGAGATATGATGAAGTTTCTCTGGGAAGGCCTGAATGTACCCAGTTATATACAAGTTTTTTTGGGGGGGCTAAATAATAAAAGTTTCCTACCCCCCTAGTGACATGTTGGGATTTGGGGGGATACCAAAATATGGAAAATTCTGACATAAAGGTACAGAATTAACACATCCTGCTTTACGCTCATCCAGAGTCTTCGGATTGGTTACAACTCTGCCATACCATATTGACAGAATATTCCTGTTCCTGTGCTAGATACGGAGGCTGACTTCAATATATAAAAAGCTTTCAAAACTGTGTCTCAGTGCACATCCTATTGCTTTTCACATGTCTAAGTGGTAAAAAAAAACATCAACATACACTGCCTTCTCCTTGTGAACATCTAATTTTGTCTGTCAAAGCGCAAGTTGATTATTTTAAAGAAAAACTGTATATGGACAGAATTTTGGTATGTATGTGCAATACAGAAGGAGCAATATCTTACTCGATAAACAAAAAAACATAAACAAGTTTCAAACTCGAAGGCCAAACGTTTGGTATAATTTTAGCCAAGGTTTTTGTTTTTGTTACATTAATAGGTTTTAAATATTAATTGCTTGAATATATCATACTGGTCTACTCCCGAGTTTGAGGCAGTTCTCCAAAGGTTCTGGGAGCAGATAACACTCCCACGGAAGTGGATGTTGCAGGAATGTGAAGCAATTTGCTGTAAATCACATCATCATACCATAGCACACCAGCAGTGTAAAGTTGATCGTAAAAAAATAGATAAGGATGCATTGACCTTCTTTAATACATTTTTACACACATGCACTAAGTAGTGAATGTGTGTAAAAATGTATTAAAGAAGATCAATGCATCCTTATCGATTTTTTTACGATCAACTTTACACTGCAGGTGTGCTATGGTATGATGATGTGATTTACAGCAAATTGCAGGGAGTCAAAACTATAGAAAGCTCTAAAAAAAAACGATATGGGGGGTTGGATCGATTTTACAAAAAAATAGGACTTATTTGGTATTATTAAAACATTTTTCACTTTCAGTTGGTCATACACTGAGCGCTAATTTTCATTCACCACCCTGTTTGTCTTTCTCCAAGTGCTTCGAGGTAATCTGCTGGATGTGTGCCTTTTTGGTGTTTTGTTCAGCTGCACAGTGTATTTAATTGCGCACCTATCATTGTCAAAATTCTGTTTCCAATCCTATTAAAACATGGGTACATGGAAAATAATGTATTTAAAACCAAAAATATGTAGACACTCAGTGGATGTTGAATGCTCAATCCTTAATCTAATCAACGTAGTTTTCTCACTGCTGAAATCATAACCTGGCATGGTTGGTTGATCACCGCTGGAGGTAGATTTTAGATGGTATGGGTCCTCACTATTGTGCGGATAAGTGGATCCAGTCCAGGTGTGCAAAGTCGCAAAAGGCAATGGGCTAGGGACAGGTTTCCCAAAGTTTATCGGCTTAGTATGCAAAAAGGGCAAACTGTGCATATGGCAGTGGTTCCCAAACTGTGTGTCTATGGACACATGCAGGAGTGCCTTGGATTGGTGGTCTCAGGGGCAAATGCAGGATATTCAGAAGGGGGTTTTCAGACAGAGGGGCGGAGAAAAGCACGGAGATGGACACTTAGGTGACCCAGTATATGCCAGGTCAGTTAAAGTATTATAGATAGACCAAATGTATATAAATAAATAAATAAAAAAAAAATATATATATATATATATATATATATATATATATATATATATATATATATATATATATATATATATATATATATATACATACATACATACATACACACACACCTACAGGGGCGTCAACAGCAGTGTAGACCCCTGGGTTTAGCAATGTATTGGGGCACCTACCGATCCTCCAGCGGCAGGGGTGGGAGAAGCTTTGATGTCCCGCGGGTGGTAGGGGGTATTATATCAACCGCTAGGCATGTAGTGCCTGGATCAGTAATTTCCATTAATTACCCCTTTACTGCACAGATGGTGGGAAAAGCGGGCATTGGGCTGAATGAAGGGGCCCTGATACATAACTTCCAGGGTGGTAGAGGAAGTTTAATATGCAGAGGAGGGGTGTATAGTGGAGTGGGCTTATTATTCATAATTTTTTGGTGGGAGGACAGCTTGCTTGACTACAGATATCTCCAGTTCTCAGAAATAGATTTCTTAGATTTTCCTGGAATTAAAAACTAGAGAATCCCACCTACCAAATGGTATTGGGGACTAGGAGATCAGAGTTCAGGAGGCAGAGCAATATGCCAACAAGTATAAATAACTACATACCAGGTGTGTGGAGCTGGAGCAGTAACCAGCTGCTGGAAGGCTGATATCTCTGGTTCTGGGAACAGTAGAGACAAGATACTAGTATTTTTCAAAGAGAGAGAGTCCCAGCTTTTGGAATATACCCTCAGAAAAACTGTAATGGACCCTACACACATGCCAATGTTTGTAGGGTGACCTAGCTGTGCTATGTCGGGCCGTTCTGCTCAGCACACAGAGCTGACTGCCCACACACAGAGCGAGCTGTCAGCGCTGGTGTTCTCCGGTGGGAGAACCCTGCCGATGCCGAGATTGATGGACACTGTTCATCAATCTCGGCCAGCGACAAAGACGCGCATTGCTGTCAATATAGCCCCCATACATACACCGATGTGATGGCATTTTCTAAGCGACTTTGCCAAACTAAGCAAAATCGTTTAGAAAATGCCTTAATATCGGCATGTGTGTAGGCCGTATAAGTCTGACAGAGCCTGAAATATCTGACTGGGAAGACCAATTAACAGGCTTGGATGGGGACCACTGCTTTGAAGTCAGATATCTCTGGTTCCCAAGGGCCTATTTTTAAAATTCTTGTACCCATGGAAAGATGGGACCATCAGCTTTTAGCCTACGGCCCTTAGACTACTGGGGGGGGGGGTTCTGAAACCCCCCATGCGTGCGCTACTGGGTCTAGAGGCAATTGAAATTATTTATGGTCATTGTAAAAGGAAAAAACATTGCTGGTGGGCTACCAATAATAAAGTATGTGGACAAACAGAAGCTAATCCTGTTCCTCACCCATAAATAAACCCATGTGTGACATACAAATCAATTTACAGAATAAGAAACTTTTGGACTAGTGGTGCCATGAAAAAAATTCTGATGCTCTAGGGTGCCGTGATTTTAAAAAGTTTGGGAGCCACTGGCATATGGTATTCCAGATGGTCCAAAGCAGGTTCAGAGTATATGGTAGTGGGAGATCCACTGGTGTGTCCAGACCACGTGCTTCTAAAGTGTTTTGTTTGTTGTGTTATAGACAACTTTATCAAAAGGTGTCTTTTTAGCGCTATCTTCTCTTTGTTTTCTGTGTACCCACCCATAGGGAATTGACTGTTCCCTGAGATAGCACCTTAAGTTAACCCCCACACGGGCACTTGGTTTACCTTGGTAACCTCTTTTAGAGTCAAAACTATAGCCAGCAAGCCAGATGCAGGTCACCACCTGCAACAATCTGGCTGTAGTGTTTATGACAGTTTTTTTTTTTTTTTAGCAGGGCGCTATTCCTTTCCAGTTTTGTAACCTGAAATATAAATCCTGGCTTCTTCCAGAAAACAAGTAATTGAATATTAAAAATACACTTTGCACTGCCTCCTGAGAAGCTGTTGGGTTAGGTTTTTACAACCTTTAGTGTCAATCTTTGTTACCAGCCATCTGCATTACTAGACCGCTGGCTGCAGCTAAGTTGCCCATACACGGAGCCGTTCGCCGGCATCCGTTCTGTACTATGCGATGCGCGATCCTGCGCATCACATAGTACGGTACAAAAAGTATGTGCTGCACATACTTTTTGTACTAGGTACACATCGTATCGGATCGCAGTGCATGCACAATGCATGCACAAGGGATGCGATCCGATACGATGTGTACTTTAAAAGTACAGAACGGACCGCAAAAACGGACCGTGTATGGGGGGCATGAGGGACAAAGTTAAAACTGATAGAAGGGTGATACTGAAGTGAAACATTGTATAATATTGAGGGACAAAGCTGGAAGTGATAAACCGTGAAACCCAACATTCTTTGAAGCACCTGCAAATAAATTCAATTCCATCTTGTGCTAAGAGAGTAGGAAAGTGTTTTTTTTTTTTAAATAGACTTGACCGTTAGTATAAGCTAATTGTCCATGTTGATGGTGTACTGCCACTGGTCATCTATAATTACTACTGCATTGGATTCTTATAGGAGGACAGTCATATCCATGTTACATTTTTCCAGAAAGGGTGATGAGGGATCAGTACAAACTGAGCTCCAAAAGGGCTGTTCCAAACTGTTCTGTTTACTAAAGCATGCGATGTTGGTTGTCAAGGTAGTCACAGGATACTGGGCAACAGTACTGTTTAACAGAAGGGGAAAAAGTAATTACCAAACATCTTATTATGGAAATAAAAAAATCCTGCCTTTTCTCTTTTTTTATGACCCTCTGTCCATTTAAACAGAAATTATAAAAAAAAAAGTAGGTACTTGTTTCCTAGCACGGCGCCCAATCTTTTGATCGTAGTACATCTTATACAATCGCATGCAATATAGCGGCATGTGATTTTTAATTGTACAAGCACCCTGATGGGTACGCGTCCTCCGACCTTTTCATACCCCCACTATCCACGTCGGCGTGGAGTTCATTTTAGATAGTGTGGCGAGACACGGATTACTTTACATGTATTCCGCGTCCCCTCGCCACGCTTCGGGCTTGTATTCCGCGTTGGCTCGCTGCGCTCGCCACACTATCTAAACTCAACTCCACGCCGACGTGGATAGTGGGGGTATGAAAAGGTCGGAGGACGCATACCGCAGCCGCTCGCCATGCTTCGGGTTGGCGTTGATAGTGAGGGTGGCATTGACAATGGGGGTGCATTTAACATTGTAAGCACCCATCAGGGTGCTTTTACAATTAAAAATCGTATCGCATCGCATGCCATTTGCTGGCATGGAATGCTATGTGATATTTCATTGTACAAGCACTCCTGTTAATTTAACATGAATATCGCATCTCACACCAATAAGTATGGTATGCAATGGGCGCCGTGCTAGGAAACAAGTACCAAAAAGTATTTTGTAGACTTTATACTGTAGATGTTATTGTGAGTTAAGTTGCCATTTAAGCATATAAAAATACTGTGAACATTTTTCAGCAGCTGCTATAGTATCAATATATTGAATCAGAATGAATCACAACGTTTAGGTATATAAGCTACAATGCTTTATTTACTCAAATGAAAAAATAACCATACCATCTTAGTTTATGGGTTACTTAGTCCCACGTTCTTCTACTTTACCAGTGTCATCACTGGGATAAACCGGAAACATGCAATGGGTCATAAAGGGTTAACTGTGGCATAATTTTTTTTTAAAACACTGATCTGTTGTAAATCTAGCCCTATGTTTGTTTTATTTGGAAATAAAAAATACGCTCTATTCTCTATTAGCATTATGTGTGGTTTTATATAAGTAATGAAACATTACAAAGAAATAGAATATAATAATTTGAAACAAATTCCCTTTTTACACATTTATGAAGTATATTTTAGTTTCAACAATCAAAAATACGTAAACCGCTGAATGTCAAAAAAAACAACTACAAATTGTTTTATTAGATGCAAGACTAATATCTTGCAGATAAATATTTGTAGATTCTACAGTCAGTCAATCAAGATTTCAGAATAAAATACAAAACAAAGAATCCAAGCATAAAATCCCAATGTCCACAGTAGAAGCTCAGATTACACAAAATCCCCACAGTAGTAGGCAGTTTACACATAATGCCCACAGTGGAAGTGCTGCTTACATAATGCCCGCAATAGTAGTACCAATTATAAATAATGCCCACAGTAGTAGTGCTCCTTAGACTCATGATGCCTACATTAGTAGTGCCATTTACATAATGCCCACAATAGTAGCGCCACTTACACACAATGCCCACAAAAAAAGTGCCGCTTACACATATAATGCCAACAGGAGAAGCGCAGTTTCTGCACATAATTCCTACAAGTAGAATTCTTTATGCACATGGTGCCCACAGTAGTTGCACCATTTCTACATATAATGGCCAAAGTAGTAGCACTGCTTACATATAATGCCCACAGTACTAGCACCCCTTATACATAATGCCCACATTGGTAGCGCCACTTAAATAGTGCTGCTTACACACAACTCCCACAGGATTAGCAGCAATTATGTGCAGAATGCCCACAATACTAGTGCTGTTTATGCATGCCCACAGTAGGACCACATGCACACATCACCCCTTAAACATAATGCCCTACTAATGTGGATTAGTAGTGCCACCTACACACCTAACACCCACACAGACAGACAGACACTTTACTCTCTTTCCCTTAATTTACCCAACAATCCTCCCACTACAACATGGATCACATCCACTGATGCCTTCACAGGGTGGCAGGCAGCAAAAGGACACCAGTAGGGTTGCAGAGCATGGAGAAAGCAGCCTTTCCTTCCTGTCGCATCCCTGCTTTTGTGTCCTCTGCTGTGCCGGTAGTACCTACATTTTGAACCAATTGAGCCTACATGTTCCTAGGTGTTAGAATGGATGAGCTAGCAAACTTAGTTTCTCATAAAAAAAACCCTATGTATTCCTTTTTTTAGGTAGTGTAGGAGCTACGTCTGGGATGTCCTCATGCCCTGCAAGTCAATGCATCAGAGACCTGAATCCTCCACCTAGGCTACCCATGGTTACCAATAAGTCAGACAATAATGTCGGTATAAGTTACAGTCAAACAGCAATTAATGAATATGTTTTTCACTAAACATTAATGAAACTGTTTGTAAACTGTAATCACTGACTACATGTCAAGGCGTAGAACTGCACACCAACAATGATAGTATTTTAAATTCCTTCACAAACTTATTGAGCTGAGCAGATGCCACTGGGGAGCCATGATTGTCCATGACTACAAACGTTGTCAGCAGGAAAGTTTTGACCGACTGAGCTGCTTTTTGTGAGAAAGTATCTAAGCCACTGTGTTTGAGTATTTTGCAGAATTTTGGTGTGGCAGATGGTCTTTGAAAGAATACTGCAGCCGACCTGTGTATGTTACCAATGCATTGCTGCCATGCGCACCAATGTGATCGTGAGCCAGTTAGAGAAAGAGATTGGCATCTCATCAGGACCTATCTACTTTATAAAAAAAGCTTGGTCTGAGCAAGGCTTCTGAACGCTTGGTGCCACATCAGCTGACTTAAGAGCAGAAGGAGGCTGCCACATAAGTTCTGATGTGAGTGTAGTGTGACCAAGCAAGTCATGTAGCTACCGTCACTGAGGACTTGTGCACAATGCCTGCCTAAGGTGCTGGAAGCCATTTCCAGGTGCCTTCCAAGAACTTGCACTCGCAGAGCCCTTCTCCACCAAGACACACCTGCCAACAAACAAGTCCAGGAAAGTGGTGGATTTTGTGGACATAAATGCATCCAGGAACTTGGTCATCCATAGTACAATACAGACCTACAACCTCTTTATGTTCCCTCAAATAAAGTGCATTATGACTGGAAGGTGCAGTGGAGAACTGCATCCAGCATGTAGAAGACACACATGCTTTGGACTGGCTCAGTGCTTCCCCAAGTGATACTTTGCATAGACTCCTGTGGTGAATGCTATGAAAAAAAAAATGTAATTCTCACTTTGTTTGTAAATAATACTTTTTGGGCATATGGAAATTTATTGCACAACTTTGTACAGTGCATCAATAAAGAGTGGTCTAAAAAATAAAATAAAAAATATGTCAAATGTTTACCTTGCGCTAGCCTCTCTAGTCTCTTTCCATGCTCTGGTGGTATAGAATACCTTTGGAGAAAAACAAAAAAGATGAAGATTACAAGAATGCTTTTAAAATGTTTATATAGTTTTGTTACAGATTTGCTAAACAATTAGGAACTGAAATCTTTGTGCTTTGTTTTGTATGAGCAATAACTGATCATTAAAATCTCTACTAAAATAAATATGGTAAATATGTATACAATTTGAAATGTCCACCTCAATCCATATAACCACATTATGTAGGTGCCATGTCTTGATACCCCCTTCTTCTGCACTGGACCCCCTTCATCTGCATACTGCTGGACTAAACCATCTATGTTTCACATGGTCGCTTGCCTTAGGGATAAAAGTAATCTAAAGTCTGTACAGTAGCTTTTCTCCTTTACTCTGCATTTACCATAGAATTTTTACTCCATGCAAATACACAAATAACAGGTTACTTTGTATGCCAGTGTATGGTTAGAAATCTTCATTATTTATTATTTAAATAGAACGAAAATCAAAGTAGAATAAAGTATAGTTTTATTGTATACATGTCATGTAGTACTTTACTACCACTTTAAAAATGTCAGTCTTTAATAGTTGCTTTCTTCTTATTTACATTCAGCCAATGTATTCTTGTTTTGTTTTTTCTAGCATATACAAATAGATAGCTAGACTGAGACCAAACCACACATGTCACATCTCAAAATGTGTTCCCCCAGCAGGCGGGATGCACTGTACTATGCTGAGCTATTTAAAAATGATTTTACCCTTGAATGAAAACAAAGATTCGCCTACAGGAATGTATTTTCATGCATGTGTTCATCAGCTGAATTTTTCTGATGGGAAATCAATGGATTAAACATACTGTAGATGTAGTGTCTCTGCCAAATGAGAAAGTACCTAGAGGATTCTATGCTTGCCTTCTATGGTATACTGTGGGTGAAGAAAAAGCACTAAGGGAAACTGGGATAAAGGAAAGAATGTTTTGCCAAGCAAAAACTTTACAGCCTGGAAAGAAAAGCAATCATCCCTAACTTACTGATGCAGCCAAAGAAAATGGGGGAGCGCCAAGTATTGGTTTGTGTCAAGGAAGTGTTGAGCGCAATGATTATTCTGGAATGGACTGGAGACATCTCTAATGGACTGTTCAATAAATCTTTAGCCAAGTCTTTTTCTTTAACAAACACACAAAAAAGTAAACAGTATTTCAAACAAAGCTTAACCTCCTCATTAAAGACATCAATGTGTATATTAAAAATGATATATATTTTAGGCATATTATTTTTGGTAAAGGCTAGTTTTTGCCATTTGCTAAACCATTTTACCAATAAACAAAGTACCCACAGATCTAGTGGAATGAGCTGTAATTTACCCGGAGCAGTACGGCTCACCATAGAATAAACCTTATGAACCATTTAACAGAGCCACCGCACCAGGGTTTGTTCTGAAGTGGGACAGCCCCATTTGAGAGAGGGAAATCTGACTTGCGGATTTCCTTAGTCTGTTGGACATAGACACGTAGAGCCACAGCAACGTCCAAGGAAAACTCTTCCAGAGTCTCATCCTGCAAGGCTGAAACCATAATCTCTTGGGTTCACTTGAAACCTAGAGACCATTCTAGTTAGGAAACAAAACCTTTTGTGGAGAATTGCCCTATCCAGATGCAACACACCACAAAAGAGCACCCAGGTCTGAGACCTGGCATGCAGAGCAAATAGCCAACAGGAATAGCATTTCACACATAAGCCAGCAGCGCTCCATTGACTCCAGCAGCTCAAAAAGGAGCAGACTGCCGATCCCTAAGGACTAGAGAGAAGTGCCACAGGGCCACTGGAATAGTAAAGAGTGGCTGGCCATGAAGAACTCCCTGCATAAACGTTCTTACATCTGTGAGTGACAATAGCTGGCTCTGAAACAGCAAAGAAAGTGCACACACTTGCACTTTGATTTTTGACAATGTAAGACCTATATCCAGGCCTGATTAGAGAAAAGCCAAAAATGATGAGGTACGAAAAGTGCAGGATCAATGTGACGGGAGGCACACCATGCAGGTGAGATTTCAAGACCTGGTGATTTCAGACCTGGCTGAAGAGGGCTCCCGGGCTTGAAGAATGGTCCTATCTACCTTTATAAGAAGGCTGACATTAGAACCAACTTGTCAAAGCGATGCGGCTCAGGTCCAGAAGAAGGTAGGGACCCTGAGACAGAAGATCAAGGTGGATGTGAAGATGCCATGAAGCATCTATGGAGAAAGCCAGAATATCCCCATACCACAGATGGTGCGGCCAATTAGGAGTCACCAGGCCCCCTTCCCACATGTACTTCTGAATGTCCCGTGGAATTAGGGAAAATAGCAGGAAGGCATACACCAATTGAAATGTTCACAGATCTGTTAGGATCCTGTAGCATTCCTTGTGGATACTCTAAGTCCATGATGCATACATCTCCAGCTGGAAGCTGTGGCACGAAGCCATGAAAGACATCGCTTCAGACAAACACCTGAAAGACATCAGGTTGAAGTGTCCACTTCCCTGACTGCACGTACTGCTGATTTAGAAAGATGGCCTCCCAATTCAGGATGCCATAGATGAAGACCACTGACAGAGCTGGAAGATGCTTCTCCGCATGGAGCAAGATCTGAGTAACCTGCTGCAGGGCACTGGAACTGCTTTGATGTTTGAGATAGGCGACGGCCATAACACTGCCATCCAGAAGTGCTCTATAGATCGCTCTTAGTTCCAAGACATTGATCTGAAGAAGACTCTCCAGTGGGGACCAATGGCCCTGGAAGGACTGGCCCTTGATGACCAGCCCCACCACCTTCACCCCTGAAGACTGGCATCAGTGGTGAGTAATTTCCATTCTGGGAAATATTCTGATGCAGAATACTCGTAAGAGATAGGTGTGGTACTTTTGTGAGACACAACAGAGTGGCCTGCACAATTTGTTGCATGAAGCTCGAGAATTGTATCGGTCCCTGGACCGACTGTGTTAGAGATTGCATCCACAATGGTTCCACCAGTGATGATAGTAGACTAAATGCCGGGCATGCAACCTCACCAGAGCACCTGAGGTGTAGGACACTGAGCTGCTAAGCGATTTACCAGATGCACCATTACTGGAATCAGGTTGGATGGCCATGCGGGCTCGGTTGGAGGAGCCTCCATCTGGGACTACCGTGAAGGGGTCGGGCACATCCGTGGCAAAGTGTGGCATCCTCTGGGTGCGGTGAAATAAGCTGAGCAGGACAACCCTAGCAAGAGCGAGGTTCTGAGGCAACATCTTTTTTACTTGTAGGGCATGGTGTCACAATATCAATAAGTAGCCATACACTTAATAGCTACAGAGTAAGAGACACCAATGGAATGGAAAATCCCACACAACAATCTTACTTAAGCAAAGTGAAAGTGTCTACAGAGTACTCATAGCATGAGCAGGATAATTACCTCTATTGATGGTATAAAGCAACTGCCCACTTATCCACAAGTTTTAGCTGTTCAGCTAAAAGCAGGCAGGAGAACGAGGTATAGGTGGCAGCAAATCAAAGGCTTCCTTTCTGTACGGATTCCAACAGCAATGTGTTCTTAAAATGGCCTACCAGCATTCTGTGGGTCTACCAACAGAGAGGAGGGGCTGCTTCCGGTGGGCCGAGGATGGTCGCATACACATGGAGCTCAGTTCTCCCATCCACGGAGCTCCCCATCCTTGGCCCCCAGAGAAGCGTGACGGAGGAGGAAGCATGGTTCAGACGGAGGGGGCAGGTGGAGGAGACAGTCGGAGGGGGCGAGTGGAGACAAGGAGGCTGGAGGACTGAGCACACTAGCGTAAGGACGTGCCGGCCAGAGGCAAGAGGCACTGGCGGGCCCCCGGCACAGAGACCCAGGGAGCACCATCGGCCGGGGGACCCCCAACCCCGACAGAGACCACCAGGTACGCCCCAGCCAGAAGGAAGGGCCCCCGGCCGCAACTGAAACACCCGGCAACAGTGCAGAGACAGCGGGGATTCCCGGCCTGCAGGCCCCAGCCAAGGAGGACTGCTGGAGGCCACCCCCCAGTGAAATGCAGGAGGAGTGCTGGAGCTCCAGGCAAACTTAGCGGCACTGGACCCCCAAGGGAGGGAGGAGGTAATGGCATCTGTAATGGGGGGTAGCGGATCTCAGCCCAGAGAGGGCCCAACTATCGCCCCCAGCCTCACTGACTGAATCTCTCACCTCCCCCCCACGCTGGCTCCCTCCAGCCGCAGCTACAGCCAGGGCACGGTGGTCCACCCCCACAGCAGCAGGCCAGCCTCTCTATCCATCCATGCTGGCTGTAGCGTGCTGAAGTGGAGATGGCCTTTTGAGCCCTTTCACTGCTGCCCTGGAAGTAGCAAAGTAAAGATGGCGCCGTTGATGGCAACCTAGGATCTGTGCCACCCAGCCAAAACAGTTACCCCTTGTTTCCCCTGTAGTGTTCCATATCTGTACTGTTTTTTAACTTGTTACCTATCTGGCTGTTGCAATCACCAAGTGGCGCCACTGAATGGCTGCCTGGGTGTTGTGCAGCTCAGTAATTATATGTTTTCATGTCCATGTCCCTCATCAGGATTAGTCTAGTGCATATCTGTATGTGTGATATATATCTGTACTGTCACTATTACTTGTTCCCACCCTGGCTGTTGCACAGCTATACAAACCAAATTCCTAGTACATATAATTATACCTGGCCAATAAAGCTGATAACCTGATACAGGTTCTGAAAAAACTACTAGCTAGTCCCAGGGGTGGGAAGCGGAGGAAGCTGGCCACCTTAGATGCTGAACCACAGGAATATTGCACTCCTGCCCTTCTGCTGTACTCTGGTGGTCTAATAAGAAGGCACATCTCCCCACACACACACACATCTCCCCACACACACACACACACACACACACACACTACCCAGCAGCAGGGAAGGTTTGCTGCTGAACAGATCTCTGGCATGGGGAGTTCAGCATACTCACTTCTTCAGCACCGTCCACGGCTTGTAGAACCCTCCGGGAAGCCATTCAGGAAGTTACCCATGGGGAACTAGCCTTGTTCTAGTGCTGCTATCCCAGCAAAAGGCATTGGAGCCACAGCACCCTGTGACCTGTCCCCCCGGCAGCACTGCTCATAGAGGATAGCAAAAATAATAAAAATAAAACATTTTTTTTTTTTTAAATGGACTAAGCCTGTTCTGCCTTGGCACCAAAACAAACAAAAACTGGTGGCTTGGGGCTTGTGGGTAGGGTATTGGAGCCAGAGGATTCAGGCACTGTAGGAATCTTGATTTAACTCTTTTGGTGCCTGGCAGTCAATCCGATACCCACTGTAACAATTCCTGTGCCCACTAGTGGATGAAAAAGAAACAAAATATTTGATATTGACTATGTGGAATTCACAACTTTTGGGATTTAGTGTCTTCCATTCTGTGCTCTCCAATTACTTATATTCAATTTAGATTCCCATGTGGCTGTGACATTATTGAGAACCCTTAGTGGTGGAGTGGCGCAGATCTAATTTTCCTCCAAATTTTCTAACTCTGCCTAGGTGTGGCAAGATCCTGGGCTTAGCCCTTCGTTTTTACCTGCCACTGCTGGACACACTCCTGAGTGGCAATAAACATGCCCATAGGTGGCATAAGCCATGCCATGTTGGTTGAGCTTGATAAGCCCCAATAAAGCAGCATTCTACCAACTACTGTATAATATCTTATATAAAAAGGGAAGCAGCAATACAAATCCTTAAAGTTATATGAAGAAAATGTACACAATTTACCATGACTTCGGCTCCCCAAAGTGTAGATAGTTTATGCTGTACAAATCCATGTCTTCAGTATGCCATGCAAATGTAGTTTTCCACATGCCAAAGTAGAGATACGGAGTATTGACTCCTTCAATAGATATCCCACATTCTTCTCCAACAACATCCAGGATGGTGTTTAAGCGAGAAATATTCCATTCATTAATGTCCTATGGTACAAGTTGAAAAAAAGGTCAGTTTTCCTATATACAATTACAAATCATTTAAAACATAATGGTACTGGAAAATTACTTAAACAGAAATGTTGACGGTAAATTCTATCCATTAGTTTTGCCTCTTGTAACCTCAGATCAATAAACATTCAGGCCTGTACCCATCAGCTTACTCAACTCTGTTGAATCCCAAGAATGTGACAGAATATGATGTATTAGATAAAAGTTCTAATTAATGTTGAGCCAGATAAGCACAGTAGCAGAATATAATACAGAAAGTACAACGATACACTCATGTTAGGTTTGATACTGGCTGCCATGACATTTATCACATACTGAGACTCGTACAATCTACTCTCTGACCTTTCAGAAATCACAGACTGTTTCTTATCTCGAGAAATAAAATATAGGGCATGCAGTGAACGTATAAATATTGCAATTCCGAATGTACAGTATGCACGCTACCTTTTGACCAAGTAGCTTTATTATGATACATATATTCAAATCCAACTAGCTTTTTTTCATGTTAATTTTATGTGTGTGTGTGTGTGTGTGTGTGTGTGTGTGTGTGTGTCAAATTGCCTATAGCTTTCCTGAGAAATGGTGTTTCTGTGAATTGTTAGAACCTTCACGAGCTTTAGAGGTGTATGAACATTTATCTGGTAAATCTATTTTTTTATTTCAAAGTGACTAAAAAGGTTATTTACTTTGTATAACTAAACAAAACTATATAATTTGCTATTATCTTTTATTCATTTTTTTCTCTCCTTTTCCCCTTTTTTAAAAAAATATTTATTTATTTCAAATTTCAGTTTATATCATACAATACAGAAATGGAAGCATAATCTTGCTCCACAAATCAAGACATACCGTGTTTCCCCGATAATAAGCCCTACCCCGAAAATAAGCCCTACCCTGAGTTCTGGACATCTGTCCAAAATAAGCCCTACCCCGAAAATAAGCCCTATCGAAATACCCATTTTTCCGGGTCCATGCACTAAAATATTGGTACAATGCCCCCCAGCTAGACCCCCGCTATCCCCCTCACCTACCCTGCATGATGGATGCCGCAGCGGTATGGTAGCACGGTACCGCTGAAGCCTCCCGGTCCCAGGGATGCATTGCGCATAGCGCATGATGTTACCACGCCTTCCACGCTGTGCTATACAGACTGGCGGGAGCGGACTGTCAGGAGCGGAGTGCCAGCAGCAGCAGCAGCAGCGGCGGAAAGCCTGACAAACGGGGAAAGGTGAGGGGCATGTACAGGTAAAGTCAGCAATGGTGGCATGATGGGGATAAAGGCAGCAATGGGGGCATGATGGGGATAAAAGCAGCAATGGGGACATGATGGGGATAAAAGCAGCAATGGGAGCATAATGGGTACTGTATAAACTTAGCAATGGGGGCATGATGGGGACAAAAGCACCAATGGGGGCATGATGGGTCAATGCTATTAAAATAAGCCCTACCCCGAGAATAAGCCCTATAGTGTTTTTTGTAAAAAAATAAATAAATAAGACAGTGTCTTATTATCGGGGAAACACGGTACATACATATTTTACAAAACTACATGAGACTCAACCAGTAGAACAGAATAAAGAAAAAACAATATATACAGACAGAATTAGACAAAACACTATTATTGGACTTTCTTATAGTACTTTTGTAATTCCCATTTCCTCCTAATCTTGGTTAGGTGATCAGTACCCAGGGTTTCCATTTTATAGCTATAGTTCAGTATGAGATCTTCAGGATCTCTGTTTTGCTCTCATTTAATTTGTAACAGGATACATCTGAGTATTCTCTTAATATTCTCCCTAGCTCAATCAAGGTGTTTTCTGGATTTGTCAAGAAGAGAAGGACATTGTCCACAGAGATCTTATTTTGGATATTCTTTACGACCGGTCCTTGCATATCTTCTATAAATGTAGATAATGGAGTAATCAAGGTGCAATATTAAGGAGGAGCAACTCCAATATACCCAGAAGACTTGTTATACCAAAAAAACAAGTAAATAAACAATACAGGTAGAATTTTTTTAGGATATATCCAGAGCGCTGTCCATAAATCTAGAAATTCTTCTTCTTTCTTCTCAAGTTCTAACCAAACCAAAAGCGTTATGAGGAAAAAAACAAGAGAAGAAATTTAATGTGTAAGATTGTCTCTTTAACAAAGGTTAAAATGTGGTTTTCACAAGACGTACCTCACTCACAATGAAGTGTGTTAAGGCAAAACTTATAAAAGGTATCTTTTGTGACGTTGGTAACCTTCACCAAGTTCACCCAATGGTGGAGGGAACAATGAAACATACGTTTTCATTCAATCAATAAAAATGGATAAAATATATATAGCAGTTTCTTTTATTAAGCGTACCAAAAACTGACAGTTCGAAATGCGGTTATCAAGCACATCTGGGTATCTTTAACTTGAAATTTCAGGCGACCCACGATAATAAACAAACGTTTAATAAATTCCTTTAAAAAATTACTTAAAAAACATGGAATCACATCAAATGTCACAGAGTCACAACAAATAGAAGGCAAGTGGATGATGTCATACAATGTCAAAATAAAAGAGACCTTCTGGATAAGTCCCAAATGTAAGAGCATCCACCACAAAAATCTCAAATTAGTGTCCAAAGAAACAAGGGGCATAAAGGTGCATCAAGGCTCCCTGATAAAGATTTGACATGGATGGCTATCTGGACTTGCAGGGTTAGGGGGGGAGCGGGGAGGTGGGGGGGAACACGTCAGGGACCGGTGGCGAGGACCAAGGGGGAGCCCCGTTGTAAGGGGACGCACGCATGTCCCCTTCCGGGGGCTAGCGCGTGGCGAATCCACCACAAGCCCCTGCAAAGATGAAAGCAGCTTCATCTGTATATGGAATGTCCTTGCTATAAATCCATTGCAATAGACATGAGCAGTTGGTGCCAAATACAAAGCCATAATAGCAAACAGAAATTACCCATTATTCCATATTTCTGAAGGACCATTTCCATATATCCCCAATGGAGCCTATCGAAGGCTTTCTTGCTGTTCAAGGACATTATTCGTTGGGGGTTCTTTATTAGTAAAGTGTTCCATTAAAATTGATTGCTCTTCTAATGTTATCTGGTCCCGGTCTTTTTTTCACAAATCCTACCTGATCTATTTACAATAATTTGAGTATATTTTGATATCTGTATTTAACCCCTTCCTGACAGAGCCAGTTTTTGCGTTCCTGACAGAGCCCTTTTTTTCAAATCTGACATGTATCACTTAAGTGGGGATAACTTTTTTTTGCTTTTACTTATCCCAGTGATTTTGAGATTGTTTTTTCGTGACACATTGTACTTCAAATTAGTGGTAAATTTGGGTCGATACAGTCTGTGTTTTTTTGTGAAAAATACCAAAATGTCGTAAAAAAATGGAAAATTTAGCAATTTGCAAAATGTTAAATTTTCTGCTTGTGAGACAAATAATCATACCACTCAAAATAGTTAATAACTAACATAGACCATATGTCTACTTTATGTTTCCATACATAATGTTGGTGGGTGCTATGTCGCATTAGCAAGACCCCCAAAGCACCAATACAGTGGAACCACCCCACAAGTGACCCCATTTTGCAAACTACACCCCTCAGGGAATTCATCTAGGGGTATAGTGTACATTTCAAACCCCCAGGGGTTTCACCAATTGTGGTACAACTGGGCAGTGAAAATGAAAAATTATTTTTTTTACACAAAAATGCAGTTCTGGCTCCAAATTTTTCATTTTAACAAGGAATGAAGGAGAAAAAGCACCCCAAAATCTGTGCCCCAATTTCTCCCGAGTACGGCAATGCCTCACATGTGACCAAAAAATACCATTTGGGTGCATGGCAGGACTCAGAAGGGAAGGAGTGATTTTTGGATTTTGCAGCTCAGATTCTGGTGGAATGTTGGTGGGTGCTATGTTGCATTAGCAAGACCCCCCAAGCACCAATACAGTGGAACCCCCCCACAAGTGACCCCATTTTGCAAACTACACCCCTCAGGGAATTCATCTAGGGGTATAGTGTACATTTCAAACCCCCAGGGGTTTCACCAATTTTGATACAACTGGGCTGTGCAAATGAAAAATTAAATTTTTTACACAAAAATGCAGTTCTGGCTCAAAATTTTTCATTTTCACAAGGAATGAAGGAGACAAAGCACCCCAAAATCTGTGCCCCAATTTCTCCCGAGTATGGCAATGCCTCATATGTGACCAAAAAATACCAGTTGGGTGCATGGCAGGACTCAGAAGGGAAGGAGTGATTTTTGGTGGTGGAATGTTGGTGGGTGCTATGTCGCATTAGCAAGACCCCCCAAGCACCAATACAGTGGAACCCCCCCACAAGTGACCCCATTTTGCAAACTACACCCCTCAGGGAATTCATCTAGGGGTATAGTGTACATTTCAAACCCCCAGGGGTTTCACCAATTTTGATACAACTGGGCTGTGCAAATGAAAAATTAAATTTTTTACACAAAAATGCAGTTCTGGCTCAAAATTTTTCATTTTCACAAGGAATGAAGGAGACAAAGCACCCCAAAATCTGTGCCCCAATTTCTCCCGAGTACGGTAATGCCTCACATGTGACCAAAAAATACCATTTGGGTGCATGGCAGGACTCAGAAAGGAAGGAGTGATTTTTGGATTTTGCAGCTCAGATTCTGGTGGAAAGTTGGTGGGTGCTATGTTGCATTAGCAAGACCCCCCAAGCACCAATACAGTGGAACCTGCCAACAAGTGACCCCATTTTGCAAACTACACCCCTCAGGGAATTCATCTAGGGGTATAGTGTACATTTCAAACCCCCAGGGGTTTCACCAATTTTGATACAACTGGGCAGTGAAAATGAAAAATTACATTTTTTTACACAAAAATGCAGTTCTGGCTCAAAATTTTTCATTTTCATAAGGTATGAAGGAGAAAAAGCAAACCAAAATCTGTGCCCCAATTTCTCCCGAGTATGGCAATGCCTCATATGTGACCAAAAAATACCAGTTGGGTGCATGGCAGGACTCAGAAGGGAAGGAGTGATTTTTGGTGGTGGAATGTTGGTGGGTGCTATGTCGCATTAGCAAGACCCCCAAAGCACCAATACAGTGGAACCACCCCACAAGTGACCCCATTTTGCAAACTACACCCCTCAGGGAATTCATCTAGGGGTATAGTGTACATTTCAAACCCCCAGGGGTTTCACCAATTTTGATACAACTGGGCAGTGAAAATGAAAAATTACATTTTTTACACAAAAATGCAGTTCTGGCTCAAAATTTTTCATTTTCAGAAGGTATGAAGGAGAAAAAGCACCCCAAAATCTGTGCCCCAATTTCTCCCGAGTATGGCAATGCCTCATATGTGACCAAAAAATACCAGTTGGGTGCATGGCAGGACTCAGAAGGGAAGGAGTGATTTTTGGTGGTGGAATGTTGGTGGGTGCTATGTCGCATTAGCAAGACCCCCAAAGCACCAATACAGTGGAACCCCCCCACAAGTGACCCCATTTTGCAAACTACACCCCTCAGGGAATTCATCTAGGGGTATAGTGTACATTTCAAACCATCAGGGGTTTCACCAATTTTGATACAACTGGGCAGTGAAAATGAAAAATTACATTTTTTTACACAAAAATGCAGTTCTGGCTCAAAATTTTTCATTTTCAGAAGGTATGAAGGAGAAAAAGCACCCCAAAATCTGTGCCCCAATTTCTCCCGAGTACGGCAATGCCTCATGTGTGACCAAAAAGTGGCAGGACTCAGAAGGGAAGGAGTGATATTTGGATTTTGCAGCACAAATTCTGGTGGAATGTTGGTGGGTGCTATGTCGCATTAGCAAGACCCCCAAAGCACCAATACAGTGGAACCACCCCACAAGTGACCCCATTTTGCAAACTACACCCCTCAGGGAATTCATCTAGGGGTATAGTGTACATTTCAAACCCCCAGGGGTTTCACCAATTTTGATACAACTGGGCAGTGAAAATGAAAAATTACATTTTTTACACAAAAATGCAGTTCTGGCTCAAAATTTTTCATTTTCAGAAGGTATGAAGGAGAAAAAGCACCCCAAAATCTGTGCCCCAATTTCTCCCGAGTATGGCAATGCCTCATATGTGACCAAAAAATACCAGTTGGGTGCATGGCAGGACTCAGAAGGGAAGGAGTGATTTTTGGATTTTGCAGCTCAGATTCTGGTGGAATGTTGGTGGGTGCTATGTGGCATTAGCAAGACCCCCGAAGCACGGTGAAATGATGAACCATAATGATGAATCCATAGATGTGTGGTATATTTTAAAACACTCCTTTATACATAGGCCGGGTTTGTCGGGGCAAGTTTCACAGTGGAAAATAGTTTCCTTTCTTATTCCCTTTTTATAGCAAACTTTGCACCTTTTTTGTGTCCTGCCCTTTCTTGCAGTGGAGGGGATTTCGTTCGGAAAATGCTGCCCTGGTACAATACGGGGGCCAGTACTAGAAGTACTGGGGCCCTCTGCCTGCTGGTTCCCAAATACTAGGCCCTTTATGACTTCCTCTTGAAAGTGCATAAATGTCCCCCTCTGGCCGGTAGAACGGAATAGCACGTAAGCGTTATACAGTGCCATCTGGATGATATACACGGCCAGCTTCTTGTACCAGATTTTTGTTTTCCGCAGGGCACTGTACGGCTTCAGTACCTGATCTGAAAGATCCACTCCGCCCATGTACCTATTGTAATCCAGGATACAATTAGGTTTTGAGGTGTGGGTACTGGTACCTCGTACAGGGACGGAGGTGGTACTGTCTCCGTGAATTGTTGTCAGTATAAGGACATCCCTCTTGTCCTTATATTTGACCAACAACATATTTTCGGTGCATATTCCCCTGCTTTCACCCCTTCTCATTACTTGGGCAATGTGCGTTTTTGGGAGGCCTCTTTGGTTCTTGCGCACAGTACCGCAAGCTGCTGTACCTCTTGAACCAAGGGCCTTAAACAGGGGGATGCTAGTGTAAAAGTTATCCACATAGAGGTGATAACCTTTATCCAGGAAGGGGTGCACTAAATCCCAGACAATTTTTCCACTAACACCTACGAGGGAGGGGGGGCATTCTGGCGGTTCAATTCTTGAATCCTTCCCTTCATATACCCTAAACATGTGGGTGTACCCTGAGGTGCTTTCACACAGCTTATACATTTTTATGCCATACCTTGCCCTCTTACTGGGAAGGTACTGGCGGAATTTAACCCTTCCTTTAAAATGTATAAGGGACTCGTCTATGCAAATGAATTTATCTGGGATGTACATGTCTTCAAATTTGGCACTGAAATGATCAATGACCGGCCTGACTTTGAATAGCCGGTCAAAGGTGGGATCATCTCTGGGTGGGCACTGTGCATTATCGTTGTAATGCAAAAATTTAAGGATCGTCTCAAATCGAGCCCGGGGCATGGCCATACGGTAAAATGGGGTGCTGTACAGAACATCTGTACTCCAATATTGCCTAATTTCTGGCTTTTTTACTATGCCCATATGAAACACCAGACCCCAAAACGTCATCATCTCTACTGCATCTACAGGGGTCCACCTAGCAAATGATGACGTGGGGTTTTGAGCAATAAACTGCTGGGCATATAAATTAGTTTGGTCCACCATTAAATTTATAAAATCATCAGAGAAAAATAATTTGAAAAAGTCAATTTCTCTGAGACCTGTGGAATCAAATTGGATTCCTGGCATGGCCAAAAACTCAGGAACCTGGGGCTCAAAATTGTCTGGTGGTGGGGTCCATACGAGATCAATTATTGGGGGGTGGGTCTCAGCTGCTCTACGGGGGCGTCTTTGAGGGGGTCCCTCATCACCAGAGGAGGAAGAGGAGCTTAAGACGAATCCTTCAAATTCCCCGCTTGCCTCACTGGCTGTGTCAGAGTCAGAGGCAAGCATGGCATATGCCTCCTCCACTGAATACATTCTTCTGGATACAGAAAGTCAAAAAGAAGGTTTGAACTCTGAAGTTGGGCGCCTCTCTCTCGGCTCTAATGGGTTAATGATGTTCAATGTGGATTATCAGTCAAAAAATAAAATATATATACTTCCCCTTTAAAAGATTCTTCTTGGACAGGCTTCACTCCTCGTATCGTTATCTTTCTCTCTCAGGGGCGAATTTCCATATATTAGAGAAAGAGAAGATACAAATCCAAATATGTGAAGTATGTCTGGGATCTGACAGGGGGTTTAGGGTAACAGAGAATGATGTATTGATGGCGTACCACAACTCACTATTGGTAAGTTGGAATACTCCTATCTCGGTATCTTTTCCTTAAAAGCAATTCGTACCCCTACTCACGATAAGATGTGTGATTTCAATCATATAATGGTTTCTTTTCTCGTCAATTTTCAAAAATATTTTTAATTTTCAGCAAAACAGTATTCAATAAAAATTCAGGAACCTGATGAAGAGATCTGAGGGATCTCGAAACATGTCGTTACTGGACTAGTGCATGTGAACCCTTATTGCCCCGATCTTACATGCAGACTACAAGGGAAGGAGGTAAGTGAAAGGTGACAGTCCACACACAGTCAGGATCCGGACTCTTGCTGTGAGTGTTGATTTCATTTTTGCACTTCCTTTACCCTTGAAACTGCTGTGAGTCTTTCATGTTTTTATGAATTTTTATTGAATACTGTTTTGCTGAAAATTAAAAATATTTTTGAAAATTGACGAGAAAAGAAACCATTATATGATTGAAATCACACATCTTATCGTGAGTAGGGGTACGAATTGCTTTTAAGGAAAAGATACCGAGATAGGAGTATTCCAACTTACCAATAGTGAGTTGTGGTACGCCATCAATACATCATTCTCTGTTACCCTAAACCCCCTGTCAGATCCCAGACATACTTCACATATTTGGATTTGTATCTTCTCTTTCTCTAATATATGGAAATTCGCCCCTGAGAGAGAAAGATAACGATACGAGGAGTGAAGCCTGTCCAAGAAGAATCTTTTAAAGGGGAAGTATATATATTTTATTTTTTGACTGATAATCCACATTGAACATCATTAACCCATTAGAGCCGAGAGAGAGGCGCCCAACTTCAGAGTTCAAACCTTCTTTTTGACTTTCTGTATTCATAACTTTTGGATATTAGGGAAATATCCAGTAACTCTGAATAGGCGACTTTCTTCAATCATATAGGCGCCAAGGGATTTTTTCAAATATTCAAATTTCCTACATTCTTCTGGATGACTGGGATGACATTTGGGATGACATTTTTATTTTTGTGTTACTGGTAGTGAAATGTTTCAACACGTGTATAGTGTAGGGGGGGGGTACAAACTTATTTCAACCCGGGGGGTATGTAGTGTGTAGTGTGTATGTAGTGCAGAAAAAAAAAATACTTTATACAAAAAAAAAAAATTGAAGGGGTTAAAAAAAAAAAAATTGAAGGGGTTAAAAAAAAAAAAAAAGGTCCTGCGCAAAAAATTGAGCACAGATGTTGGTCAGTAACGTCCGTCACTGAACAGCGCTCAAAGGCAACAGGAATTTGATCAAAAAAATAAATAAAAAATAGATCAACCCTGTGCCGAAAAAGCTGATCAGTGATGTACGTCACTGATCAGCGCACAGTGGCCACAGGACACCCACAAAATCACAGTGTGTGTAAAAAAAAAAAATTAAAAAAAGACCCCACAGCACCCACAAAAAAAAAAAAGGTGATCAGTGATGCGACACTGATTACCAGTGAGGGGCAGCAGGTGCACAACCTTTGGTGCAACTGGCAGCAACTGGCAGGTATATATAAAAAAAAAAAACCTCTGCACCCCCAAAAAGTTGCTGATCACCTCAGATATAGTGATCAGCACAAAAGGCGGGGGCAGCAGACACAAAATTTAGCACTCTCTGTCACTATCTCTCTCTATCTCTCTATCTCTCACTATCTATCACTCTATGACACTGCAGCAGCAGCACTGACAGTTATATATATGAAAAATAACCCCTGCACCCCCAAAAAGTTGCTGGGGGTGCACAAAAGGGGGGCAGCAGACACAAAATATAGCAGTCTCTATCACTCTCTGTCACTATCTCTCTCTATCTCTCTATCTCTCTATCTCTCACTCTCACTGCAGCAGCAGCACTGACAGGTATATATATCTAAAAAAAAAACTGCGCCCCCAAAAAGTTGCTGATCAGTTAATTTATACTGATCAGCACAAAAGGGGGGGCAGCAGTCAGTTATATAAAAAATATATAGCACAATCTGTCACTATCTCTCTATCTCTCTCTCTCTATCTCTCTATCACACTGCAGCAGCACAAAATATAGCACTCTCTGTCACTAGGCCTCTCTATCTCTCTCTATCTCTCTCTCTCTATCTCTCTATCTAATAACTCGCAGCAGCACAACACAGCACAGGATGTCACAGGATGTCACAGGATGTCACAAGAATAAGCAAGATCCAGGCAGTGATCAGGTAAGTATTTAGAGGGGTTCTGGTCAGTATATCGCGGCAGCTGGGTACGGTGACCGCACTGCACGCAATTCCAGACCGGAATGGCGTCTGCAGTGCAGTCACCGTTAGTTTAAACCCCCCTCCATGGCTGTGATTGGTCTGTCGGTCCGACGAACCAATCACGGCCTTTGGGGGCGGGCGGGGTGAGGTGGGGTGACACCAGTGTCACCCTTACACCCCGCGGTGATTGGTGCTGTACTTTACAGCACCAATCACCTCCGATCCCTGTGTCACCGGCCAACGTTATTCGCCGGTGACACAGAAAACGCTGTGAATGGCTGTTCACACTGAACAGCCAATCACAGCGATCGCCGACGGGGGGGCGGCATCGCAGCCCCCCCTGGGCATGCAGGGACATGTCTGCTGTCAGGGACAGCAGACATCGTCCCTCTGTCACTGCGTCTCTAGACGCAGTGACAGTTAGAAGTCATGACGTATATATACGTCATGTGTCGGGAAGTACTTCCCGGCCATGACGTATATATACGTCAAATGTCGGGAAGGGGTTAAGAGCGTTATCAGTCTATAAGTTTCTAGGTGAGGTTGGGCTTCATAATTTGCTTTTGATTAATAAAAAAGTATGCATAAAAAAATTTGAATAAAAAAAAAAAGTTTAATTTCTAAAAGCAGCCTATCACATATGTATCAAATATGTAAATAAACTGAGCACAGCAAACCAAGTTATAGTCCAAGCTGCTGGAAGGGGGGGTAGGAGTGAATTGCGCTGCTGTATATAGATAATTGTACACTAGGTGACTGTATAAAGATGAATGTAGGACACACTGCAGTTTTTTTATAAATTTTATATATAGAAAAAACACATAAATTTACAACAAATAATTACAATAATGAATATAAAATGTAGCATATACATGTAATGAAAGTTGGGATCCCAAAGCAGCTATTTTAGTTTGGATAACTTCACAGCAGATTATAATTATGAGCTCAGTGAATGGAAAGTGGTTTGAAGCTGGCAGTATTCTGCAGGTACTTGTTGCAACAAAAAAATATGTATATATAGAAAAAATCGTATATATAAGTCCGGTTCATTCAGGACTGGCCAGTCAGATATATATAAGATTTTCAGGCAATTTTTAAGCAGTCACATATACTTTATGCTCACCAAATTAGTAGTAGGTGCTTAATGCTGGTAGTCCCGGTTGATGGAATCAGGGAGCTCCTCAGATGGAAATGACTACTCTCCTCGGCAGCACGCCGGTAAGGTGACCCCGCGGTGTGGGGTGCAGACACCGTTCGATCTGCGGTGACACGGAGTAGTTTGGAGGATAATGCGCCGTCCAGCAATCAACCCTGGTAATCTTTGTGCAGTGTAGTTGGACTGTGCACAGCTGATGGCCGGCGGCTCAGGGCAGAGGTGAGCCGCACTTCAGCTGGGGAAGCGCAGTCGACGATAAGACCAGGGGAGGATGGTGGTGGGATGCACACTCAAATAGAGCCGGGGAAATGGAGCTTAAATCAGCTTGAGGCGGCTAAGTGCCGTTGATGTATGCACAAGATTTGTGCTGCTGGCTGGGGAGCACGCGAGGCGGCTAATTGCCGGTGATGTTGTGCGGCTAGCGCTGCCTCCGTGAAGTTCTGCTGTGGTACGGCTGGTTGGGACACCTTCTCAGGTACAGGGTAGTAGCTTGTCAACGCGTTTCGTCCCCTGTTGTATGCTGGGAACTTTTTCAAGACGGATCCGTCTTGAAAAAGTTCCCAGCATACAACAGGGGACGAAACGCGTTGACAAGCTACTACCCTGTACCTGAGAAGGTGTCCCAACCAGCCGTACCACAGCAGAACTTCACGGAGGCAGCGCTAGCCGCACAACATCACCGGCAATTAGCCGCCTCGCGTGCTCCCCAGCCAGCAGCACAAATCTTGTGCATACATCAACGGCACTTAGCCGCCTCAAGCTGATTTAAGCTCCATTTCCCCGGCTCTATTTGAGTGTGCATCCCACCACCATCCTCCCCTGGTCTTATCGTCGACTGCGCTTCCCCAGCTGAAGTGCGGCTCACCTCTGCCCTGAGCCGCCGGCCATCAGCTGTGCACAGTCCAACTACACTGCACAAAGATTACCAGGGTTGATTGCTGGACGGCGCATTATCCTCCAAACTACTCCGTGTCACCGCAGATCGAACGGTGTCTGCACCCCACACCGCGGGGTCACCTTACCGGCGTGCTGCCGAGGAGAGTAGTCATTTCCATCTGAGGAGCTCCCTGATTCCATCAACCGGGACTACCAGCATTAAGCACCTACTACTAATTTGGTGAGCATAAAGTATATGTGACTGCTTAAAAATTGCCTGAAAATCTTATATATATCTGACTGGCCAGTCCTGAATGAACCGGACTTATATATACGATTTTTTCTATATATACATATTTTTTTGTTGCAACAAGTACCTGCAGAATACTGCCAGCTTCAAACCACTTTCCATTCACTGAGCTCATAATTATAATCTGCTGTGAAGTTATCCAAACTAAAATAGCTGCTTTGGGATCCCAACTTTCATTACATGTATATGCTACATTTTATATTCATTATTGTAATTATTTGTTGTAAATTTATGTGTTTTTTCTATATATAAAATTTATAAAAAAACTGCAGTGTGTCCTACATTCATCTTTATACAGTCACCTAGTGTACAATTATCTATATACAGCAGCGCAATTCACTCCTACCCCCCCTTCCATTTCTTCTTTCTCTGTGTGCCTGACGGGCTCACGGGAGTGTATGCTGCAGCTGAAAGATCTCTATACGCAAACTCTTTTTTGATCTATCTGGACCAATAATTATTCTAATTGCCGAGCGCCAGGTAGTGTGTCTATAGGTGCCTCCTTTAGGGCTACTCTATTTCACACAACACCCCCTATAGTCCAAGCTGCTGTCTCTAAGGGATGCTCAACCCTTATTACCCAAAGAAAAAAACACCAAATAGACAGCGCTGTAGGACTGTAATGGTGTGTACACACTGTACTTTTTGCCTTCCGATGTTGATGATCTAGTCAGCATCGGATCAGAATCGGATGCAGATCGCAATGGTTTTAACCCTTCAGATCCCGATCCGATTCGCGTTCATGTATCGCAAGGCAGAAAGTCTTGTCTGCCTTGACTATATAGTGCAGATCTGCACTATATAGTCAGACTTGTATGCAAATCGGATGTGCCTTCAGATACTATCCACGATCCGATATGATCGGATCGTGGATAGTATCTGAAGGCACATCTGACCGTGTACACACCATTACTTTCAAAATTGTACAATATTTATTAATAAAATATAAAAATAAACACCGGGCGGTGAAAACATACAGTAAAATCACATATTAGTGACACATCGGTTCATATGAATTGCAGCTAACAAGATTCAATGGCAATTATGCAATGAGTGTAATACTCTATCATGGACTTGGCTTTCTTTAGAAACTTATGTATACTATCATTTAAATAAAGTTAGTTAGTAGACAAAAGCACAGAAGGGTTGGAGCGCTGATTGGATTTTTGCACTGCAGCAGTTCCCAATAAGGGGGATTACCAAAACCCCTTTTTTGCTCGAAAAACCAGAAAGAAAAAAATGTGTAATGGGACTGCGCTTTGCAAAAATAGAAAACAATTTATTTAAAACATAAAATACATTTTAAAACTTTTTCAATATAATCGTGGCCACTGTGACAGACAACACATAACAATTAAATGCTCTCTCACAACACTTGTTATTAGGATGTTAATTTGTGTTATTCCGTTCATAAACCGGTTAATATGTTTTCAGATTTTTCCAAACTGTTTTAGTAAAAAAGTCTGCCACTCATGTGCACATGGTTAATGGTTAGAAGACTCACTCTTGTTGTATCATTTAGTGTTTGACACATGGGGATCCGGCTCTTTAACACCTGGGCATCTGTTCTGACCAATTCTTTCAGCAGCTCACTGCGGTCAAGTTTGAGAAGCGTACTCTGCTCCCTCCAGGTAAATCGTCAGTAGCCACGAGTGTCATACACCTCCTGAGGAAGCCGCTGATGTGAGTAGGCGGAGAAATGCGTAGAGGGATACAGGGACACTCGTGGCTACTGACGACTTACCTGGAGGGAGCAGAGTACGCTTCTCAAACTTGACCGCAGTGAGCTGCTGAAAGAATTGGTCAGAACAGATGCCCAGGTGTTAAAGAGCCGGATCCCCATGTGTCAAACACTAAATGATACAACAAGAGTGAGTCTTCTAACCATTAACCATGTGCACATGAGTGGCAGACTTTTTTACTAAAACAGTTTGGAAAAATCTGAAAACATATTAACCGGTTTATGAACGGAATAACACAAATTAACATCCTAATAACAAGTGTTGTGAGAGAGCATTTAATTGTTATGTGTTTGTCTGTCTTGTCTGTCACAGTGGCCACGATTATATTGAAAAAGTTTTAAAATGTATTTTATGTTTTAAATAAATTGTTTTCTATTTTTGTAAAGCGCAGTCCCATTACACATTTTTTTCTTTCTAGTTAGTAGACAAGTCCAGTCAAGCAGCAAGAGGTTAAATGCAGCTCAATTTGTAGCAGGTAAGAGCCTCATTCACTCAAGCAAGAGCAGTCTCTTAAGTTAGAATTTTATAGCTGCAGTGTTATAACTTTTAGCACATTCACAAATGTTAGGCTGCTCACAAGCTTAAATTAGTCAGACAGCCAACCATGCAGGGTAAAGCAGTATGTCAATGACCATTGATGTAAAAAAGTGTTTATACTTATGCTCCATGAACCAGATGCTTTATAATCCACTTTGTTAGGGTAAGTCCCTGTGCACCTAGAGCTGGTCCCCGGCTGCTGGTGCCTCCCTTGTTGTGCAGCCTTTTCTGGGACTTCTCAACTGCGGTTTTCTGGGTCCCCCAGTCGGTGGTGATTGTGCGTGGCAAATGTGGAAATCCCTTGATGACGCGTTTCCTCGCCTGTCAGAGTTCTCGGCGGCTTCCTCAGATTATGTATCAAATATGTACATCTTTTTAATGTCTGCAGGTGGTTTATTTACATATGTATGTTTTTGTGAGAAAAACAAACATTTATTTGTAACGTCCACTGTTGTCTTAACCTTGTCCCTGATAGTTAAAGTGGAGCAACTTAAAATTGTTGGATTATCTATTTCCCTTTACTCTCCCTCTCCATAGACTATTTTTCTTCGCAACTGGTCAACAAGCCGATATGAACCTCAGGTTGCCCTTAGTTGGAACCTTACGCTTCTTCCTTCCTCTGCATGCCTGCGGCATTTCCTCACTACCCGCGACGAGTGGCGCTAACGTGATGTGGCTGCAAACAATTATAGGAGCCCTGTAGGACCATCTGTTTGAATGGTTGCCATTGCCGCATCACGGAACGGACCGGCCACCCGGGGTAGGGTAAGTTTAAAATAAAAAGTTTGTGATGTGAGTGGGGTAGCTAGTGCTCATTATCAAATGGTTCTGCAGAACGGATAGTACATTAGGTGCGAACCAACTGAATCACACCACTGGATCATACTATTTGGACTGTGAAAACTTTTGTTTAGGTATACAAGTACATTTAAAAAGGAGAAGGTCCTAACAACTCTCAAAACTAAAAGTGGAAAAATTTATGGGGTCAGATAGAATACATTCAAGGATACTAAGGACCAGATGTATCAAGCTTCAAAAAGTGATAAAAAGAAGAGTGATAAACAACCAGCCAATGAAAAATGAAAGCTATATATAATATTAAAACAGAATGGTGGTAACAGTAAATAGGTTTCAATTCAAACTCTGATCTAGTGCACTAAACTTCCACAGTATAAGAGGTAAGCCGAACTTATAGATATTTTCATCTGCTGATTATTTTACAACACAAAAAAATTGAAATCTCATTGTGTAACATTTGAGGAAGTTCTAATGCACACATTTATGGACAGGCTGAAATATGCTGGTAACCGCTATTTGGGCTGTTGACTATACATGGGGCTGGTGACTATCAGATCAGCCTTCTATGTTTTATTTTATTGTACATGATAAACATTATAAAGCATATTTTTAAAAGGTGTTAGGTTGTTTCCTTCTCTTAACTTTGAGCATTGAAGATCCACTTTGCATAACTGTGGAATGATGTAGTTATTATATGCTCTCGCTCTGCTTTAAAGTTTTAATTTTTGGTACTGGGCTAATTTAACACATTGGTGTATTTTTGCAGTCTAGAGATTTATACATACATACATACATACATACATTTGGTCAACAGCATTTTAATCTGCCAGGGTTACTTATTATAGTGTGAATAAGTAAAAAGTGGACACCTTTTTAAATAGAATTTGAATAAAGACTGATCTGCTATCAGTTTTGTGGAAACCAACAACAAACGTTGATCTCTGCAAGGTTTTAGCTCAAGGTGCAAACTTGAATCACAGAGAAAACCACACTTTGTATAATTCACAATAAAAGATAAATCTTTACTGTATAATCATCAGTGTCCATACAAGAAATCCAATTAAAAACAGCTTATCTCAAATGTGCAGGTGATTCAGGTATGGCTCAATAAAAACAAGATCAAAAAGGTTTTCAAGCCCCGAACAGCTAATTTGAATGGACTACAGTATTACAAATTTCTATTCCACATGGAATGGTTTACCTCAAGATTCTAGTAAGAAAGACAATCCTACAGGTTTGAGTAAGAGGAAATGCAAATAACCCTTTTTTAACAATATCCTGCAGATCTTCTTGGCACAAATACTCCAAGAGGTGTCACCAAAGACCTTAGATGGTTCAGTATGAAATACTTAGTTTTAAATGACACTGCTTTATACTAACAAGTGTGTGCGCCACAAAGCTTCTATAGGGTAAAAAAAGTACAAGCGAAAACTGTCACACAGATTGTTGAGCGGCAGTTAACAATACTTTTTTCAATGCAGTAACACTCCATTTTATAGTTTATAAACATATCCTGATTGGACTTAGCTTAAATAAGAACACTTAGTCAAGTACAAATATAGCTCTTCTGTCAAAAGGTGTGTATGCAGATCCAAAGCATGTGCTGTGCAAAGATCCAAAACACCCTCCACTGAAGGTGTAGATGCGGGATGCAAATACTGATGCTGGAATCCTGAATCATGGCCAGAATCCCAACATCATGACTTCCGGCATCCTGTTCAGAAGTATGCAGGGCAGGTTAGCGTTAGACCTGGGGGAGAGGGGGGGGGGGGTTAGGTTTAGGCACTAGTGAGGGACTTAAAGTCCATACACAATGGGTGGCTGTGTTTCTGAAGGTGCCCACAGACGCATCAATTATCGAATGCGTTTTGTACTTTTTAAGCACAAATTGCATCTTATGTACAATTATTGGATGGTGTTTATGGGCATCTCCATGGCTTTAAATATTTTTTTCTGGTATGAGGGTGACTTCTACCTCCAGACAGCAGGGACAGCGATGTGCACCAGGATGGCACCCAGTTATGCCAATTTGCTTATGGCACGGTGGGAGGACCAACAAGTATGGTCCGACCACCCATAGAGTGCCAGCCTGGTGCTATGGGTCAGATATATAGATGACCTCCTGTTCGTCTAGAGGGGAGGTCAGGAAACTCTTGATGATTTCTGTGCATATCTAAATAAAAATGACCAGAATATTGAGCTTGCATACACCATTAGCCCCTCATCCGTTAATTTCCTCGACCTTACAATTTTTGTAGAAAACTTAAAAAGTATGTACTAAAAATTACTCTAAACCAGGGGTCCTCAAACTATTATGCACTAGGAGCCCATCAGACAATAAAAATAATGGACAGGTCCCCAGCAAGTTACTGCAGAAGGTCATTACATCACATGTGTAGTCAGCAGACAGCACATGCATGGCAGCATTGTGGAGGCACAAAATGATGAGAGGAGTTTAAAATAACAGACAATACAACACATTTTTCAGACTCTTTTAAATAACTGACAGATTAGAAAAGTCATCAGCCTGATGGTCAACAACATGGAGTCGCAACCCCATGCTGAGAAGGTCGGGACCCAGAGTTTGAGAACTGCTGCTCTGAACCAACAAATTGCTGTTCATACATTAATAGTGAAAGCAATCACCATGTGAATTGGATTAAGAGTATACCCTCGAGTCAGTTCTATAGGTTGTGGAGAAATTGTACTAAAGTGGAGGATTATGAAATCCAGGCAATAGAAATTAAAGAAAATTTTATAAAGAAGGGTTATGACCAATTATGGGTCTAAGAAGCATACATCAGGAATCAGGACCACAATAATCTTATTAAAGAGAAGAGAATAAAGGAAACCAATGAGGAGATTCAGTTTATTACGAAATACACATCGCACATAAACAATTAGAAAGTCTTATTAATAAACATTGGGGGGTACTTACTAAAGACCCCCTCTTAAAAGATTTTGTTGGCCCCAGACCAAAATTTGTATAGCGCAGGGTGGATAACCTTGGCAATATCCTCATTAGAAGTGCTCAAGCAGTACCTAAAAGGACAAGAATACTGTCCAAAGGCTTTTACCACTGCGGTATATGTTCGAAGTGTAAAGCATGTAAAACTACCTCTAAAGTTACAGAATATATATCCAATGTAACCAAGTGTTCAGTATCAGAGATTTTATAACATGTAACTCTAAAAACATCATTTATTTACTGGAATGTCAATATGGGGAACAGTATGTCAGACGCACTAGAAGACAGCTAAAGGAACGTCTAGCTGAGCATGCCCGCAATATAAAAAAGGGCATGAATTACACAATGTGTCATTACATTTTAAAACGAAGCATAACTGTGACCTTAGAAGTTTAAAATCTTTTTGTGGCATTAAGATCTGTAAATCTGATTGGAGAAAAAACTATTTAGAGGAACGGCTAGCTAAAATGGAAATGAATATGATTTCTACGCTAAACACTTTGATACCTAAAGGGTTGAATGTTAATTTTGAATATAAATGGTTAATTTGAAAAAATTATATAGCAGTCATGCATCAGATTCTAATCATAATTTATCGCTCTCCTCCTTTCATGCCTGGCTTTTTTTGAGTTAGGGAAGTTAGAATATGCTTTTATTCCATCCCTTATGGTATATGCACCTTCATTGTATGTTTAGAATGATACATGCTTTAATAATCGGCATTATTTTGTGATCACTGTTTTAATCATTGTATAATAAGTCAGGCATTGAAGAGTTAAATGTATGTTATCTGAAGCCGGGTACAGATCTAATCCTATTGGAAGTCAGGAGACCATGTGTGACACCCTGACTCTCTTCAAATAGCCTGGCTGGAAATATAGCGGCAATCTTGCAAAAGGGATACTTTAGATATCCAAAACGCGTTGATCTGCTCACTTTTACCAGAGGGAGGAGGAGGGGAGCGTTCATTACTGTAGCAAGGACGGACTCTGACCCAGATGTTACCTCCCAGTCTGACCGCATCTGCAGCGCGTCCACCGGGAGTCAGCAGTTGCGCCTACTTCCCTGCATCCCTCAGCGCTTCTGTTTATGTTGCGCTTTTAAACTTATTCATTGTCGGACCGAGTGTATATTGGAATAAATCCTGTTTATATAATTTACTGCCTGCTTGCTGACATCATTGTGTATGGAGAACACACTGCCCAATCAGTCTATAGATACAGATATATCTGCAGATCAATTGATCTGCAGATACTGTATAAGTGTGTACCCAGCATAACAGTACAAGTTTTATGGCTATCCCTGCTTGAGCATAGATGGTATAAATCAAACTGATTAAAATAGTCAAAACACAATTATCCAAAATAAGAGAAGACAGAAAACTCTTTGCAATGCAAAGTCTAAGCAAGAAAACATTATATTACTCTAGATTCTATGTAACGGCAATCAAGAGCGTAGTGAAATTATAAAAAAAAAAACTATAGTGTCACATTAAATCACTGTTTTCCCTTTATAGTCAAACGAGCACAAAAAAAATGTAGGGCAAGGCTAGAGACCAAGCAAAGAGTTCTGTTGGAAGTGGGAACAGTTGCCTTGATAAAACTGTAGGTAACCGTTATCTCCAGGTACAAAACAAACAGTATACGCAAAGTATCAATTAAGACTTAGCCGCTGCATGTATTATACTGTACAGGAGAAAAAGGAGGTACATCCGTGGCAGACACATGGAATGACAGTACTAAAATATTGTCATGTGGAAAACAAATGACATATAAAACAACAATATTATGCACACACTTGCAAAAAAAAAACTACATTTGCAAAGAGAAACTTACATGATACACACCTGAGACTATGGGGGAGACCTGCAAAATCTTGAGGAGGGAACTGATCAATCAGACCTAATCATATAGGGAAGAATTAAAGACAAATATATGGAACCATCTCTCTTTCCATAAAAAGGAACCAATAAAGATACCATGATTAAAGAAAAATACTTGAGACCCAAGGACTCATTTAAACCTTTAAGGGAGAGCGCATCAAGTCTTGATATTCATTTTGATTCAAACATAAGCAACTTTTTAAACCTCTCCTGCCACTGATCAAGGAGGACATGGTCGTTAATTCGATAACAAAGTGCTGACAGGCTATGCTTCGCCTGGGCAATGTGCCACGCCAGTGGCTGTTCACTTCTACTTGAGAGCAGTACCGAGTGGGGCTGTCTATTCCTCTCTTTAAAAGTACATTCTGTCTTATCTACATAGATCAGCGAACAAGGACAAGCTAACAAGGACATGTTATGGTGTACTCCACAAATTTGGATTTACATGTCAAACACTTTGCTCCTGTAAATGGAAGGAACAATACAGGGCCTGTTTGAAGAAAACTACAAGTCATACAGTTGGGGCACTTAAATCAACCATTAGAAAAGCTACCAGGTTTAATTTATTTAACATACAAATGTCAATCATAACGACCAGATCTTTAATATTTTAACCCTTTGGGAGCAATGCATTAACTTGGTATGCTTAAAGGCTTTAAAGGTCTTTGCCATAGGTATGCAAATTTTTTTTACCAAGGTAAAATCAGTTGCCTACAGGGACGTTTGCCAAGCTGCTCACTGAAGGGAAGGTCAGTTCCCAAATGATTAATACAATGTAGAAAAGAGGTGGAGCGCTACAATACTAAACATTGGATTGATTGGATAGACATAACTGTTTTAATTAAGTCATAAAAAATAAATAAGTAATAGACATGTGCCCTATGGACCTGATTCTGGTACACACAGCGCTGTGAGGTTCGCAGCACTGCGTGTGATTTTAAGCTTGCCCGCGGCTCACATTGCCGCCTGCCTCTCCTTCGCACAGGGAATGGATGCTGACCAACAAATGATGTGGAGCATGCACGCAAAAATAACACACTCTCAAAAGTCTTAGCTTTGCGTGCGCCCTGTGCGAGGACAGGGCGGCCAGCTGACATCCGGTGATGTCAGCTAGCCATCCCGGTACCCACATAATTTGGGCATTACCATGAGAATGCCCATGAAACACAGGGCGTTCCCATGGGTGCATCCTCAAGCCCACCACCCCACGTTGCCCGCCCACACTGTATTGTGCGAGCGCCCGGCGAACAATTTATTCACCGTGGCCGCTTATACACAGAAGAAAAACATTGGTCCCCTGTGCGAATGCGTGAGGGACCAATCAAACCAGAATAACCTCCTATATGTATATTAACAGTAAAAATGAAACAATAAAGAAGCAATATACCTATTGGAGTCCCACTTTTTTATGTTGCTCAGTCCTTTTTCGTAAAGAGAGTCCACAAAGAATATCCACTTGGAATAGAGTCAGTCACTGTTGGAGTCCGTATACCTTGGTTTGGAGGACCGCTAGAAGATTTTAAGCTCCATGGTGATGAGGATAAGTTGGTCTAATATTTGCAGGTAGTGGTTTTCCAAGGTGGATGGACGGGGGAATAATCTTGCCAGACCCGGATGGAATTAAAGGTTGAGCTGGTTCAATGCGGGATAAGAAGCAGAGTCTTCTAGTGTCCTTTGGGCTAGTAGGTTAGCCATGTGCTTTCTGATGGGTTTTGTTGTTTCAAACAACTTTTTCAAGTACTTGTTTGCTAGCAGGGCGCCCAGATTTCCTACTTACACTCAGTAGTTAATTTATTCACTGCACCCTGAGTGAAATCGCATCGCATGTCCCTTTTTTGTGGCGTGAGATGTGAGATGAGATGTTAGATGAGATGAGATATGCAATCTCAGTAGTTGATATGGTAAAACACCACCACTCTCCACGTCACTCCGAAGCGTGGCAAACGCAGCGGAACACGTCCTCCGTCCTTTTCATACCCCCGCTATCCACGCCAGCGTGGAGTTGATTCTATATAGTGTGGCGAGCGCAGCGAGCCCCCAAACCCGAAGCGTGGCGAGCGCAGCGAGCCCTACGAGGGGACGCGGAATACATGTAAAGTAATCCGCCTACGCTCGCCACGCTTCGGGCTCGCCACACTATATAAAATCAACTCCACGCCGACGTGGATAGTGGGGGTATGAAAAGGTCGGAGGACATGTTCCGCCGCCCCTCTTCGGGGTCACGTGGAGAGTGGTGCTGTTTTAGGTGTTTTACCATATGAACTACTGAGATCGCATCTCATCTCATGCAATGTGCGATGCGATTTCACTCAGGGTACAGTGAATAAATTAACTAAATGAACTACTGAGATCGCATCGCACACATCGCAAGGCACAAAAAGCCATGTGATGCGATGTACGGTGCAATTTCACTACGCAGAATAGCCCACTAAGCAAATAGCTTAGTGGGCGCCCTGCTAGGAAACAAGTACCCTTTTTTAATAGGTGTAACCCTATTCCAAGTTAATATTCTTTGGGGACTCTTTTTACACTAAGCAACATAAGAACAAGAGGGACCCCAATAAGTATATTTCTTTATTGTGTCTGTTTAAATATGTTAACCCCTTCACGACATTTGACGTATATATACACGTCATGGCCGGGAAGTACTTCCCGACACATGACGTATATATACGTCATGACTTTAAACTGTCACTGTGTCTCGAGACGCAGTGACAGAGGGACGATGTCTGCTGTCCCTGACAGCAGACATGTCCCTGCATGCCCAGGGGGGGCTGCGATGTCGCCCCCCCGTCGGCGATCGCTGTGATTGGCTGTTCAGTGTGAACAGCCATTCACAGCGTTTTCCTGTGTTACCAGCGAATCAGACGCTTGGTAACACAGGTGTCAATCACCGCCGGGCGTCAGGGGGCATGAGGGGGTCATCGGTGACGATGACACCTCACCCCACCCTCACCCCACCTGCCCCCAAGGCTGTGATTGGTCCGTGGGACCCACGGACCAATCACAGCCAAGGCGCGACATTTAAACTAACGGTGACTGCGCTGCAGACGCCATTCCGGTCTGGAATAGCGTGCAGAGCGGTCACCGTGCCTATCTGCCGTGATACTGACCTGATCCTTGCTAATACTTACCTGATCCTTGCAAATACCTTACCTGATCACTTGATCACTGCTTGTAGCGTGCTGGACGCTTCCTGGCTCTGACTTCCTTAGACTTCCTGCTGCTGCTGCAGTGTGATAGAGAGATAGAGAGATAGAGAGAGAGAGATAGAGAGAGATAGAGAGATAGTGACAGAGAGAGCTATATTGTGTGTCTGCTACCCCCCCTTTTTGGGGGTGCAGGGGTTTTTTATATATAAATAACTGTCACTGCTGCTGCTGCAGTGTCATAGTGATAGATAGTGATAGATAGTGAGAGATAGTGATAGATAGTGATAGATAGTGAGAGATAGAGAGATTTGTGTCTGCTACCCCCCCTTTTTGGGGGTGCAGGTTTTTTTTTATATATATAACTGTCAGTGCTGCTGCTGCAGTGTCATAGTGATAGATAGTGATAGATAGTGAGAGATAGAGAGATAGAGAGAGATAGTGACATAGAGTGATAGAGAGTGTATATTTTGTGTCTGCTACCCCCCCTTTTTGGGGGTGCGGGTTTTTTTTTATACATATAACTGTCAGTGCTGCTGCTGCAGTGTGATAGATAGTGATAGATAGTGATAGATAGTGAGAGATAGTGAGAGATAGAGAGAGATAGAGAGAGAGAGTGATAGAGAGTGTATATTTTGTGTCTGCTACCCCCGCCTTTTGTGCTGATCACTATATCTGAGGTGATCAGCAACTTTTTGGGGGCGCAGAGGTTTTTTTTTTATATATACCTGTCAGTTGCTGCCAGTTGCACCAAAGGTTGTGCACCTGCTGCCCCTCACTGGTAATCAGTGTCGCATCACTGATCACCTTTTTTTTTTTTTTGTGGGTGCTGTGTGGTCTTTTTTTAATTTTTTTTTTACACACACTGTGATTTTGTGGGTGTCCTGTGGCCACTGTGCGCTGATCAGTGACGTACATCACTGATCAGCTTTTTCGGCACAGGGTTGATCTATTTTTTTTTTTTTTTATCAAATTCCTGTTGCCTTTGAGCACTGTTCAGTGACGGACGTTACTGACCAACATCTGTGCTCAATTTTTGGCGCAGGACCTTTTTTTTTGTTTTTTTAACCCCTTCAATTTTTTTTTTTTAACCCCTTCAATTTTTTTTTTTTTTAACCCCTTCAATTTTTTTTTTTTTGTATAAAGTATTTTTTTTTTTCTGCACTACATACACACTACACACTACATACCCCCCGGGTTGAAATAAAGTTTGTACCCCCCCCCCCTACACTATACACGTGTTGAAACATTTCACTACCAGTAACACAAAAATAAAAATGTCATCCCATATGTCATCCCAAATGTCATCCCAGTCATCCAGAAGAATGTATTCAGTGGAGGAGGCATATGCCATGCTTGCTTCTGATTCTGACACAGCCAGTGAGGCAAGCGGGGAATTTGAAGGATTCGTCTTAAGCTCCTCTTCCTCCTCTGGTGATGAGGGACCCCCTCAAAGACGCCCCCGTAGAGCAGCTGAGACCCCCCCCCCCAATAATTGATCTCGTATGGACCCCACCACCAGACAATTTTGAGCCCCAGGTTCCTGAGTTTTTGGCCATCCCAGGAATCCAATTTGATTCCACAGGTCTCAGAGAAATTGACTTTTTCAAATTATTTTTCTCTGATGATTTTATAAATTTAATGGTGGACCAAACTAATTTATATGCCCAGCAGTTTATTGCTCAAAACCCCACGTCATCATTTGCTAGGTGGACCCCTGTAGATGCAGTAGAGATGATGACGTTTTGGGGTCTGGTGTTTCATATGGGCATAGTAAAAAAGCCACAAATTAGGCAATATTGGAGTACAGATGTTCTGTACAGCACCCCATTTTACCGTATGGCCATGACTCGGACTCGTTTTGAGGCAATCCATAAATTTATACATTACACCGATAATGCACAGTGCCCACCCAGAGATGATCCCACCTTTGACAGGCTATTCAAAGTCAGGCCGGTCATTGATCATTTCAGTGCCAAATTTGCAGAGCTATACATCCCTGATAAATGTATTAGCATCGACGAGTCCCTTATACATTTTAAAGGAAGGGTTAAATTCCGCCAGTACCTTCCCAGTAAGAGGGCAAGGTATGGCATAAAAATGTATAAGCTGTGTGAAAGCACCACAGGGTACACCCACAAGTTTAGGGTATATGAAGGGAAGGATTCAAGAATTGAACCGCCAGAATGCCCCCCCTCCCTCGTAGGTGTTAGTGGAAAAATTGTCTGGGATTTAATGCACCCCTTCCTGGATAAGGGTTATCACCTCTATGTGGATAACTTTTACACCAGCATCCCCCTGTTTAAGGCCCTTGGTTCAAGAGGTACAGCAGCTTGCGGTACTGTGCGTAAGAACCAAAGAGGCCTCCCAAAAACGCACATTGCCCAAGTAATGAGAAGGGGTGAAAGCAGGGGAATATGCACCGAAAATATGTTGTTGGTCAAATATAAGGACAAGAGGGATGTCCTTATACTGACAACAATTCATGGAGACAGTACCACCTCCATCCCTGTACGAGGTACCAGTACCCACACCTCAAAACCAAATTGTATCCTAGATTACAATAAGTACATGGGCGGAGTGGATCTTTCAGATCAGGTACTGAAGCCGTACAGTGCCCTGCGGAAAACAAATATCTGGTACAAGAAGCTGGCCGTGTATATCATCCAGATGGCACTGTATAACGCTTACGTGCTATTCCGTTCTACCGGCCAGAGGGGGACATTTATGCACTTTCAAGAGGAAGTCATAAAGGGCCTAATATTTGGGAACCAGCAGGCAGAGGGCCCCAGTACTTCTAGTACTGGCCCCCGTATTGTACCAGGGCAGCATTTTCCCAACGAAATTCCCTCCACTGCAAGAAAGGGCAGGACACAAAAAAGGTGCAAAGTTTGCTATAAAAAGGGAATAAGAAAGGAAACTATTTTCCACTGTGAAACTTGCCCCGACAAACCCGGCCTATGTATAAAGGAGTGTTTCAAAATATACCACACATCTATGGATTATTAGGTTCATCATTTCACCGTGCTTCGGGGGTCTTGCTAATGCCACATAGCACCCACCATTCATTCCACCAGAATCTGAGCTGCAAAATCCAAAAATCACTCCTTCCCTTCTGAGTCCTGCCATGCACCCAACTGGTATTTTTTGGTCACATGTGAGGCATTGCCGTACTCTGGAGAAATGGGGGCACAGATTTTGGGGTGCTTTGTCTCCTTCATTCCTTGTGAAAATGAAAAATTTTGAGCCAGAACTGCATTTTTGTGTAAAAAAATGTAATTTTTCATTTTCACTGCCCAGTTGTATCAAAATTGGTGAAACCCCTGGGGGTTTGAAATGTACACTATACCCCTAGATGAATTCCCTGAGGAGTGTAGTTTGCAAAATGGGGTCACTTGTGGGGGGGTTCCACTGTATTGGTAATGCAACATAGCACCCACCATTCATTCCACCAAAATCTGTGCTCCAAAATCCAAAAATCACTCCTTCCCTTCTGAGTCCTGCCATGCACCCAACTGGTATTTTTTGGTCACATGTGAGGCATTGCCGTACTCTGGAGAAATGGGGGCACAGATTTTGGGGTGCTTTGTCTCCTTCATTCCTTGTGAAAATGAAAAATTTTGAGCCAGAACTGCATTTTTGTGTAAAAAAATGTAATTTTTCATTTTCACTGCCCAGTTGTATCAAAATTGGTGAAACCCCTGGGGGTTTGAAATGTACACTATACCCCTAGATGAATTCCCTGAGGAGTGTAGTTTGCAAAATGGGGTGACTTGTGGGGGGGTTCCACTGTATTGGTGCTTTGGGAGTCTTGCTAATGCAACATGGCACCCACCATTCATTCCACCAAAATCTGTGCTGCCAAATCCAAAAATCACTCCTTCCCTTCTGAGTCCTGCCATGCGCCCAACTGGTATTTTTTGGTCACATGTGAGGCATTGCCGTACTCGGGAGAAATTGGGGCACAGATTTTGGGGTGCTTTGTCTCCTTCATTCCTTGTGAAAATGAAAAATTTTGAGCCAGAACTGCATTTTTGTGTAAAAAAATGTAATTTTTCATTTTCACTGCCCAGTTGTATCAAAATTGGTGAAACCCCTGGGGGTTTGAAATGTACACTATACCCCTAGATGAATTCCCTGAGGGGTGTACTTTGCAAAATGGGGTGACTTGTGGGGGGGTTCCACTGTATTGGTGCAACATAGCACCCACCATTTATTCCACCAAAATCTGTGCTGCAAAATCCAAAAATCACTCCTTCCCTTCTGAGTCCTGCCATGCGCCCAACTGGTATTTTTTGGTCACATGTGAGGCATTGCCGTACTCGGGAGAAATTGGGGCACAGATTTTGGGGTGCTTTGTCTCCTTCATTCCTTGTGAAAATGAAAAATTTTGAGCCAGAACTGCATGTTTGTGTAAAAAAAATGTAATTTTCCATTTTCACATCCCAGTTGTACCAAAATTGGTGAAACCCCTGGGGGTTTGAAATGTACACTATACCCCTAGATGAATTCCCTGAGGGGTGTAGATTGCAAAATGGGGTGACTTGTGGGGGAGGTTCCTAACTTTTAGCACTTATGGTGCCTAGAAACCTACATGGTGCCTAAAAAAAAATCTCATAAAAAGGAGGCTCCAAAATCAAGTAGGTGCTCCTTCTATTATGAAGCCTGTGGTTTGGTCAACGTGCACACTAGGGCCACATATAGGATATTTTTGAAAACAAAAGAATTGGGGGAATCAATTTTTAGTCACATTTCTCTAGTAAAATCTACTGTATTCGTTAGAAAAATGTATTAAAATTGAAACTCTGCAAAAAAAAAGAAATTTTGAAATTTCACCTACGCTTTGTTTTAATTCCTGTGAAACACCTAAAGGGTTAACAAACTTCCAAAATGCTGTTTTGAATACTGTGAGGGGTGCAGTTTTTGAAATGGCATCATTTATGGGGGTGTCTCACATACAAGTCCCTCAAAGTCACATCAGAACTGAACTGGTCCCTAAAAAAATCAGTGTTTGAAATTTTCTTGAAAATTTGAGAATTTGCTAGTCATATCTGAAGCCTCCTAGTGTCCAAAAAAATGAAAAGGAGGTTGAAATAATGATTGCAACATAAAGTAGACATATGGTCTTTGTTAGTTATTAACTATTTTGAGTGGTATGATTATTTGTCTCACAAGCAGAAAATGTGACATTTTGCATATTGCTAAATTTTCCATTTTTTCACGATATTTTGGTATTTTTCACAAAAAAACACAGACTGTATCGACCAAAATTTACCACTAACTTGAAGTACAATGTGTCACGAGAAAACAATCTCAAAATCACTGGGATAAGTAAAAGCAAAAAAAAGTTATCCCCACTTAAGTGAGACATATCAGATTTGAAAAAAAGGGCTCTGTCATGAAGGCACAAACTGGCTCTGTCATGAAGGGGTTAATATACATATATCTATTACTTATTTTTTATGCCTTAATTAAAAGTTGTTAAATTGTGAGATCCAGTTTGAATAGCTGTAAAAACAATTCAGCAAAAAATTATAAAAAAAAATAAATACTTTTTTGCACCAGATGCATTTTTACTGCCAATTGGACACCACAAAAAAAGTGTTGGTATTCAACCAGGCATCTTTATTGATAGAAATATTGACTAATTTCAAAGCAATGTATAGATTTAAAAGAACCTAATCAAACTGTAATCTGTTTCGTTTACAAAAATCAAGATTACCAGAGGCCTTGTGCTGCCTATTGGTGGAGAAGTTACAGAATAATTACAAAGGACCTTGAAGCCATTTTTGTTTTTAATTTGGTAATTTTACAGTACATCTTTAAGAAAAAAAAAGTCACTGGTCATTTTACAAGCTCTGGTGGCTGACCAAAAGTAGGGTGGCCAATCCCGGGATTTGGCCACTAAAACGCCGAAATTTCCATCCTGGAATTGGAGTTTCCAATCCTGGGATTTCGGGATTAGACTGCGCATGTGCAGTCTAATGCCGGGCAGTGTCTGAGTGGGTGCTCAGGCACTGCCCGGCTTTTCCTGTCCCCGGCAGTGCGGCAATGCACAGCGTGACGATGTCAGAGGTCACGCTGCGCAGGCCACCTAGTCTCATTCTGGGTGCGCTGCTCTCCCGCCTCCGGATTTGAAAAAATGCCAGGATTGTAATCCCTAGCCGAAATTTAATATCAAAATAACCAATATGCATCACTTGATATGATCAGATTTGGAAAGAGCAAGTCAAAATAAAACCGAAATGAAAGATCAGCTCTCATTTGGGTTTATTTTAGGTAGTACGGACGTTGAAACGGTTAGCATTACTGCCTCACAGCACTGCTTAGTGGTTTGATTCCCACCAGGGCCCTAATAGTGCAGAGTTTGTATATTCTCCCCGTGTCTTGTGTGGGTTTCTTCTATCGCCCAGTTCTGGAAATCACCCGAGATACCAAACATCCATACTGTATGATTGAAAACAAGATACATAAACACTTCCTTTTTGAGACATCAGATGTGGTATATTCCTCCAAGGCATCTTCCATCCACTTCAAATGGAACAGTTGGAGGGAATACAGGGAAAGAAGAGGCCAGCCATGTACCCGTAATGCCCTTTTAGACCTATCTATATTGGATTCGCCTGGGCAAAATCCCAGTTCGGATCATTGACTGCTGTGAGCAACCCGAACCATTCCTTTCCCTATTCTCTGCATAACCTGTGTCCTATAGAGTCCCTTTACTTATTCTTTGCCTTTATTCAGTATACTCTAGTCAACAAAAGCGTTTCTTTTTACAGGTGTTCACTCTAGTTTGGTATAATTTTTTAAGTTTCATAGGGCGCTCCTAACATTAACTAATTAACCCATAAAATACTGGAGCAGCCAAAAATATAGATTGTAAGCTCCACCTGCGCAGGGCCTGATGTGAATATTCAAAAATTCTCTGTAAAGCGTTGCGGAATTTGTGCGCTACATAAATAACTGGTAATAAATAAAGAAATCTAAATGAAAGCTCAGCTCTAAATCCAAATGAAATCCTGTGTGGGAACGGTGTAAGCTTTTAATAGAAAAAGCCTTCAGACATCATATAATAATCAGATACAGGAAAGATGCAAGTCTGGTCTCCAGAAATTATGGTTATTAGACACTTACATGAAGCTATTTCTGCCAAGGAGCAAAAACCTATAGAAAAGCAAGAATTTATAGCCTGGGATGGGAAAATAAAAAAGTAACATTTCCAAAGTTTTGTTAGTATGCATATTACATTTGTCCCATTGTTTCCAAAGTTAGCAGTGCTACAGGCAAAATCATATTATATATTTGGGATTTCAAATACCAGTGAGTATAAAACTGGACATACACTTATGTGACTTTTCGGAGGGACAAGTTGCTTAAGATTTCCCCTTATCCGCATGCAGTCCTTTTGCATGCGAATTATCAGATGCTTTACCCTTTACCACTGCCAGAAGCTGTGCAATCCAACAGATCTTATGCGCAGCACTGGCGATCTCCGAAGCGCATCGGAATCTGAGACAAAACACAGGCATTTTGCCACTTAACCAGATTTCTCGGCCCGGGTGAAAAGTGGCCATATCGCACTAGTGTATGGCCAGTTTAAGATTTACCTAACAACTATAGCAAACTACTAAACTGTGGATAAGGCAAAAGGTATCATACATCTCATAATCTGGGTATCCACGTGAGTGAAAGGAAACACATTTATATGGAAATGTATTATATACGATTACATATTTTATGTTGGATTCTCCTTAACCCCTTCCCGACAATTGACGTACATTTACGTCATGGTCGGGAAGTACTTCCCGACACATGGCGTAAATGTACGTCATGGCATTTAACTGTCACCGCGTCTATAGACGCGGTGACAGTTTCAACATGTCTGCTGTCCCTGACAGCAGACATGTCCGTGCATGCCCAGGGGGGGCTGCGATGCCGCCCCCCTGTCGGCGATCGCTGTGATTGGCTGTTCAGTGTGAACAGCCATTCACAGCGTTTTCTGTGTCACCGGCGAATAACGTTCGCCGGTGACACGCGATCGGAGGTGATTGGTGCTGTAAAGTACAGCACCAATCACCGCGGGGTGTAAGGGTGACACTGGTGTCACCCCACCTCACCCGCCCCCAAAGGCCGTGATTGGTCCGTCGGACCGACGGACCAATCACAGCCATGGAGGGGGGTTTAAACTAACGGTGACTGCACTGCAGACGCCATTCCGGTCTGGAATTGCGTGCAGTGCGGTCACCGTGCCTAGCTGCCGCGATATACTGACCAGAACCTTGCAAAATACTTACCTGATCCTTGCAAATATCTTGCCTGCTTCATCACTGCTTGTAGTGTGCTGGATGCTTCCTGGATCCTGTTACTTGTGACTTCCTGTGTTGTGAACTTGTGCTGCTGCAGTGTAATAGCGTTAGTTAGATAGAGAGAGATAGAGAGAGATAGTGTCAGAGAGTGCTATATTTTGTGCTGCTGCAGTGTGATATAGTTATAGAGAGAGAGATAGAGAGAGATAGAGAGAGATAGAGAGAGATAGAGAGAGATAGAGAGAGAGAGATAGAGAGGCCTAGTGACAGAGAGTGCTATATTTTGTGCTGCTGCAGTGTGATAGTTATAGATAGAGAGATAGAGAGAGATAGAGAGAGAGAGATAGAGATAGTGACAGATTGTGCTATATATTTTTTATATAACTGACTGCTGCCCCCCCTTTTGTGCTGATCAGTATAAATTAACTGATCAGCAACTTTTTGGGGGCGCAGGGTTTTTTTTATATATATATATATACCTGTCACTGCTGCTGCTGCAGTGTCATAGAGTGTTAGATAGTGAGAGATAGAGAGATAGAGAGAGATAGTGACAGAGAGTGATAGAGAGTGCTAAATTTTGTGTCTGCTGCCCCCGCCTTTTGTGCTGATCACTATATCTGAGGTGATCAGCAACTTTTTGGGGGTGCAGAGGTTTTTTTTTTTTTATATATACCTGCCAGTTGCACCAAAGGTTGTGCACCTGCTGCCCCTCACTGGTAATCAGTGTCGCATCACTGATCACCTTTTTTTTTTTGTGTGTGCTGTGGGGTCTTTTTTTAATTTTTTTTTTACACACACTGTGATTTTGTGGGTGTCCTGTGGCCGCTGTGCGCTGATCAGTGACGTACATCACTGATCATCTTTTTCGGCACAGGGTTGATCTATTTTTTTTTTTTTTTTTTGATCAAATTCCTGTTGCCTTTGAGCGCTGTTCAGTGACGGACGTTACTGACCAACATCTGTGCTCAATTTTTGGCGCAGGACCTTTTTTTTTTTTTTTTTTTAACCCCTTCAATTTTTTTTTTAACCCCTTCAATTTTTTTTTTTTTTAACCCCTTCAATTTTTTTTTTTGTATAAAGTATTTTTTTTTTTCTGCACTACATACACACTTCACACTACATACCCCCCGGGTTGAAATAAAGTTTGTACCCCCCCCCTACACTATACACGTGTTGAAACATTTCACTACCAGTAACACAAAAATAAAAATGTCATCCCAGTCATCCAGAAGAATGTATTCAGCGGAGGAGGCATATGCCATGCTTGCTTCTGACTCTGACACAGCCAGTGATGCAAGCGGGGAATTTGAAGGATTCGCCTTAAGCTCCTCTTCCTCCTCTGGTGATGAGGGACCCCCTCAAAGACGCCCCCGTAGAGCAGCTGAGACCCCCCCCCCAATAATTGATCTCGTATGGACCCCACCACCAGACAATTTTGAGCCCCAGGTTCCTGAGTTTTTGGCCATGCCAGGAATCCAATTTGATTCCACAGGTCTCAGAGAAATTGACTTTTTCAAATTATTTTTCTCTGATGATTTTATAAATTTAATGGTGGACCAAACTAATTTATATGCCCAGCAGTTTATTGCTCAAAACCCCACGTCATCATTTGCTAGGTGGACCCCTGTAGATGCAGTAGAGATGATGACGTTTTGGGGTCTGGTGTTTCATATGGGCATAGTAAAAAAGCCAGAAATTAGGCAATATTGGAGTACAGATGTTCTGTACAGCACCCCATTTTACCGTATGGCCATGCCCCGGGCTCGATTTGAGACGATCCTTAAATTTTTGCATTACAACGATAATGCACAGTGCCCACCCAGAGATGATCCCACCTTTGACCGGCTATTCAAAGTCAGGCCGGTCATTGATCATTTCAGTGCCAAATTTGAAGACATGTACATCCCAGATAAATTCATTTGCAAAAACGAGTCCCTTATACATTTTAAAGGAAGGGTTAAATTCCGCCAGTACCTTCCCAGTAAGAGGGCAAGGTATGGCATAAAAATGTATAAGCTGTGTGAAAGCACCTCAGGGTACACTCACAGGTTTAGGGTATATGAAGGGAAGGATTCAAGAATTGAACTGCCAGAATGCCCCCCCTCCCTCGTAGGTGTTAGTGGAAAAATTGTCTGGGATTTAGTGCACCCCTTCCTGGATAAAGGTTATCACCTCTATGTGGATAACTTTTACACCAGCATCCCCCTGTTTAAGGCCCTTGGTTCAAGAGGTACAGCAGCTTGCGGTACTGTGCGCAAGAACCAAAGAGGCCTCCCAAAAACGCACATTGCCCAAGTAATGAGAAGGGGTGAAAGCAGGGGAATATGCACCGAAAATATGTTGTTGGTCAAATATAAGGACAAGAGGGATGTCCTTATACTGACAACAATTCACGGAGACAGTACCACGTCCGTCCCTGTACGAGGTACCAGTACCCACACCTCAAAACCTAATTGTATCCTGGATTACAATAGGTACATGGGCGGAGTGGATCTTTCAGATCAGGTACTGAAGCCGTACAGTGCCCTGCGGAAAACAAAAATCTGGTACAAGAAGCTGGCCGTGTATATCATCCAGATGGCACTGTATAACGCTTACGTGCTATTCCGTTCTACCGGCCAGAGGGGGACATTTATGCACTTTCAAGAGGAAGTCATAAAGGGCCTAATATTTGGGAACCAGCAGGCAGAGGGCCCCAGTACTTCTAGTACTGGCCCCCGTATTGTACCAGGGCAGCATTTTCCTGATGAAATCCCCTCCACTGGAAAAAAGGGCAGGACACAAAAAAGGTGCAAAGTTTGCTATAAAAAGGGAATAAGAAAGCAAACTATTTTCCAGTGTGACACTTGCCCCGACAAACCCGGCCTATGTATAAAGGAGTGTTTTAAAATATACCACACATCTATGGATTATTAGGTTCATAATTTCACCGTGCTTCGGGGGTCTTGCTAATGCCACATAGCACCCACCATTCATTCCACCAGAATCTGAGCCGCAAAATCCAAAAATCACTCCTTCCCTTCTGAGTCCTGCCATGCACCCAACTGGTATTTTTTGGTCACATGTGAGGCATTGCCGTACTCGGGAGAAATTGGGGCACAGATTTTGGGGTGCTTTGTCTCCTTCATTCCTTCTGAAAATGAAAAATTTTGAGCCAGAACTGCATTTTTGTGTAAAAAAATTTAATTTTTCATTTTCACTGCCCACTTGTATCAAAATTGGTGAAACCCCTGGGGGTTTGAAATGTACACTATACCCCTAGATGAATTCCCTGAGGGGTGTACTTTGCAAAATGGGGTGACTTGTGGGGGGGTTCCACTGTATTGGTGCAACATAGCACCCACCATTCATTCCACCAAAATCTGTGCTGCAAAATCCAAAAATCACTCCTTCCCTTCTGAGTCCTGCCATGCACCCAACTGGTATTTTTTGGTCACATGTGAGGCATTGCCGTACTCGGGAGAAATTGGGGCACAGATTTTGGGGTGCTTTTTCTCCTTCATACCTTCTGAAAATGAAAAATTTTGAGCCAGAACTGCATTTTTGTGTAAAAAATGTAATTTTTCATTTTCACTGCCCACTTGTATCAAAATTGGTGAAACCCCTGGGGGTTTGAAATGTACACTATACCCCTAGATGAATTCCCTGAGGGGTGTAGTTTGCAAAATGGGGTCACTTGTGGGGGGGTTCCACTGTATTGGTGCTTGGGGGGTCTTGCTAATGCGACATAGCACCCACCAAAATTCCACCAGAATCTGAGCTGCAAAATCCAAAAATCACTCCTTCCCTTCTGAGTCCTGCCATGCACCCAAATGGTATTTTTTGGTCACATGTGAGGCATTGCCGTACTCGGGAGAAATTGGGGCACAGATTTTGGGGTGCTTTTTCTCCTTCATACCTTCTGAAAATGAAAAATTTTGAGCCAGAACTGCATTTTTGTGTAAAAAATGTAATTTTTCATTTTCACTGCCCACTTGTATCAAAATTGGTGAAACCCCTGGGGGTTTGAAATGTACACTATACCCCTAGATGAATTCCCTGAGGGGTGTAGTTTGCAAAATGGGGTCACTTGTGGGGGGGTTCCACTGTATTGGTGCTTGGGGGGTCTTGCTAATGCGACATAGCACCCACCAAAATTCCACCAGAATCTGAGCTGCAAAATCCAAAAATCACTCCTTCCCTTCTGAGTCCTGCCATGCACCCAACTGGTATTTTTTGGTCACATGTGAGGCATTGCCGTACTCGGGAGAAATTGGGGCACATATTTTGGGGTGCTTTTTCTCCTTCATACCTTCTGAAAATGAAAAATTTTGAGCCAGAACTGCATTTTTGTGTAAAAAAATGTAATTTTTCATTTTCACTGCCCACTTGTATCAAAATTGGTGAAACCCCTGGGGGTTTGAAATGTACACTATACCCCTAGATGAATTCCCTGAGGGGTGTACTTTGCAAAATGGGGTGACTTGTGGGGGGGTTCCACTGTATTGGTGCAACATAGCACCCACCATTCATTCCACCAAAATCTGTGCTGCAAAATCCAAAAATCACTCCTTCCCTTCTGAGTCCTGCCATGCACCCAACTGGTATTTTTTGGTCACATGTGAGGCATTGCCGTACTCGGGAGAAATTGGGGCACAGATTTTGGGGTGCTTTTTCTCCTTCATACCTTCTGAAAATGAAAAATTTTGAGCCAGAACTGCATTTTTGTGTAAAAAAATGTAATTTTTCATTTTCACTGCCCAGTTGTATCAAAATTGGTGAAACCCCTGGGGGTTTGAAATGTACACTATACCCCTAGATGAATTCCCTGAGGGGTGTAGTTTGCAAAATGGGGTCACTTGTGGGGGGGTTCCACTGTATTGGTGCTTGGGGGGTCTTGCTAATGCGACATAGCACCCACCAAAATTCCACCAGAATCTGAGCTGCAAAATCCAAAAATCACTCCTTCCCTTCTGAGTCCTGCCATGCACCCAAATGGTATTTTTTGGTCACATGTGAGGCATTGCCGTACTCGGGAGAAATTGGGGCACAGATTTTGGGGTGCTTTTTCTCCTTCATACCTTCTGAAAATGAAAAATTTTGAGCCAGAACTGCATTTTTGTGTAAAAAATGTAATTTTTCATTTTCACTGCCCACTTGTATCAAAATTGGTGAAACCCCAACCCCTGGGGGTTTGAAATGTACACTATACCCCTAGATGAATTCCCTGAGGGGTGTAGTTTGCAAAATGGGGTCACTTGTGGGGGGGTTCCACTGTATTGGTGCTTGGGGGGGTCTTGCTAATGCGACATAGCACCCACCAAAATTCCACCAGAATCTGAGCTGCAAAATCCAAAAATCACTCCTTCCCTTCTGAGTCCTGCCATGCACCCAAATGGTATTTTTTGGTCACATGTGAGGCATTGCCGTACTCGGGAGAAATTGGGGCACAGATTTTGGGGTGCTTTTTCTCCTTCATACCTTCTGAAAATGAAAAATTTTGAGCCAGAACTGCATTTTTGTGTAAAAAAATGTAATTTTTCATTTTCACTGCCCACTTGTATCAAAATTGGTGAAACCCCTGGGGGTTTGAAATGTACACTATACCCCTAGATGAATTCCCTGAGGGGTGTAGTTTGCAAAATGGGGTCACTTGTGGGGGGGTTCCACTGTATTGGTGCTTGGGGGGTCTTGCTAATGCGACATAGCACCCACCAAAATTCCACCAGAATCTGAGCTGCAAAATCCAAAAATCACTCCTTCCCTTCTGAGTCCTGCCATGCACCCAAATGGTATTTTTTGGTCACATGTGAGGCATTGCCGTACTCGGGAGAAATTGGGGCACAGATATTGGGGTGCTTTGTCTCCTTCATACCTTCTGAAAATGACAAATTTGGAGCCAGAACTGCATTTTTGTGTAAAAAAAATAATTTTTCATTTTCACTGCCCAGTTGTACCACAATTGGTGAAACCCCTGGGGGTTTGAAATGTACACTATACCCCTAGATGAATTCCTTGAGGGGTGTAGTTTGCAAAATGGGGTCACTTGTGGGGGGGTTCCTAACTTTTAGCATCTTATGGTGCCTAGAAACCTACATGGTGCCTAAAAAATAATCTCATAAAAAGGAGGCTCCAAAATCAAGTAGGTGCTCCTTCTATTATGAAGCCTGTGGTTTGGTCAACGTGCACACTAGGGCCACATATAGGATATTTATGAAAACAAAAGAATCGGCGGAATTAAATTTTTAGTCACATTTCTCTAGTAAAATGTACTGTGTTCCTTAGAAAAATGTATTAAAATTGCAAATCTGCAAAAAAAATGAAATTTTGAAATTTCACCTACACTTTGTTTTAATTCCTGTGAAACACCTAAAGGGTTAACAAACTTCCAAAATGCTGTTTTGAATACTGTGAGGGGTGCAGTTTTTGAAATGGTATCATTTATGGGGGTGTCTCACATACAAGTCCCTCAAAGTCACATCAGAACTGAACTGGTCCCTAAAAAAATCAGTGTTTGAAATTTTCTTGAAAATTTGAGAATTTGCTATTCATATTGTAAGCCTCCTAGTGTCCAAAAAAATTAAAAGGAAGTTGAAATAATGATGGAAACATAAAGTAGACATATGGTCTATGTTAGTTATTAACTATTTTGAGTGGTATGATTTATTTGTCTCACAAGCAGAAAATTTAACATTTTGCAAATTGCTAAATTTTCCATTTTTTTACGACATTTTGGTATTTTTCACAAAAAAACACAGACTGTATCGACCCAAATTTACCACTAATTTGAAGTACAATGTGTCACGAAAAAACAATCTCAAAATCACTGGGATAAGTAAAAGCAAAAAAAAGTTATCCCCACTTAAGTGAGACATGTCAGATTTGAAAAAAAGGGCTCTGTCAGGAACGCAAAAACTGGCTCTGTCAGGAAGGGGTTAAAAAGTTAGTCCAGATTGAATTCTTCTTACGACCCAAAATAACAAACTGTCTCACCATAAATTCCCTCAAATTGATATGGAAACACAACAGGAACAGAGTATCTGAAATTCTAACTAAGACACGCCCCTTGCAGTGATTGCTTTCTGTCCGTGGCTTCTGCATTTAGATAAACATTTCGAAAATTAAGGTTCCAAAATAGGTACTTCTCAAGAATGACATTTATTATGCAAATTCATATGTCTGACTAAAATATAATGAACACAGGAAAAGCATAATAATTTCATCTTGTACACTGATAAAGCTGTCTACATGAAATGGCTATCTGTGCAAGAGCACCACCTTGTGGAAAATGAATACACAGCAAAAAAATGGATAGCAAAAGCATTACAATTCTATTTGTTTTAGGCTTCAGAATAAAAATTTATCCCACTCATATTTACATCACAATCTCCCATAGGACTGTACAAAAGCCTTTCAACTATCTTAATTTGATTGGAAGTGTAATTTACTTTTACTCCTCATTAAATCAACTCAGTGCCATATCTCTGCTTTATGAATATTTTACATTAAAAAATTGCACTCTTATTAGTATGTTGTGTTAACAAATGCAGATATATTATACCACTGTGCCTTTGTTTTGTTCGTCATGTGACATTAACAAGTACAAATATTAAATAAAAATGGCATTAAGAAGGTGCGTCCAAACTGGGCAATTTTTTTTAAATGATAAAATCGCTACTTATGAATTCTGAATGATATAGTTTAAAATATCACACAGTGGGTATCATATTAACCCAAAACGATGCCTACTCCCGCTGGTCCATTGTCTTTGCATGCAGTTCAATTTGACATATTGTCAAATGACTGCATGAGCAGCAGGGGGACCCGGTGAAGTCACTGAGCGATGCCATTCAGTGTGTATGCGCTATATAGTGTTTATCAGGCAGGGCCACTGATATCATTAACAATATCGGCGGTGCCACGAATAGCCCAGTGTGTATTTAAATATAATTGCAGGTACACATCGAAGTAGAATTTTAAAACCACACGATCAAATGGTAAAAAAGAAAAAAAAATTGTGTCCTTAATTAGAAAACTAGAGCCAAAATATGCAAATATACTTTGGTAGTTTCAAAACTCTTACATCTCATGTTATTGAATAAAGTACAATGCAAAATAGATTATTGAATGAAATTTGTACAGTCAGTTCATCAGAGCATCAGGTGTTAGATATAGATGCTAGCCTAAACTGTGGTGACTTGCTAGTTTGTCTATTAGAATGTGTATGCAAGAATTCTCTTCAGGTACCCTTTATCATATACAGTCTTATCAAAGTATGCTGATCCAGAGCAAAGTGTATGGAAGGTATGGGGTGGGGGTTCCCACTGGACAGGATTTCAGATCAACGTAAATTCTCAAAGTCAAGATAGAAGGGCAAGAGTGTGTATATGAACACACTGCACTATGGGCCTGGTTCAGACCTGTTAGCATGGTTGAAGTTTTAGCAGATGGACAAAACCATGCTGCACTGCAGATGGCGGGGCAAATGTAACATGATCAGAAAGTTAGATTTTGTGGAGTTATTTTGTTTCTGTGCAGGGTAACTATTGGCTGCTTTATTCTAACATTGCAATTTAGATTTCAGTTTTAACACACCCCATCCAAATCTAACTCTCTTTATACATGTTACATCTGCTCCACCTGCAGTGCACATGGTTTTGACTATCTGCAAAAATTTTAGCCTAGGAAACTGTCTGAATTAGGCCCGATGTCCTCCATGCTGGCAATTAGTGATCGTGGGTTGAGCGAGTAGATGCTCAATTCACCCATGTTTCCTCACCATCGATGAAGGTGCCTCTTTTTTTCTCCCCTTCCTCCACCTTAGTGCTTATTCAAAATTATTGTATATATTTATTATTTAGTTGAGCAGCCTACACATTTTTAAACGCAGTATAGATTTTCTAATTTAAGATGGTTATTGGCTTCAAAAAGTTCATAAGTCAGGTTTCATTAACTCGCCATATAAAATAGAATGTCATCTATGAATCTTGTCCATAGCACAAGTTTTGCCCCAAGCCATCCAAACACGCCACACTTGCTCATCCTCCCAACTCAAGAAAACACTGGCATAGCTTGGGGAAAATCTCATGCCCATGGCTGTTCCAGTGGTTTGCAAGTAAAAGTAATCCCTTAAAACAAACATAATTATGTTTGAGTATGAAGGCTATGCTGCCTAAAATATAGGTGCGTTGTTCCAGTGTTATGGTATTATCTTGCATGAGGTGATAATTGATGCAGTTGATGCCTTTGCACATGATCCATGAGTAATATACTACAGGTACACCCCCGATTTTCCGGCATTCTCGGTTCTAGTGCCGTGACAGATTATTAATTTTGTCAGATTATTGGTGGTACCATTTTAAAGTGGGGAGCCCCCTGCAGCATGACCATTGCAGCACAACTTTCTCCTCTGCAAACCTCGCAACTGGTCTTGCAATTGCCGGGCATCCAAGCTCGCAGCCCATCTCAGTCCATGCAGCACGACCACCCCCAACAATGCAATCTCCCTCCCCTGCATCCCGGTATCCTCCCACTGCCATCCAAAGTACTTCTAAGCCTTCCCACACCGCCTTCTACAATCTAACACCCTAACAACCCCAACTTCCCCCGGCACCCGATGTGTCCGAATTAAGACCCTTATTCTAGTTGATTCGGATGGATGCGTATTTCGGACAGGATCCGAGCGTTCTTAGCCCCGCCTACCGTATGGATCGCTCACACCGTCCAAATGCGGTAAGATGCAGAGCGAACGAACCGCGAGTGGATGTTTCATGTGAACACCTCCCCCAACCTCCGATGGTCGCCGGCCATCGAATGATGGACTGCGCGGTCAGGCAGCATGGATTGCTCTAGGACAGTGGTAGCCAATCCTAGCCCTCGAGAGCTACCAACAGTGCACATTTTCCAGACAACCTAGCTGCTGCACAGCTGCACTCATTAATCACTGACACATTTTAAAAGATCCACAGATGGAGCTAATTAGCTCACTTGTGATTCTGTGAGGAGACCTGCAAAACATGCACTGTTGGTAGCTCTCGAGGACTAGGGTTGGCTACCCCAGCTCTAGGAGGACCACTCGATTTTTCCATATGAAAGCAGGGATATGGGCGGGCAGCTGACATCAGGCTATGTCAGCTGTCCGCCCCCCACACATGCCTCACAGCTGCATTACCATACGTACGCCCAGCATTTTCATGGGAACTCCCATGAAACGCGAGGCATAGGCATATAGTAATGTGCCCAAACAGCTCTTTACGCCCCTAATGTTAAATGCACCCCCTTTGTCAACGCCACCCTGAAGCGTGGCGAGCCCGCGAGGGGCAGTGGTATGCGTCCTCCGACCTTTTCATACCCCCACTATCCTCGTCAGCGTGGAGTTGATTTTGGATAGTGTGGCGAGCGCAGCGAGGGGACACGGATTACTTTATGTATTCCGAGTCCGCTCGCCACACTTTGGGCTCGCCACACTATCTAAAATCAACTCCACGCCAACGTGGATAGTGGGGGTATGAAAAGGTCAGAGGATGCGTACCGCTGCGCTCGCCACGCTTCGGGTTGGTGTTGATAGTGGGGGTTGCGTTGACAATGGGAGGCATTTCACATTGTATGCACCTATCAGGGTGCTTGTACAATTAAAAATCGCATGCATCGCATAGCATGCGATGCGATATTTAATTGTACATTCGGGCTTTTTCCCGGGAAAATCACATCACATACCCTATTTAGTGGTATGCGATGCGATGGGCGCTGTGATAATACACAAGTACCCCACCCCCTGCTCGGATGGCTCCGTATGATCGTTTTCTGCGATGACCTTACGCCGTGTTTGGACGTGCAAGGCGTTCACATATGTGCAGATATGCTTCTGCACATGCGCAAACACCAAACATCGGCTGTGCGACCGCACACGGAGCCATCCGACTCAATCAGAATAAGGGCCTAAGAGAGGTTCCGGACCATCGGTTGACGGAAAATCGGTAGTGAACCTGTATGAGTATAGTATGGTGAACAGCCAAACTGTAGGTCATCTGTCCATGTGAAGTTCATTACATTTATTCAGAATATGTGTAGTATCCCTCAAGTATGATGCCCGTTGTTGCAGAGAAGAATCTAAGTATTCGGACAGGTTTGATGGGAGTGATTTCATGCCATAATGACATAGGTACAGGTAGCGCATTAGGGTTTTGGGAAGATAGTAAAAACGGGAATGATGGGGTTAGGGGTTTGTATGAACTTGTACTCCTGTTGTGTAAGGCTCCCTGTGTTTCTACCTTTCAGTAGGTGTTTGTCTACTTCTCTTTATAATGATTCTGTTGGGTTATTCTGTAATTTGGTGTATTTTTGTGCATCATCTAGATTTTCATTTGCTTCCGTAAATTAATCTGTTTTGTTCAGGATCAATTTTCCTCCCCTTTATTTGCTGGCTTGATAACTTAATTATTGTTATACGTTCTTTCAGATCTAATTTACTAATCCAGTTCTTGGTTGGTACGGGCGCAAGATCTCTCTTCAAATTTTAATAAAGGAGTCAATTTGTGATCCTTTCATGTAGCTGGGATAAAATTCTGAAGGGATTTAAATTTGGTATGCATTATATATGGTTTTGGGCTCCCATTTAAAAATAATCTGGAATAGTACATTGTGTTGATTTAGAGTTGATTTTGTGTGTACTGAATGATTTTTTATTGGATAAACATCCTCGCTCTGGACATCAGCTGGCACTGGATGTTGCAAACTGTCTGTTTCCTTATATTTTTCAGATTGGTTTGCTGGGTTCATGGTGTCCGCATAACTCAATTCCCTGCCTCTTTCTTGCTAGATTGTCAAAATGTGTGCCATCTTCCACATCATAAACTGAGAATGTGGACGCTAGTTTCTAGATGCGTTTATATTGTGTATCTGTGATATATTGGCTGATAAGTCAAATGTAATTTCTAATATATGGGACTCTTATTCAGGTATCTGTTTGTGGTGCATGTTCTTGTGCCACTATCTATGAGTCCTGGTTTGGTTCTCTTTGTTTGGAATTTTTATACCCGCATACTAGGTGAAAATGCAACTAGCAGGACACCACAGTTTGGACTTACATCTCTACATCTAACACCCAATCCTCTGATGAACTGTAGGAAATTGACTATTGTTATGAAAAAGGCAGCCAATTTGTATAAATTTATAGTGGTTTGTACAAATATGTTGTGTGATCTCCTATTGCAGTGGTTCTCAAACTGTGGATCCTGAAATTCTCAGCATGGGGTTGCGACTCCATGTTGCTGACCAGCAGGCTGATGACTTTTCTAATCTCAGTCAGTGTTCAAGGAGTCTGAAAAGTCTAATATGAGGAGTCTAAATAACAGACAATTCAACCTTTTGTGCCTTCACAAAGCTGCCATGCAAGTGCTGTCTGCTGACTACACATGTGATGTGATGAACTCCTACAGTAATGTGCTGGGGTCCTGTAATTATTTTTATCGTCTGATGGGGTCCCAGAGCAAAATAGTTTGAGGATTCCTGTCCTATTGCTATTACCCTCGGTTGTGCACCGAGGGAGTTAATATTCAAGAACTGCATATACATAACAATACACCCAGTTCAGAGGTGGGAAAAAAGCCTTTCAATAGGTTTTTAGCCAAAAATGTTTCACCTGGTCTAGTGGTTCCTCATGGCATAACAGTGTACATCTTTTGTATATTCCCCCACTAGTTGCATAAGTTCACCACAGGTGCTCTGGTTTCCTCCCAAAATATACTGAAAGATGAATTGGCCTCTAACAAAATGTGTGTGTGTGTGTGTGTGTGTGTGTGTGTGTGTGTGTGTGTGTGTGTGTGTAGAATAAATGGGCCATGTAGTTATCTTCTGTCACCTTCTAGGTTTCTATGTTAAAGCACCATAACTGTCCAGGTTTTTAGGCACAGGTGACTTAATTAGTAACTCAGTCAATATGAGAATACCACATTTCCACAAGCACAGATATCCCTTAAACTTAAGGTCCATACACATTAGATGATATTGGTCACAATATCATTCAGAAAGGGTATTTTGAAAGACATTGTGAACAATATCGTCCTGTGTGTACGCTGTGCATCATTAACTATGCGCATCATTAACGACCACCTGCCTCATCCAGATGAGGGAGGTCATGGTTAATGACGGTCATGCTGCCGATGCTCGGATGACTTTTGTAGTGTCTTGAGGGCAATGTTTGGAAACCACGGACTAAAACCAAAATACATTTTTTTAAATTAGTAGATCACCTTCGATTTTGTGATTTATGACTGCATTATATAGTTCGACTTCTTAATATTAGAATACTATACACCTAGTGATAATCGCAGAAAGCCTAAATGGAGATTTTTTTTCTTGGTACAGTATTACCATTGACAACTTTTCCTTTCAATTTATGAAGAGGCAAATTTTACCTATATAATCCACCACCTCAGCTCAGTGAGCCAGATACAGTTTGTCAATTCTAAGAATGTGGGCGCTTATATGAAAAGAGACTGGTACTCCCCAGTTCAAGTGGTAAAACACGATGTGTCTCCTAAATTTCTTCTTTCCATGATGGGTAATTATAAAATGACAAGAAAAAAGGGAGATACAGTAGAGAGCAAATCCTCTTGTGAGGTCACCTTGACAAAGGCTCACAGGGGATCGAAACGCGTTGGTGGGAGCTCTCTCCAGAATTACTTTGGCATCCACGGACTGATACACCAGTGTGAGCTTGGCTCTAACCTGGACTCGAGACGGGGCCCCATTTTTGGTCCAGGTTCACATCATCCATTCCTGCCCAGTCTGGTGATAATCAGCTAAGTGGTTTCCATTGTTCATTTTTCTAGTTTTTTTGCTATTTGTAATAAAGGATACATAAATTATTTATAGTATCCATTTTGCCTAAACCAGTAATCAAAAAGAAAGAACTACATAAAGACCAGAAGGAGATAAAGAACCACCAGACATCCTATTACCGTATAGCTCTGTGTGAGTAATTTGATTAGGGGTTTTTGCCCCACCACATCTTAACCGTTTGGGGGATCTGGATTTAACGAGAACAGGATATGGAGAAGCCAGTCGCATCGTGGAGTTAGGAATGTATATGGTGAAGAGACCCCCTCCTATAATGTGGGTACTGGGTATTAATATAACCTGAGGGGTGTGCTATCACTGGACATCAGATACATTTTAAAGAGATACACAAAAGAAATGTCACTGTGTGATGCACCAAAAGAATTACTGGGTAAAAAGTAACTTTAAATTCAATTGCTAATTAAAAACATAGCGAAATAAAAGACACACAACAAACAAGGTAATGACATGGACATGTGAATTAAAAAGGATATCTATCCTCACAAAGTGGGGCCCCTATGTCGTATTTATCTTCAATAAACTTTATTAAGTATGATCAAGTAACGGTGTGTTTTACTTGAGTGTGTTTCTGGTACTTAGTGTGATACTGGATGTTCTACTTGTCAGCCAAAGACACAGTGGGGGAAATTTAATAGGACGAGAGATTCAGAAAGTGAGATATTTGGTAAGAAAGCTCTTTTTTTTTGTAAGCGGCAATCATTTACACTGCAAAACCACTGGAAAAAGGTTTACAGGCACCTGGGTGTCTGTATGGGGCGCCTGTATGAGTGGTTAAGCCTGCAGCAATCAGAGAAAGGGATTGTCAGTCCCTATGTAACAAAGAAAAAAAGGGGGGGGGGGAGATTGCGCAATAGAGGACAGAACAAGGTTATCTTAAAAAAGTAAAAATTACATTTATTTAATTAAACACTTGATAATTAAAAAAGTGGTGCAATTGCATCAAGGGTAGGTGTGCAAATTTTGAATATAGCTGAGTCCAGTGGTGGATGGTGTCACCTTATATTCTGGCAGATGGAGTAGGGAGAAGGGTACGATGGAATTGTCCTCCGGACCCTGGGACAGGGTTTTCTTAACAGAGTGTCCTCCGAATCCGGACTGTGATGTTGTAGGTCCAGGATAAGGATTCTCTGTGATATGTAGATTTTCCATATCGTTCCATGGCGTTCCTTCAAATGGCACAGGCAACCCAGCCACCCCCTATTTTCATTGCTGTTGCTCCAGTCACCACCTGGCTAAAGAAATTGATCACAACACATCTATCAATTGGAGAATCTGACCAGGACATCTACCCACCAAACCTTGTTCAGGGAACCACCATTTGAAGGAACGCCACCTATCTAAGGTACCCTTTCATGGTCATAAGTGAAAATCTACATATCACAGAGAATCCTTATCCTGGACCTACAACATCACAGTCCGGATTCGGAGGACACTCTGTTAAGAAAACCCTGTCCCAGGGTCCGGAGGACAATTCCATCGTACCCTTCTCCCTACTCCATCTGCCAGAATATAAGGTGACACCATCCACCACTGGACTCAGCTATATTCAAAATTTGCACACCTACCCTTGATGCAATTGCACCACTTTTTTAATTATCAAGTGTTTAATTAAATAAATGTAATTTTTACTTTTTTAAGATAACCTTGTTCTGTCCTCTATTGCGCAATCTCCCCCCCCCCCCCCCCCCCTTTTTTTACACTGCAAAACCAGTTTGATTTGCAGTGTAAACGATAGCCGCTTTAAAAAAAAAAAACCTGGAGATTTCTTACCAAATCTCTCACTTTCTGAATCTCTCATCCTATTACATTTCACTCTGTATGTTTTGCCACACTGGGAGGAGGTTTCCTCTTTTGGACTGCCAAACTAGGCTATTTGATTCCTTTTCAAAATAATATATATGTATAGAGTACAATAAATTATATCTTATAAAGCTGCAGGCTTCTGGCGTGTAGAGGTCTCCACGACCAATTGTTTAACTCTGCTTTACACTTCTGAATGAGAAGTAGGGTAAACTAGACATAAATTAGCGTGGTGCTTCCACTTTGTCCTGTATAAACCATTTACATTAAGCCTGAATGGATAGAACTAGTTTATCCAAGCAAAATTAGCATTCAGAATATGTGACGATCAACTGATAAATTTAGTGCAAATAATAACCATATTAAAAAGTGGAAATAAGAATATGGACAGCACAGTATTAAGAGGTCTGGATCTGCAGGAGTTTCTTGTTCGACAGGAAGCATACTTCATTAAAGTACAATGTAATGTCTGTAATGAAGTATGCTTCCTGTCGAACAAGTGGTCAAAGAGTGCAAGCAATAAGCACCCACTGACTATGCCAGCAATTAAAGGTGTGGCTGTTGGTGCTTTTTCACTGGTTGAACGCCCTTGAAATTACACAATGAAGATGTAGTTGAAGTGCAGACATTCAGCTTGAATTTGAGAAGGTCAAATAAAAATATTGTATAAACCATTTAGGAATAAATTCCCACCATGGCCATACCTGTGCAGTTTGTATATTCTCCCTGTGTTTGCGTCGTTTTACTCCAGGTTCACTAGTTTCCTCACACAATCCCAAAATATACTCGTAGGTTAATTGGCTCTATACAAATATGACCCTAGAATGTGTGTGCGTGTATATGTGGTAGGAATTCTACATTGTAAACTCCACTGGGGCATGGTCTGATGTGAAAGTTCAAATATTCTCTGTAAAGCTCTGCAGAAAATGTGCGCTATATAAATAACATAATAAATAAATGCAACCATTATTAGCCCCTATTTTCAAGGGCTCAAATTTAATTGGATAAATTAAATATTTTCATTGTAATACTTTGTTGAGAATGCTTTGAAAGCAAAGACAGTTTGAAGTTTAGGAACATATGAACATCACCAAATGCTGTGTTTCGATATTGTTATGCTTTTGCTATCCCTGTAGTGTAGATGCATTCAGTTGTTGGTTTGCGGGTCTCTGTCTTAAGCATTGTAAGCTCCACTGGGGCAGGGACCGATGTGAAAGTTCAAAATATCCTCTGTAAAGTGCTGTGAAATATGTATGTGCTATATAAGAAACTGTTAAATAAATAAACAAATAATCTTCAAGAAGCTAAATACATGGTTTATCGGGATGAGATCAGGTGACTAACTTGGCCATTGTACATTATTCAGGTGACTAACTTGGCCATTGTACATTATTCCACTTCTTTGCCTTAAAATGTAGGGTTTTTGTGTACAAAAAAAGAAGAGTTAAGATGCTTTGCGCTGCTGGGCAAATATGTTGCTGAATGTATCTGCTGAGTAAAGATAAATTCGGACACACTGCTTAAATTGTAACAACTTTATAGCATTACAAATATATGTCACACATAATATAATATACATATACATAAGGATATTCAAAAAATAAAATAAGTCTACAAATAATCAGTCCATATGGAATGACCATTGAAGTATGGGGTCTCCAGTTATTTATATTGGTGCAGAAGCGGCATCATAGATTTAGCGGCAATATTGGTAGCAGTTCAATGCATAAGAGAAAGTTCCTCACATTCAAAGGTTAAATAGGACACGGGTTAATATGCCAGAGTAGTGAATGGAGCCAATCCTTTAGCATGTAAGCATGCTAAAGGATTGGCACTCACAAGCTGAGTGAACACCACCGAACGGATCCTGTTCTGAGGCTATTAGGATTGGCTGCATCCCCACCGAGGACCGCTGGCTAGCCCTTTGGAGGGAGATGTTTGCATGCCCACAGCACTTGGATCCGATTACCCTGAGGGGGTTTTCTGCTTGTTTTTATCTACCACATGTGAGTGTATAAAATGTCAATTATATTTTAAAAGACGTTTTTGCACCATATATCTTTCATCAAGTCCCTAGGGAAAAACTTGATGGGGAAGATCCTCTCTGGATTGAACAGAAAGACCTATTGATATGCCTGTTAACTCCTATTAAATGTGAGTGAACTGAAGAATAATAAATAGATTTCTAGTTCAGACGTTGCTGCACTACGGTCTTCCAGTTTATTTTAGATCTAAAGAGACTTCCATAGAAATATTATATTTAATGTGTAAGTTTATATTTAATTTGTGTGAAACTCGCAAGTGGATTTACATAAAATTCTTTGCGATTGTCCTATGTTTCAAAGCTTTTATGAAGGCTTGTTTTATATCTCCTGGGCTGAGTGTTTTCACCTGCGCTGTGGGTTGTTTAGTATTTCTCTTTTTTTGCTATACTACGTAACTATGTAATAGTGGCCCAGTTCCATTGCAGGAACATGCCATCACATTGCCTCGTGTTGTTTTTCAGAGAATACAAGTTCCACTGGGAATGGTAGGCAGTCAACTGCAAATAGGGCCTGATTTACAGTTCGCTGATTAGCAAGTGGCTCAACACTACCATCATGCAACGTTAGCTGCCTGCCCCTGTGCAGGCTTAATCCCATCAGCGCTCACATGCAGACGCCCAGCGTTTTTGTGGCCATGCTCAGGAAATGCTGGGCGTCCTGATGCACCAGCTCCCTGTCCTCCCTGTGCCCGTCTCCCTCTGTGCGAACGCCTCTTCGACTGGGATACTCGCTAAAGGCGTTCACACAGCAGCCCTGGACATGCGTATAATCGGTCATACGCATGCGCAGAGCTGCACCATCGGCCCCCGGTCCAAAAACGCCAGAGACCGATCCAACATGAATCCGGCCCATAGAGTAGTGGTGTATTTGGAAAATACATGTATACAGAAAATGTATTTATGTGAGATGGAATGTGCAGAAGTAACACAAAAAAATGATATTGCATTGCTGAAGTCCATATTAGTCTATATTCATTGGATATTTATTTATTTTCTAAGAAAAGAACAACTGGGTAAATTACATATAAAAATATCTGGTATACTGCCTGTCTGGGGACACCGTTGTGGACCATTTTTGCTTTTGCCTAGTCTTCATGTAGGAAGAATTTTTTTTTATTTTTATTTCATCATACATTCACCATTTAATCCATTTTCATTCCCTTTTTTTGAAACATTATATCCCCCCCCCCCCCCCCCCACAAAAAAAAAAATTAGAAACCAACTTCAAAATGAGCAGATTCAGTTAATCATGTACTGCAAGGGCAGCTCACATTTTACATTTACTGGTCAGTTATGGTAGGCAGATTCTTTTAAGACATCCACAGGCTGGGAGCAGAAAAAGGCTTTCTGTGCATAAAGCAACAGACAGACTTTCTGGAGGTTAATAAAAAGTTTTGCTTGCCAATTTTCACACCTTTTTTGACTAATTCCCTTGGCACACTGGTATAACAGTATATGGGCAGTATAGGGTCCCGGGCGCTATTTCCACCGGCAGAAAGAATACCCCCTATTCCAATTAGCCATCAGTATGGATGATATCTTTTTAGCCGCAAATGGTATAGTATACACTGCGGTTTGACAAAAGGACACTAACACTTATTATTATAATATAATCCAAGAAACTTTTAGTTTAGTTGGTTTTATCGACTTATTCTCAATATCAGTAAACAGATTTTCTATCTTAATTCTGATTGCTCTGGAGACTGAAGCCACATCTAGGCTTGATTTATTCAGTATCATTCACCGAACGCAGTGTGTATTTAGTTTTATAAATGGATTAATTCAACAAATGTATCCTCTTCATCATCGAAGGTATTGCACTTACTTTATATGAAATCATCACGTCTTTTACAATACAAACAACAAACTCATTCTCTTATGTTCTGTAAATGAGATATCGTAATCATCAGATGCACATGAATGAACGGCTTGCGTGTTCAAACATGTGGAATGGGGGACTGATCCCCCTAGATTGCCATTGTGCTTATAGATCTTATTGTAAATTCAGTGCACTTACAAATAATGCGTCTTTATACAAAACAAGCTTATCTAGGAGTATATTTAAAGGAAAAGTACTGCAAAGCTGCCTGCCAGAGAAATACAAGTGTTTCTGACACACCTACAGATTATAAAAATGCTTAGATAGTACTAGAAGGGCATAAAAAATGATAAACTAGTACATTAGAATACATATCATAATCCTCACCACTAGAGCCGGATTTATCACTAGGCCCATGAGGCACAGGCCTAGGGGCGGCACCTATTATGGGACGGCAGACGCTGGAAGTGGATGGCCATGCTGAGAGAATGGAGGGGGGTTAGTCACCTGGCTGCGTAGCGTCTGCCACAGGTCATAATGGTTGCCGAGTCCTGTCATGGAGAAACATGGGTCCCGTTGTCAGTGGTGTGCATATTACCGGCAGGTGGCCAGGAGAGACAGTGACGGAACCCTGGAAGCTGTATTTTAAATGTGTTGCCAAACGTATACTACAGTATGATTTGTGTGTGACCAAAATGTTAACATATGGGGGGGGGGGGGGGGGGGGGTGTCAAAAAAGTTGTGCCTAGGGGCAGCCTTACCCCTAAATTCACCCCTGCTCACCACCATCATTTAATTGAACCCGATATTGTGCAGAATTCAAAGGACAGCATATGGTCAAGCAGCATGGACAGTGTAGTCAGTGGTGTAGCTAGGGCGGAGCACGGGTTGTTCCCGGACCCATCCCAGGAATTTAGGCTGGTGTAAAAGGGGTACTACTGGATATGGAGAGGGAGCTGTGAAGATTAGAGGTAGGAGCAGATAGGGACTGGGGGTGGGGTGAAGAGTTTGTGTGCTTAAAACGGTCACAGCTCAAAGTGAAAGTACACTGCAGAAGCCGTCATTTTGATGGGCGTTAAACTCCGCCCTAACCCTTTTCGGATCAAACTTAGACGCCATATGACGAAGTTTGATATGAAATGCGTTAGTCCAGGGCTTAGTGACGTCTGCTCCCTCTGTGCCGGGCTCCCTCACCCGCCTCAGTTCCTGGCTAGGTTTCCCACACGCTGCATCCATGGGCTGTGTATGTAGCGGGCGTTCATGATTCTCAACAGTGCCCCGGACGGTGGTAGTTGATTGCCTGGCTTACCAATGTTGATTCTTGTGGTAACCAGCCCATAGTGTTTTTAATCAGGGTATGAGCACTGATTGGCTATACCTGTGTACAGTTTTTTTGTCTTCCAATTAAACTATGTTTATACACTATGGAGCGCTCCTCCTGTCTTCTATTTTAACTGATCATGTCTGCCCCTGTGAGTCCTGGGAATTATCTTGGAGGCAGCTGCAATGCGAAATTTGTTTGGATTTAGTGAACTTGTGGACAGAGACTGTCGTTTCGCTTATTTAGCTGGACTACAGGCATCCAATAAGTGCTGATCCCCATTTGCACTGTAATATAATTTATTTACAGTTTCTTATACAGCGCAGCAAATTCCATTGGGCTTTACAATAGTAGACAGTGATAAAACAAACTGGGTAACAACAGACAGACTTGGAGGTAGGAGGGCCCTGCTGCAAGCTTACAATCTATAGGGATATAGGAGGGAAACACAAGGACAGGCACCAGTAATAGCATAGCAGTCCCACCAAGTTACAGGTCCAGAAGGGAAGCTATGTAATGCATAAGTGCCTCAGAGGCTTATGCACGTGGTACTTAAATATGATAGGCTTATATCTCTATCTCTAGGGTCCGTGAGTCTCTGAAACACTACCATCTGCTGGCAGAGAGTGAAATTATATATCTCTCACATGCACAAACACAGAGGGTAGCTTTAGAAGCTTTTGCTTTGAGCGGGCTTACTAGTTCATTAATATATCTGTAGTATTGGAGCTGCAGGGTTTCATAGTAGTCTACCAAAATGTGTTATTTTATCCAAGTACTAATTGCACTGGATATAGCAGTGATGACTAGACTTAGGGTATAGAGGCCCTATGAAGTGTACTAAGGAGTCAATATGATACAGTCACTAGGCCGACCAGTATTAGGTCTATGGGGTTTTTTTTAGCCGACAGGGCATGGTGGGAGACTAAGGGGCACACAATGCATAGCGAGCCATGCGAGGGGACATGGTGCACTTTATTAGTGTCCATGTCTACATTCGTGAGAGTTTTTTTATTAAATTTTTTTTTTTAAGTGAAAAACCCCATGTCAACTTTTTTTTTGACTGTGGGCCAACCCCATGTCAGCCAAGTTGCTGTTTTTCTAATGATCCATACCAGAGTCAATCTTATTTCTGTAAGTGCAGCTGTATGCAACACAAATGTTATCGGAATCTTATGGGTCCCACACACTGGGAGACATTCAGGCAATTTCTTAGCGATTTTACTAAATCCCTCAGAAAATGCATGTAAATCACAGAGACTTGCCCAACTGACGCCGCCCTGAAGCCAGACGCCCATCCTCTTCACTCGATGGAAGCTGCAGGAGAGGACGCAACGCTGGAAGACTCCGTACTTGGTATTATTTTTTTAACACTGTACCACCAACGCTTTAAAGATTGTGTGTGGAACCACACCTGCCACCAATGATTTTATTAACCATCAGCCTGGCACCCTGGAGGGAAGGGTGGGGGGGGCTGCATTTTCTGGTAGGGTCCCCACTCCCCAGGGACTCAGTCTGGGCTGACTAGCCACAGAGGTAATGCTTTGGCTGCGGGACCATATATAATAGGTGTCCCCCGGCTGTGGCATTACCCTGATGGCTGTTTGAGCCCGATGCTGGTTTCCAAAATACCGGGGACCCCTACTTCTGTCCCGCGTATTTTGGGAACCAGGACCGGTTCTAGAGTCCGGGGCTGGTCATGCTAGTTTGTTGTCTTACAAAAAGAAAGTAAACAAAATATTAAAAAAATGGTGTATTAATTAAATGCAAGGATTTTAAAATGCCTGCATTACCTTGCCTAAAGCAAACATAGGGGGCAGATGTATTAAGCTTTAACAAGAGATAAATTCAAGGGTGATAAGGAGAGATAAAAGGCCTGCCAATCAGCACAGCCTGAAACATGGCAGTTAGGATGTGATTGGCTGGACATTTATCTCTCTATCACTCTTGCATTTATCTCGTTATGGCTTAATACAACTGCCCCATTGTTAGAACAGGCTTACCTGTAACACAGTGGTTCCCAAACTGTGTGCCGCGGCTCCCTGGGGTGCCTCGGGACACATGCAGGGGTGCCGCGGGTTGGTGGTCCAGGACCAACTCAAATTATTAATGGTTAATTATTTATGAGCAAAACCAGTGCTGGTGGCTGCCAATCATAGAATGTGTACAAACAGAAGCAAATCCTGCCCTTTACCACATAACTGCCGCTAAGAATCGCATATAAACCCAATCTACTTAATTTTTTTGGGACCTAGGGGTGCCGTGAAAAAAATTCTGATTCTCTAGGGTGCCGTGAATCAAAAAAGATTGGGAACCCCTGCTGTAACATATACCCTTCTGCAGGCTGCAGTTTCACCCACCAAAGTAGCATGCTCAATGCATGGCCAGTTTCTCTTTCTTGTGCTTCTAATATCAGCTGCACAAAACTTTAGGCTCTACTACAACTTGGTAATAGGAAATAGTCCGTGGGAGCAACATACAGATGGGGCCGGCTTCATCTTTACATGTCTGGCGTTTCTAATGCCAGCCCCACCAGGGCGCACTACCTGGGCAGCGGAGCCTGCCTCCAGTCGCCGCCCCGAGTGCCCCCCTAACCCTGCCCGTCTCCCTGAAGCGGAAACGGGCAGGGACACGCAACTTCCCCGCCGACAGACTGGGATGCGCGTGCGTGTGAGACGCATGTGCGGCCCAGTTCAGTGAAGCCCCTGCCGGAGGCGCTCGCCAGCGGGGAGGGTATGGCGAGCCCCGGCCAAGAATGGCAGGGGTTCCATCTTGTATCATCATCTCAGGGAGGGCAATACTGGGCCAATTTTTCAATCCTGTGATTCCCATGATAGACTTGGTCAATAAAACTATTCTTTATTCTGTACTTTCTATAAAATAACTTTTTCCTATGTGATGCTTGGCAATTCATGTTTTTTTTCCTGTAGTATTAGGACTCAACCAAGGTTCTAACACCAAAGCTGTAAATTAAAATGACCAACCCAGCATCCAGAACAATAAAATACCTTTCAGCAGCCCCAAACAAGCACAGCTCACACAACATCTCCCCCCCACCCATCAGAAGCATTCAGCAGCGGTCTGATAGCTGCAGTGCCCCCAGCCAATCAATGCAGCTCCTCAGGATCATTCGGAGAGCAGAAGGCAGAAGTGCAGGTAAGATGTCAGAGCACAGAGGAAGTTCTGCCTTCAAAGACTGAACTACCTAATCAAAGGTCCTGGTTTGAGACAGCTGGGAAAGGGCCACGCTGGCTGAACTAAATGAAAGATTTCTTGTAGTGGGGTCCTGCTTCACGTCAGAGAATTAGGTTTGTTTTTATTATCAGTGCACTGCAACAACAATCACTTCCATTGCACAGATGCTGACACTATAGTTCCAAGTGTTTCACTCTCACATTTTATGTCTGGCAGGCACAAGGTGATAAAAGTGAGGAAACCCTCTTGAATTCAGGTGCCTTCAGGGGGCATCCTTAGATCACCATTGGGGTCAGGATCGTTAGGTAGACAGTCAATCAATAGGCTGACCAGGGCCAGATTAAGGGGTGGGGGGGCAGTAGCCCTGGGCCGCCCCTCTATTCTAGGGCCCCCCTGTGGCTGGCATGTATAAAAAAAAGTAATATATATATTTTTATTTATTTATTTATTTATTTTTAGCTAAAGGTTTTGTACATGGCAGTAGGGTAGTGCTGCAGCTTCTGCTGATGTGACAATAATGGTGCTGAGCATTGGGAGCTGAGGCACACTGACTGCACAAGTGTGCAGTGCATTACTGGCAGTTGGCTATGGGGGTTACTCTGGTTGATTCGCAAGGCTGTAAATTTGCAGCCTTGCGTGTCCACCAAACCCCGCCTTACGAATGGTTGGCTGCCACCACCCATTCGCAAGCGCAATTTGCACACAGGGCATGCGAATGGATGTTACACAGCAACATCCATTCGCAGGCCAAGGGGATCCACCCACATCTTTCGGTGATGTCAGCTGCCCGCCCCCCGCATGTCCTTCATGGCCTCATTAGCATGACATGGCCCAGCATTCTTACGGGAATGCCCAGGAAACACTGGGCGTTCCCATTTGCTAACGGAGCCGCCCCGCGCCCCTCTCCGCCGCAGGTCGTGTTTAATGAGCGCATACCCACTGTTGTTCTCATTATATCCCCTTGCAAGTTAATGTCACAATCACTTAAGATAGTTGCAGATGACACTGCCTTTGTTCCGTTGATAAGTAATAATGACGAGGGAGCATACAGGAATAAGCGTGTTCATTTGCTTTAATTGAGTACGAGTTACTTTTAAACACGCCTAAAAATGAAGATAATTGATTTAAGAAAGGGAAATAGGGGCCTAAGTTCGAAGTATTCTTAGATGGGATGATTGAGTAGGTAGAATCCTACTCAGTAATTCATAACTGTACTGTTGCTTAACAAAGTGCACTAGATCATGTAGCTAGGACTGCAAGTAGAGTGATGAGAGTTAAAACTGACACACACACACACACACACACGAGCGGATCTTGACACCGGGACATTTACCGGTGGGTCGGTCCAAACCTTCCTCTGTCAGGCCGTTTTGCATGCTTTCAGGGCCGGACCACCATCCTGCCTGAAGAGCAGTGGACACCCCCTTCACCAGCGCACACTGATTGAAGAACACCCATGACCTAGCAGCAGGCCTTTGGCAGCGGCTTGTATGGTGAAAGCTCCGTAGGCAGGACAGCATGCACCATCCTCCTACAGTGGCTCCCTGCCTGGACACCAACACTGAGTACTTCTGTACTTAGTGTACAGCCCCTGCTGAAAGTGGCATGGCAGCCCCCTCGTGGTGGGGGAGAGGGGGTGCCCCCGAATTACAGGGGGGGTGGGATCGGGTTGGTGCACGCGAATTGCGGGTGAAGTCAATGAATTGCTTTGCTCTGTAATAGACAACAGGACATGTGGAGATTATAAAATCAGGGATTCTCTCTTCCTCCCTCTCCCTCTTTGCGGTAGATTTATTTAAAAAAATTTTTTTTTTTTTTTTTTTTTTTTATAACCGGCCAATCTGCTCCTACCTGTCATTTTTCAAAGGAGCTGATTGGCCGGTGATAAAAACTAGACACTATCACCAAGCTTAATAAATCTGCCCCTCCATGTGATCCCTCTCTCTTTCTCTCTGAGATTCCCCAGTATCTCTCTGTCTGCGATTGCCTGCCTGCAGCCAAGTAACCCTTTGAGTGTCAAGTGAATTTTTTATTGTATATTTTGCACATCTCTCACAGATGTTGGCACTCAAAGGGTTAAGCTAAATTAGCAGCTATCAGGAATGGCATCCCTAACAGATCACTCAGCACACATCACTGTGTGCAGAGCATTCTGAGCGATCTAGCATCGCTCAGCTGGTCTCCGTGTGTGCAAGCCCTTTAACTTTAATACTACAGTATTATACCTAAGACTAAATATAGTATACAAATTCATGTAAGCAGTAGCTAATAGCCAGTAATGTGTGGTGTGGTGTGGTAAGGCAGAGTTTTCACTATAAAACTATGTTATTTCCTATTCCAACTTTACTTTGACAAGTTTGTAAAATTCAACTTTGTATCTTACATTCACATCTATGAAGGTAATTTTGATGGTCCCATCTTGCAGCCAGCATCAGTGAACCATAACCCTCCGCCTCCAACCCCCCCCCCCCCAATCTATAAAAAGCAAAATGAAATAAAACATTAAAACAAACCTGCATATTGTCCGTTTGTTTATTTTTCCACAGAACAAATCAGTTTCTTTTTGTACAGACAATGAAAAACGGAATTAAAGGCAGCTATTGAAAAAAAAATAAACTTACTTCATCATATAGGCTTCCATTGACATCTGCTCCATAGATTGGAGCAACAAAAGTTAAATTCTTCCAATATTTACGTTCCAGATCTTCATAATCCAAATAGCGGGGAGTGCAGAATCTAAAAAGGTATAAAATAAATGAGGTGAGCAAAGTTAAAAACTGCAAGTTAATACTGCAAACAAACCATTGCCTGTCAGTGACTGCAAATACATGGTATAGCACGTATTTTACCCGTTACTGAACTCATTTTTCAATTAGGAAAGTTGGGGGGGGGGAAGAGCAGTGGCAGCTGGCGTATGTGCCATGGCGAGTGTTTGGGCAAAAAGGCCGGGTATGTTCCATGCCCGGGTGGGGGTTGAAAGGAATAATAACTAAACAAACTGTATTCCAGGGCAATTTTTCTTCTAAGTTAGCATTCCCAGGGACCCACTTATATTGGGGGTATGGGTCATCGGGTCAACATTCACTAGGTGAAAACATGAAACAGGTCGACATGCATAAGACAGACATTAGTTTTCAGGTTTCTTGGGGGGCTGTAGACTTAAGTCGACATGGACACCGGTATAAGCATACCGCTTTGCTCACCATAGTTCGGACATGGTGCCTCGCTACACTAGGCACACTTTTTGTATTCTCACTCTATGTCCACTGGGATAGTAATGTATGAAAAACCACCTTTTTTGGAGAAAACCCATTAAAAAGTCTTGTTGACCTTTCTATGTTTACCTATTGCATGTTGACCATTAGTTTGGCTAGAAATGATCACGGCCTGTTCACAACACTAAATTTCCCACCACAGACTACAGTATAAATGCTAGCAGAATTGGTACTTGTGTAGTTTCATGGCGCCGTGCGTCTGAGTCCCCTTGCTGGCGCCATGAAACTACACAAGTACCGCAGAATTTTATAGATCAGCTTTAAGTACAACTTCACAAAACAATAAATAGTAAAAAACATACTTGTCACTATTGGCAAGTCTTCTAAATTCTTTTACAGTCAGTGGCTTTTTCTGAATATTGTACTGTGTAAAGAGACCAGACTGTCCAGTAACCATTTGCTGGATTGGGGCAGGAATCACAAGGTCGTCAATGTCGTCATAATGTCTCTTGGGCTTCCATTCCTTTGGTGGTATAACCTTCATAAGGCAGGAAAAGAAAAAAACAGATGTGAGGAATGAGGGGAAAGATAAAACAAAATCTGGCCCAATGCTTCTTATTCTTTCCTCGGTTGCACCAACATCAGTTTAGTTCTTCTCCCCTATCCCTGGCCTATACTGTATTGCAACCAGAATTAATAATATCAAATAGTAGAGCTCAGGTGCATGCACACTGTACAATTTTGTTGAAAGACATTTTCCTTGAACCCAGTGTCCTGGACGAAAGACGTTGATGAAAGATATTGACGACAGACAAAAGACAAAAGATCTAGCTACAGTTTGTAGGCTCTTTTTGAATGATATCCAAATTGAGCTGCATGCACAGTTGACGAACAACCTTGATAAACAACTGGCGGGTATGAGCATTATAATTCGTCGTTAGTCACAAACGCACTGAAAGATATTTTTGGTCAAAAAAAGTTGGTCAAAAAAATTGTACAGTGTATATGCACCTTACTTACACTAGGAGGGAAATTCAATAGTTATCACCACCCAATCTCCCATTTAAAGTGACAAGAGGTAGCAGGGGCAATATTCAATTGATGCTGTTATAGCACTGATTGCATTTATCCACAGCCCTCTTATGCACAACCTTACAGGGCATGTTCACACTTCAGGCCCTATCTGGTCTCTTGGTCTGCCTAGGAGTCATCATAATCATTTCTAGTGTGTTTAGTGTGGTGTGTGTGTGTAATATATAAACATACATTCTCACATATGTACTGGGATAGTTATATAAAAAATAAAAAATAAATCCATATATTTTACATGAACGGAACCTGCTTTGCCGCTAGGTGTGGCTTGGCACCCGGCTCCATTATCGCCTCCTTCCCAGATGCAGCACTGCCCTTTCCCTTCTTTTTGGAGAGCAAAGAGGTAAATCTTCTAATAGCGGATAATATATAGCTAGTCAGGCCTTTCTTAATTTTATCTTGTAGATTTAGACGGCAAACTCTAAATACTGTCTAGTGTATACATACTATGTGCACTCCTGCGTGTCATCAGCAATATCCTTCATCAAGTGTGTATGCAAAATGGATTTTCTTTATGTACATTTGTAAACTAAGGAGGAAGCTTTTCTCTGGCTGCCACATTTTTCAACATTGGTCCTTACAAGAGCTGTTACATGCTAACTAATAAAACCTAACTTTCAAAGCCATAATGACACTATGGCAGCAATAATGTATGTACAAGGAAATACATTCCCAATCCCAAGTTGAGAAAAGATACACATTAGGATATATACCAATTGATTCATCAATTGATAATGAACTTCACAATGCATAAAGAACATTAGACTAAAATCTGCTCTAAGCAAGTAAATACCCATTAGTTTTTACTTGCATTGCAGTATTATTTCACCTCGGTAACGTCAAATCGGTCCGACATAATGTATTTGCCCGGGTTACAGCACGCGCGGCACGATAAAGCACCACATCCCTAGCAGTGTGTTGTACATCATGCATGAGACTGTGGGAGCACGCATAGTAAGCGTACATACTGAGCTCCTAATCGGATGACATATTGCTCAGTATGTACACAGCTGGATTGGTGAAACATTTGCACCTCCTTGGGCTTTGAGTACAGGGCAGGCGTTAGCAACATCCATACCCCCTGAATCAAGCCATAAATAGCGTGAAATCAAACTGTAGAAATAAATTATAAAATTTCCCTTTCCAGATTATATACCAAAACCTAAATAAAACAGATGTAAAGGGGCATACACATGGGGCGATTTCAAACCCTTTTCTAAGTGATCTGATTAGATTGTAGGGCTTTGCCTATTAAAAATAGGCAAAGCCCCGCTGAGCACGATCGCACAGCACAAAGCATCGCGGGTGTTTTGCGAGACACCCGCAATGTGTGCTGAATGACCATGCTTCAGCACGTCGCTAAGCTAAAAAGATGGGTCGCCCCTTGTACACGGGGCATAATACAGGTTGAGTATCCCGTATCCATTATCCGAATTATTCCAAAAACCGTGGTTTTTGGAAGAATTCAAATTTTTATTTAATTTTTTTTACCCCGCTAACCCTCTTTTCATACTTACCAAGTCCCAGCACATCCACAGCAGGCCTCCGGCATCTTCTCCAGGGCCTCCAGCGGTCCCAGGAATGCATTGCGCGAGTGTGTGCACGCGCCGGTGACGTCACCGGTGCGCGCGCACACCCGCGCAATGCATTCCTGGGACCGCTGGAGACCCAGAGAAGATGCCGGAGGCCTGCTGTGGACGCAGAGGGACCACCGGACACCATCAGGGGACAGGTAAGTAAGCCTAAAAAAATTATTCTAAAAACTGAAAAAATCCCCTATCCGGAATGCTTGTGGTCCCGAGCATTTCGGATAAGGGATACTCAACTTGTACAGTTAAATTAAAAAAACTGTATATTTGTTTAAAAAAAAAAAAAAAAAAGGAGAGGAGTTTGCTCAATACTCCTCCCCCAGTGACTAGAAGACACGGAGGGAAGCACCTGTTACATTTGTCCCACTTGCAGTGCACACAGTTTTGCCCATTTGAGAAAGATATTGATTTTGTGTTCATCTCTGAATCAGGCCCAGAGTTTGTAGACAGTGTTCACCTTCCCTTTATGAACTTCAAGAAAAGAGAGTCTACTTACCTTTGCCAATCCAGATCGATGTGCGCCTTTAGACTCCATGTATACTAAATATTTGTTGAAATCCCTGAATTCTTCCATTGTTGGTCGGAAGGTCATAATTTTGCATGCAGGGTTCTGCTCATCAGAGGTTTTTGCAGTCATTGTGAATAGCTGGGATAACACTGGTGAAAATGAAAAACAAATTATCAATAAAATGTATGTGCTCAGCATGGATAAATTGGTAGAACAATTTACAAGGATCACATAGACTAAAGCTGCAGCTGAGATTTCTGAAGTTCTATAATAAGCTAAAGTAAAAGTAACGTTAAAAAAAAAAAAAGTCAGATTTTTTTCACTCAAACATTTATACATACATAGCCCATACCATCTGACTGCGCCCCACACTATAAAGCACCCTCACACACTCCTTTATTTATTTGCACATTTTGAAACTCTCATAGCTCCCATACTGGAGCAAATAACTCGATGAGTAGAGCTTCTGACTGCACATGTTTATAGCTTTATCCCTAGATTTTTTAAATAAAGGGCTGTTTTCAAATGTTTCATCTCGCCCAATCTCCCATCTAAAGCGACGGTAGATTGTGGGCCAATATTTAAATAAATAAATAAATAAATGTTTTTATCACGCATATCGCATCCATTAAGGTCAGGTTTAGTCATGCATAGTGGCCAAATCCGACCAAACTAATAAGTGCAACGTGAAAAGTCCCGCTTGCGCATTTTAAATGGGTGACTATTTGTACATTTCAGCTCACCACCCCAGGGGGTAGGAGCTGAAATGACAGCGCCGACAGCCATATGCGCCCGAATGGAGCTACATTTCAAGCTCCTTTGGGCACCCTCTAGTGGCTGCCAGCATGTAATAATTTGAATAAAGTGCAAAGAATCCTACATAATAATAAAAGCTTTTTGCTGCTCCTCACCACTGTGGTACAACCAGTGACCACTGAAGGGTGCCAATCGGAGCTCCATTAGGTACTGACACACACATCCATGTCACCCTTTCTGTCCCTGTCAATCCCATCTTGGTCTCCATATTCCCTGTCCTATGTATCCCATTGCTGTGTATGTCAGGTTACTGCTGCCTCTGACGCAACAACTGACTGCAGTTGTTACTCTCCGCACTGCACGGGGAACTCCTCAGAGGGCAGGGAACCCTTCTGTGGGCCACACTGCAAAGGGAACCCCTGTAGGGACAGAGGACCACTGTGAGGGCAGTAGTACCTTCTGCCCTTATCCAGCTCCTTAAGGTCCCCATACACTAGGACAATTCACATGCAATTTGGGCTCTTTTCATGCAATTGTGGCGATCAATCGCATAAAAAGCGTCCAAATTGCACATGATTGACAGCGGGTCCGATGCAATTCGTGGTCCTGTGCTCAAGTGGCACAGGCTGCACATACAATCTCTTAGTATGCTTCCAAGACCGCACGCAAAAAGACAGAATGTGACATATCGTATGTGATCCCTTCTCGGACGGCCCAAAGGGGCATTGCGTGCAACTTAACTGAGGGGAGAAATTGCACAAGTGTATGGGTCCATAAGTGCCACAACGTTTTGGATTTGGGTGCAAGTTAGAATTTGAATTTAGCACCACTATATCACTATCTGTCTAAATATCTATCCATCCATATACACACTTTTATGTGTGAAAAGAGAGGCGTAGAAGATACTATGAGGAATGTAGACAATAGGGCAGGTGTGGGCAATTACCAGCCCTCCAGCTGTTGATGAACTACACATCCCAGCATGCCTTGCCTTAGTTTTGCAATTTGGCCATGCTGGGATGTGTAGTTCATCAACAGCCGGTGGGCCGCTTATTTCCCAGCCCTACAATAGGGTTTTAGAGAAAAATACATTAAAAAGGGCCCAGTTACTGTTTGTTGAGGTTGAGACTCAAGAAATTCAATTCAATATACTATATTATTAATGGTTATTGTTTCCTGTTCACACAACAATATTTTTTATATGAGCTTCAGTCGTTATAGATTATTCAGGAACACCTGTACCTTACTTACTAATCCTGGTATAAATAGAGGCCATGGGAGAGTCATTCACCATCCATCTCCTAAGGAAGGGGTGGGCTTTCCACATCAAAATGCGTTCAGCCTATCCTCCAATAGTTCTGGACCAGCTTCTTTAAAGGAGGATACTCTCATCCCATCTCCATTTAATCCAATCTCAATACAGTACTGTATTTATCATTCAGTGAAACCCAGTGCTTTTCCATGCCATTTGGATGTACAAAAGAATGATGATAAACTCCCAAAACCTGATATTCTGCCCTCTGCATAATGTGGCACAGAAATAACACTTGTTGGTTTATATCAGTGGTAGCCAACCCTAGCCCTTGAGAGCTACCAACAGTTCATATTTTCCAGACAACCTAGCAGCTGCACAGATTAATCACTGACACATTTTAAAAGATCCACAGGTGGAGCTAATTAGCTCACTTGTGATTCTGTGTGGAGACCTGCAAAACATGCACTGTTGGTAGCTCTCGAGGACTAGGGTTGGCTACCCCAGGTCTATATCCATTGGAGAGGGGCCCACTGAATCTCTTGCCACTAAAGGTTTTATTGCCACTGGTGGGATGGTAGACAATATATTGCCAACAAAGGATTATTACGGATTACTGGTTATATAAATGTAACAATGTGCCCCGGTGCTGGGATAGCTTCCCTGCTCCCAGCACCAGAGCAGCAGCCTGGCAAGAGGGAGAGCGAGCTGTGCCCTCCATTGGACATATCTCCCCCCCAGTGCAGGGATCAGCTGTCTGAACCCTGCGCCTATAATATGGGCAGTAGCGGAAGGGACGACAGCGATTTGAAATTGGCACCATTGTGGGCGCCAATGGAAAACGTTGCCCATGGCGTTAAAACACTGGCGCCAATCACGGCTCCCGAATCGCCAGCCAATAGAAAACTGCCGCAGTGAGCGCAGATTGGCCGTACTCCACCCCCGCCCCTGGCATCTGACGTCAGATGCCGCCGGGGAGAGGCAGAAGGCAGTCCGATGGCAGAGAGGGTGCGCATCTGAAGAAAGAAGACGCCGAAGGGGGGGGGGGGGGGAGACTGCGGCGACGGAGACAAGAGTTCCAGTGGCTGCGGAAGAGGCCAGAAGATGCCGGGATCAAGAAAGAAGATCTCCGGCGCCTTCTGAAGGAAGAAGAGAAGCGGCGCCACCGCTGGCTAGGACAGCGGCAGAAGAAAATAAGATGGCGGCCGCTGTTCCAGGAGAGGCCTGCGGGGGTGGAAAGCACAAGAGCTGATGAAGCTCCTCCACTGCACCGCCCCACGACACCCCTCTCACAGAAACAAAATTATGATTTAAATAGATTAAGATCTATAAGGAGAATTTTGGAAAAAACATTAGACAGTTAAGTGGTTAATAAAGACCCCCTTTCCCACATCCATCTTATTGTGACAGATGTGGCAGCAGCTGTCAAACTCTGAAATATCATCTAGAAAGACCCTAGGGTCTAATTTGATTTCTAGCTTCTACCATTGTTGTTATGTCTGTATATGCACAATTATTCACATTGTAATGTCATGCACTATATATCCAGTTTATATATGCACACTCATTTGAGGCCCTCTATATTCTAATTATAATATAATATATCCTCTCATTTGATTCCTATAAAAAGTTGCCATATTAAACCATACAACTCAAGCAGATTTCTTGTTCTCATAGATTATTATAATTCTAAAATAAGGTTGACATCACTCGCATGTGAACACCTAAAAAGATGTGCTGTATTAGGAAACTGAATTACTAAAGCATAACAGTATAGGAGAGGACTAGCACAAGGGATTGCATTATTAAAGAGAGAAAGTTATTTTATGTTGCTTTGTTTGTACTTGGATATGGTCACAATTGCTTTTAAGGAGCGTTCTGTTGACTGTTTTTGGTTGGCTATATATCTATCAAAAACCCGAGAAGGAAGAGTTAAAAAAATAATAATAATTCTAAATAATAATTCACAGCCAGTCTATTGCAATAAAATACCTACTACTGAGTAGACCCGACAGCTTTTGACTTTCAAATATATGCATTGTGATAGTGTTATTGGATGCCAAAAGTATCCTTCAGCATATCAGCCAAAATAGACTTCTCCAACAGTAGCTACAAAGCCCTAATGCAGACCTGATAGCAGGGCACATTTTCTTAGCAAATGGATAAAACCATGTGCACTGCAGGTGGGGCAGATGTAACCTGTGCAGAGAGAGTTACATGTGGAGGCAAGTTATTTTGTTTCTGTGCAGAGTAAATATTGGTTGATTTATTTTTACACTACAATTAATATTTCAGTTTGAACACACCCTACCCAAATCTCTCTCTGCACATTTTACATCTACCCCACCTGTAGTGCAGCATGGTTTTGTCCATTTGCTAACAAAATGTGCTCAGGTTTGTATTAGGCCCAAAATTACCATGTAAAAGTACAAAAAGGGTAATCATTTGTGTTACAAACCTGCAATCACTGTTAAAAGCTTCAATAAATCTATCCGGTACTTGTGAGTTATCTGGACGCCCGATTTTTTGATTGTATGCCTTAAGTTAAGGCATACAATCAGATGCGATGCGATGCGATATCGCATCGCATCGCATCGCATCGCATGCGACCATCGGATGCGATGACCCGATTTTTCCATAGGAATCAATGTTAAAATGATTCCTATGGAAAAAGGGGTCCTTTTCATACCCCTACTATCCAAGTGGGCATGGAGTTGGATATAAACCTGTGGCGAGCGTAGCGAGCCACCGAGCCCGAAGCGTGGCGAGCGAAGCGAGCCCCGCGAGGGGACGGTATTCCGTGTCCCCTCGCGGGGCTCGCCACGCTTCGGGCTCGGTGGCTCGCTACGCTCGCCACAGGTTTATATCCAACTCCATGCCCACTTGGATAGTAGGGGTATGAAAAGGACCCCTTTTTCCCATTGAATTCCATGTTAAAATGGACTCAGTCCATTTTAACATTGATTCCTATGGAAAAATCGGGTCATCGCATCGCATCGCATCGCATCCGATGGTCGCATGCGATGCGATGCGATGTGCCCGATCCGACCCGATTTTGAAATCGGGCGTCCGGATAACTCACAAGTACCATCTATCCCAGTGATCTGTATGGTTCACACGGTCAGATAGGTATTTGAAATGTAAACAAATGTATTTTAGTTCAGGAAAAATAAGGGTTTTATCATTCAATGACTTCTGTTTGACAGAGAACACATCATTAGTAAGTATTAACATTCAACTGTTAAATTACTGAATTTTACTAAAATTGGTGTTCTATTTCACATGGGATGTTGCTATGGGTAACCAATCAGAATAAATTCCTTATTTAGCATCTTCTAAAATATAATACAGGTTGAGTATCCCCTATCCGTGCATCCCCTATCCGAATTATTCCAAAAAACGTGGTTTTTGGAATCATTCAAATTTTTATTTTTTATTTTTTTAACCCCCTAACCCTCTTTTCATACTTACCAAGTCCCAGGGCGTCCACAGCAGGCCTCCTGCATCTTCTCTAGGGTCTCCAGCGGTCCCAGGAATGCATTGCGCGAGTGTGCGCGCGCGCGCCGGTGACGTCACCGGTGCGCGCGCAGACTCGCGCAATGCATTCCTGGGACCGCTGGAGACCAGGAGAAGATGCCGGAGGCCTGCTGTGGACGTCCGGGGACTGCGCGGACGCCGAGGGACCACCGGACACCATCAGGGGACAGGTAAGTATGGCTACAAAAATTTATTCCAAAAACCGGAAAATTCCCCTATCCTGAATGCTCGTGGTCCCGAGCATTTCGGATAGGGGATACTCAACCTGTAGATAGTATCTGATTGGGTGTGGTACAGGGGTCCGACAGTCGGGATCCCGACAGTCATTAGCCCGACTGGCCGGACCCAGACAGCATGGTGAGGGCAACTAAGCCCCTTGCGGGCTCGCCACACTGCGGGCTACGCGAGCCACCGTGTTTGAGCGGCTTTCAGCTCCAAGCCGCCCAGCGTGTATGCAGAGGCGTAACTACTTTTTTTGCGCCCCCCCGCCGGACATTTCGGGCACCCCCCGAAATATTAACCCCCTCCTTACCCGTCCCCATTGCCGCCGTTGCTTCTGCCTCTAACCCTACGCGCAGATCTGTGTCGGGTGACGGGCGGTCCCCGGCTCCGGCGCTAATATAATAAACAGACACTCGGAAAATGGCTGCCCCCATACAGCATTATGGGGGCAGCCATTTTCCGAGTGTCTCTTATTATATTAGCACTGCAGCCGGAGCCAGGGACCGCCCGTCACAGATCTGCGTGTCGGGTTAGAGGCAGCGGCGCCAATGGGGTAAGGAGGGGGAGGGCAGGAGTCGGGAGCCGGGACCAGGTGGTAACTATAGTCCCGCAGACCCCCCCAGGCGCCCACACCTGCCTAGCGCCTCCCCGCCACCGAGGGGGCTGCGGGACTATAGTTACGCCACTGCGTGTATGGCCCGGAGATTAGCGCTGCTGCGCGCTCCCGCATCATGCAAGGAGCTAGGGAACATGTACCCAGTGATGTCAGCACCTGTGGCTGTGTATGACCAAATAGACCAATACTCCATCAGGCAGCATCAAGTGGCTATTTTCATTCAAATCATTTAATTCCCATAAACAAAACCTAGCCACCAAGGAGCCTCAGCACCAGTTGTTTTCCAGCCACAGGACTCGCTAGTAAGTTGGGCTAATAATACACTCACAAACAAATTGCATCTGATGGCATTCGGAGCTCACCACTAGACATTCCATCTAGGGTAGGCATGTCCAAACTGTGGCCCTCCAGCTGTGACACTACACATCCCAGCATGGCTTGCAATACTTTTAACATTCCCTAATAGCAAAACTGTGACAAGGCATGATGGGAATTATAGTTTCACAACAGCTGGAGGGCCATAGTTTGGACATGCCTGATCTAGGGTGTTCTGGACAATCATCTGTATGGGGACTACATAATCCTATGGGAGAAAGGTATCCGACGGAGTGTAGGTCAACAATGCTATGGTCGACTGTGTCTAGTTAGAAGCCTATACTTGGTTGTCGGCATTTAGATGGTAGATCGATGGAATGTAAGCATCAACAGGAACATGGTCAATGGTAGCAAGGTCAACAAAGGCTTTTCGCTTTTTTTTTTTTTTTTTGGTGCTAGTCCACTTGGTTCCTACTCTACTATCCAAGTGAACAAAGAGTAGGAATAGAATAGTGTGCATGGCAAGCGCAGAGAGCCATGCGAGGGGGACACTGTGCACATACAGTGTCCACGAGCACCTCTATGACATCCGGCAAAAAGAAGACGACAACGAAAAACCTGTGTCGACCAGGTTCCCATCGACGCCCCATCACTGTCTATCTAAACACCAACAACCAAATATTGGCGTCTGACTAGAAGCTGTCGACCATGGTATTGATGATGCCGTATACCAAAACCCAGGAGAAGTTAAGACACACACGCACCTACAGCAGCAAATATTTATGTTACATAAAAAGAAACAAATATGACATTATATGATCCTATCTTATCACGCATATTATAAGCATTAGAATACCATTAAATTTACACTTCTATCAACAACACAGCTAGATTCCAATATACCAGCAAGGGAGAAACCCTTAAACAACAGCAAATATTACAGAAAAAGTTTAAGTAAAAACAGGTTATCTATAGTAAAATCAAATATTAGCCTCGTCATGGAGAGAACCAAACCAAGCCTGATGCACATGAACAAATCTACAGAATCACAACAGCATCCAGAAGAAAATATATTTTGGATATTACATTGAGCATGGATGGAGGACAACAAATATTATACACAACACAAAATGATTCCATAGTAAAATACAACTTTGTCTTATGAAGATAAAACATGCTGGTAGGTTTCTAACTTGTATCAGTACACATTCGCTACTATGTATACAGAACAGGGAGGGTTATGTTGTAATTAGTAATCAAACAAGTATCAGCCAAGAAAAATTAGCAAGCAGCTACACACTAGCAACAGTGTGTGTCTATCACCTGCTGCCAGAGACACCACAGAGAAGCAGCTCCTCACCACTTTACAATTCCCAGATGGGGAGGAGGAGAGAGGACATCCCTAAATATGAACACTTTCCCAGCGAGAGGTGTATAGCACAGGGTTGCCTACATAACCCTCTCCTTCAGGGAGAAACTGCTCTGTCCCTGGACTTCCCTAGTAATGTAGGATTGCCAGCACCAATTACCGAGCTCCCCACAGGTGATGGCAATCCTACATTGACAGGGAAGTCCAGGGACAGAGCATTTTCTCCCTAAAGGAGACGGTCAGGTAGGCAACCCATGTATAGCAGCAGAATAATAACCTACTGTTTACAAGAAGTTCCCAAAACAGGTTCAGTCACTTCCTGCCCACACACAACATGGCGGCTTCGGAGCTGTGGCAGCTCCACCTGCCCCGTCTGCCCAGCTCCTTACGTGTGGGAAGAGTAAATAAACAGCCACCAGCCAGGGGTCACCCACCTACCGTCCTACAGGCTCCTGTCAGCCCGCAGACTCTCGCATGCACAGCGGTCTGGCCTCAGTGTCTGCTTAATGTAGAGTGCCCTCTCCAGGGCAGGCGCACACAGGGTACATGACGGTTGTCCCCGGTCACACAATGGCTCCCCGCTCTCACGCACTCACCTGCCCGCTCTCTATGCTCAGGCAACGGCGCTAGGGCTCGTCCCAGTCCCGGCAACAAGTCAGTGGCGTCGCTGCTCTCTGCTACTCCGGCTGTCTCGGCTAAGGTTGATGACGTCGTAACCGTGACGTCAAAGTATCCAGGGTAGCGAAGGGTTAAGTGTGCACGGGGGAGTGCGCGTTCCCGGCACGTCAGCTGTCTGCACCGGGAGCGCGCCGAGCTATTACGCTGTACAGTGGCCCTACACATACAGTAGAACTCAGTGTTGTGGCTGTTGTCATTCATCTTTGGTAGGGGCTGGATCAGTGCATCATTGCTGCCCAATCCGGACTCTGTAGAAATGAAAAGAGAGACGGGAATGGGTCAGAGCCATGAATACAAATTTGGAATTTAGTTTTAAAAAAGTACATGCGAAAGTGTTCCTGATTTGTTCGTAGACATTACAACATTCTACATTGTATGATCGTCTCACGCAGGGCAGGCGACAGGGGGGGTCAAGGGGGACAAGTGTGACGGGCCCTAGAGATCTGAAGGGCCCCAGAGTTTCCATACCCCGGCACGGCCACTGCCTGTACTAGCTGGCCTGTCAGTGACCCTCGCGGCTTGGCTGTCTTCTGTGCACCGTCTGTGTGTGGCTGAGTCTGACTGACTCACTGTGTGCCACGGCAGTCTACTGTGTGTGCGCCCTGCCACTCGGCACCCAAAGCCATCTACTCTGTGTGTGCGCACGGCCTGGTGCCGCAGGCGCACAGCCGTACCCGCCACTGGTGCCGTGGCCTCAGTCTCTGACTCCTGTACTTTTACTGCGCATGCGCAGGTCGTCTGTTCCGCACTCTGTGAATGACCTGCCCTGACTGCTCGTAGTGCTCAGCGTTCTATTGTGAAAGTGACAGGCCAGCAGCAGCCAGCAGGAAGCAGCAGCCAGGAGCCAAGCCAGCAGGACTGAGAACGAGAGAAGTCCGCACCTGAAAGCAGGATCTGGAGCAGCAAAAGGTTAAATGAGGCTCATGCAGAAGAGCGTTGTGTGGATTTAGGATTAGGTGGGGGCCCCAGAAATATCATTGTACAGGGCCCCAGGATTTCTGTTGCCGGCCCTGGTCTCACGTATAATGCCTCCTTTGGGCAGGAGGCTGACATCACATGGTGTCACATCATGGCATCCAGTGGTGTAGCTAGGTGCCACGGCGCCCGGAGCAAGGGCATGTTTTGCGCCCCCCCCCCCCCATTTGTAGTAAGTGAGGCTCCTGCGCAGTGAAAAGTGGGGGTGGCCTAACATTACACCACACTCCGTAATGCCCATTACACGTTATACCAAACACTGTAATTCCCATTATACATTATGCCACACACTGTAATGCCCATTATATATAATACCACACACGGTGATGCCCATTATATATAATACCACACACAGTGATGCCCATTACATATAATACTACACACTCTAATGCCAATTACACCTTATGCCACACACCGTAATGCTTATTACATATTATACCACACACCATCATGCCCATTACACATTATGCCACACACTGTAATGCCTATTATATATTATGCCACACAAATGTGGCTTACCTAAATGCTTGTTGCCAGGGGTTTCATGCTCATTGCTATGGGAAATTCATGCTCGTTGCCATTGGGGATCACATGCTCCTTGCCCAGAGGGTTATATGTCTAATACTCCCATAGTAGATATACTCCTTTCACAGACTTGTGGGGGTATCACTGCTGTACTAACCTCATTATGGTTGTGGTTAAGTTACCCCCATTTCCCCCTTGGCAGCAGCAGGGCAGACAGGTATACACTCATATTCACCTAATTACAATCGGGCCAGCAGAAGAAGGGGAGCCCACCCCCTATGTTTGATGAGTTATTTTATTAAACAGCGGGGCAGGGAGGATAAAGAGGGGAGCCCATCCCCTATAATGTGTCCTGAATTTGCAGAGTATTGCAGCGGAAGGGGTAACAAGGGCAGAGTGGTGCAGCAGAAGGGCTTGTGGAGTCTTACCCTCTGTTGTGGCGAATCTGCCCCCTTTGATCTCCAGCTGCTGTGATCTTCAGCGCTGCCCAGGATGCCGAGCACCGCTCCAGGCTGCGTACTTTGTCCAGGGCTGTCCTTCTGCTGCAGCTGTCCTTCTGCTGCAGATGCCGGGGTGAGGTCCTCCACGGAACTCGGCGGTTTCTTCACTGGCTGGCAGTGCAGGGAAGTGCAGGGCTGGCGGCGCAGGGCTGAGCGGCTGGGGGAGCAGGCAGGGCTGGCGGTGCAGGTGGGGGGGGGGAGACCATCTGAGGTCAGGTGGGGGGCACTGGGGGAGATCACCCTGTCACTTGGCATACATGCATGTGGGAATGTAGCTCATCCATACAGACTAGTATAAGTGAAGCCACGCGGCAGAGTTAGTGGGCAGGGAACGCTGGGACTTGTGGTTCTGCACGTTTGGCGGCACACGGGGAACCATCAGAGGGCAGAATTAGGGAGACCCCCATGTGAGCCATCCCGCCCTGCAGCCCGGCTACCCACCACACACATAACCCCTCCGGTTCCCCGGCCCCGCTCTCACGTTCTCATCCCCGGACAGCTCCGGGTTGCTGTTCTCGTCACTGCTCAGCTTCTGCCTCTCACCGTGACGTCAGAGAGAACTCGGCGGTGCAGGGAAGTGCAGAGCTGGCGGCGCCCTGCATGTCACCGGGCCCCAGCACAGCGGTAAATTGTGAGCAGGCAGGGCTGGCGGCGCCCTGCTTGTCATCCGACACAGTGGTGAGCGGGGAGGCGGGAGCGGCTGGGGGAGCAGGCAGGGCTGGCGGTGCAGGGCTAGGAGGGGATGCAGGCACGGCTCCGGCGCCATTTGATCTTCCGCCGCCCGGAGCTGATGCTCCGCTAGAGCCACCCTCGCTACGCCTCTGATGGCATCATACTTCCCAACATGACCCTCTCCAGGAGGGTTATAGTAATTATAAATTAAGAGGGAAGTGCAGGAGCAGAGCAATGTGTCCCTCCTCGAGAGGGTCATGTTGTGAAGTATGCAATCTAGACTGACTTTTATTACCGAAGGTGAGAAAAATCATTCGATGGTGTGGGAGGGGATCTGTTACAGAACACATCCCCTCGCATATTAGAGAGGGGATTCGCGCGGCAGGGCGGCATTTGCCTGTTCTCTAGGCTGCGAACATACAGTCTAGCAAACAGGTCTGAAACAGGCCCCTAGACATACTTGCCTACCTGACCCTCTCCATGAGGGAGAAATGCTCTGTTCCTGGACTTCCCTGGTAATGTAATATTGCCATCACCTGTGGTGAGCTAGTTAACGGATAAGAAAGATGGGTACCTGTTTCCTAGCATGGCGCCCACGATTTTTATCTTACTGCATCTTATACATCTTATGGCATTGCATACAATATAGTGGCATGCGATGCGATTTTTAATTGTGCAAGCACCCAGATGGGTGCTTACAATGTTAAATGCACCCCCATTGTGAACGCCACCCCACTATCAACGCCAACCCGAAGAGTGGCGAGCGTAGCGAGCCCGCGAGGGGCGGTGGTACGTGTCCTCCGACCTTTTCATAACCCCACTATCCACGTTGACGTGAAGTTGATTTTAGATAGTGTGACGAGCCACCGAGCCCGGAGTGTGGATTACTTAACATGTATTCCGCGTCCCCTCGCCACGCTTCGGGCTCGCCACACTATCTAAAATCAACTCCACGCCGACGTGGATAGTGGGGGTATGAAAAGGTCGGAGGACGCGTACCGCCGCCCCTCGCGGGCTCGCTACGCTTGCCACACTTCGGGTTGGCGTTGATAGCGGGGGTGGCACAATGGGGGTGCATTTAACATTGTAAGCACCCATCTGGGTTGTACAATTAAAAATCGCATTGCATCGCATGTCATTTGCTGGCATGCGATGCTGTGCGATATTTAATTGTACAATCGTATACCATCACATTCCTTATGTCATGGTATGATATGGGCGCCGTGCTAGGAAACAAGTACCGAAAGATGTTTCACCACAGGTGCCGGCAATCATACATTACCAGAGAAGTCCAGGAGCAGAGCATTTTCTCCCTCATGGAGAGGGTCAGGTAGGCAAGTATGCCCCTAGAGCAGGGCTGGGCAACACCGGCCCTCCAAATGTTGATGAACTACACATCCCAGTGTGCCTTGCATCAGTTTCAGCATGGCCACATAGCAAAATTAATGCAAAGCATCCTGGGATGTGTAGTTCATCAACATCTGGAGGGCCGGTGTTGCCCAGCCCTGCCCTAGAGTGACGCAATATTATATATATATATATATATATATATATATATATATATATATATATATATATATATATATATATTAAGAAAGATGTAAAGTGCGCTTCTTTCACCTCAATAAACAGTTACCTTTACATAAATACAACTATTGATAAAAAAATATTTTTTTATTAAAATGAGTTCATACTCAATACTATGACCCCACAACACCTGGAACTTAAAAACCAGGTACATGTTTCCATTTCTGCAGCACACGCACGACTCCTGCAGTTAACAGGAAGCCGTGCGTTCCACAGATGCGGGTCATCTGACACTTCCGTGTTCCGTCCGGTGGACGGGCGTGCTATGAGAGCGTGAGATCGGCGCTAATGCGCCGCGCGCTGCGCTCCACGTATGCGGGTCACTCTCTGAGACTTCCGGGTCCCGAACTTCCGGTGACGCCGGAAGTTACAATGTTAGAGCGTGGATTCAGCGTCAATGCGCTGACACACTTATTTGATTGGTTACTAGAGGGATAAATAGCCGGGCCCGGGCAGTGCAATGTAGCAGCTGCTCCAGGCACCAGTGGGTTTTTCTTCCCTACTACGTTGATTGTACTGAACTTCACTGAGAAAGTAAGACTCATCTTTTTTTGACTTGACTTGTTTTTTTTACTTGTTTTATTGTGACTTTGTTAAAGTTAAAAATTGATTGAAAGATTTTTTTGTACTGTATGTTATAGGCTCCTTGAAAAAGGTCCGCACAGGACCGAAACGTCGGGCATAATTTTTTGCTGCTCCAGGCACCAGTGGGTTTTTCTTCCCTACCACGTTGATTGTACTGAACTTCACTGAGAAAGCTCCTTGAAAAAGGTCCGCACAGGACCGAAACGTCGGGGCATAACCTATCTGCATGTCATTAAAAATCGACTTGACTGATTGAAAAGAATCAAATTCCATTACTTTGGACTTTTACACATATTGTGTTGAATTTTCTATGAGGCGAGTGCCCAACATTCCACAATCTTGAATAGTTGTGGAAACACCCTGGATTATAATTGGTTGCATGTTTATTATGTGCACCCTTTGTCTGGCACCCCGTGTTGTACTATATTCAGTGTGAGTGCGGTCTGTACAGAGACTATATATATATATATATATATATATATATATATATATATATATATACGGATTCCACAGTACCCTGCTGGGTGTTCTGATAGGAAGGAGGAGGCGGCACTCGTCGGACTTTCAGTTTGGTGGTTTATAGTAGTGAAAAAGTTAAATACATTTACAGCAGATCAAGACGACGTTTCAAGACCCATAGTGGTCTTTTCATCAGGTCTCTGTGCGGAGTTAAAGTGCAATATCAAAACCAATCCGCATTTTATATATATATATATATATATATATATATATATATATATATATATATATATATATATATATATATACAGTGGTCGAAGTGGAAATTTTGAAGTGGGGGTATGGAAATTTTGAAGTGGGGGTATGGAAAAGTAAAGAGTGAATATAGTGCGCACCTTCGGACACCCCCCTGTCCATCAACGTCCCCTGCCAGACTGCCCCGTTGTACAGGGGTATTACAAAAGCACAATATGTGCTGCTGAGTGATCAGAGAGCATCCTGAGGGGGGGGGGGAACTTTTTTTTTTATCTTCAGATTAAAGTGGGGGTATGCCATACCCCCGTATACCGCCCCACTTCGACCACTGTATATATATATATATATATATATATATATATAATGCGGATTGGTTTTGGCACTAACTAGTACACAATACTGTCCCTGTTGCCTTCCGTATATTACGTTAAATACGTGACACCACACAGTAGTGTTCATTATTCACATTACACCATGCAGTGCCACTTGGACACATTGAGCCAGGTAGACCCCCTTACCCAATTTGTGCCAAGTAGAGCCCCTTAGGCACATTGTGCTAGGTAGTGCCCCTTAGACACACTCAAGGCCATTGAGGGGGGGGGGGTACTTTTTACCCAGGCCCGCAGAGCCGGCCCTAGCCTAAATGGAACCCTAGGCAAGATTTTGGCTGGTGCCCCCTTGCACCGCCTCTAGTTCCGCCTCTGACCCTGCTCCCCTTTCCCAGCACCATCAACACTCATCATAGCAGTCATCATTTTGGTGCTCCTACCCGCAATATTTTAAATAGAAACAGTGCACACATTCGGTGCGCAGCCCAAACAGGGGTGTGTTCTTGCTGGGAAGGGGCATGGCCACACAATAGTACCCCCAATTCAAATTATGCCACACAGTAGTGCAACTTTATTCACATTATATCATGCGATGGTGTCCCTTATTCACGTTACATCACACCGTAGTACCACTTTACCTTATATACATTACTCCTCACATTATTCACATTATACCCTTAGAAAAAAATCCTTAGAAAATATTGTATTTTAAGCACCTCCATGGCCACACTGCAACCCAGCACAGTGTGTGCTGGGCAGAGGAGAAGAGCTGCAGCTGCTCCTGTCACTTAAGGGGAGGGGGCACGGGGCCCCCACTGGGCCCTTCCATCAGACTTTGGCCTGGGTAATTTGTACCCCCTACCCCTTTCTCTCGGCACCCCTGATAATACCACACAGTAATGCTCCTTACACATGACACACATTATTAATGTCCTTATAAACATAATGCCCATTACACATATGCACATTATTAATGCCCTTTTAGACATGACACACAATGCCCATTACACATGTTGCACATGATTAATGCCCGTATACACATAATGCCTGTTACAAATATGTCGCACATTATTAATGCATTTTGTACATGACACACATAATGCCCCTTACACATATGCCGAACACTAACTATTGCACAACTAACCCACCCGCAGACAGCACTCGCTCAGCCGCTAACACTGTGACCTATGCCTCTGCTTGGATACAGATGTTTCCTCATAAATCTTGCCTCAATAGGCCATGCAGCTCCTGGCCAGTTCTGCTAATGTTGGGTAAATTTTTTGCAGAAAATTCATCTTATTTGCATTGTTATGTGACCAGCACACACAAGGAGCTTCCGATGATTAAAATGATATGTGGCATGCCTATATACGGTGGCTGTACCTGCATATGGTTACAGTGATTTCCATGAATACACTATTTCATATGCAGATACAGCCTCACTCACACACAGAATATAGGCATGCTGCATATCATTTTCAGCAGAAGCTGCTGGTGCCCCTAGGCATTCCAAATGCCCTAGGCATTTGCCTAGTCTGCCTATGCCTAGGGCCGGCTCTGCGAAGCCCGGGCCTGTTGAAGAGGCCCGGGGCCAGCTCCCCCATTGCAGGGAGTCAGGCAGTGGGGAGAGAGATGACAGGCTGCAGCCACAAAACAGCATCTCTCCCCAGCTCAGAACATGCTGCTCAGTGCCGTGTGCTGAGCTGGGAAGAGAGACAACTGCAGCAACAGCTTGTCATCTCTCTCCCTCTTGTTTTTTTTCCATGGAGACATGACCACGCCCCCTCCAGAGGCCACATCTTCACCTGGTAGACACGCCTCCTCTTTAATTTACTGAGGCCCGGCCGAGCCGTTGCCTCTGCCACGCTGCAGTGTAATCCCGTCTTGCAAATGTGTGCTCAGTTTGCGAATGGATGTGTACAGATTTGCAAATATGTCCAAATCCATTTGTACACTCACCAGCGACAAATTTCTCCACTGGTTCCTGCTGTTCAAAGCTGTCGTGAAGCCCAGGACTTACTGTGCAGCTGCGTTGAAAACAGGCACATCCGGGCTGTAGCAGACACCATTCTCCCTCCACTAGCAGGCTTAAGCACACTTACGTTTTCACTGTCACTTCCAGCATTTTTCCAACAACACCCTCTGTTTTTCTGGCACTCCCACAAAACAGCCAGGATCCACCCCCACACGCCCACTCAGTCAACATGTGAACAGCAAATGCGCGAATCTCTGGAAAGGTGCCGCGACGGCCATTTTTACTAGCAATTTTTGCATCACTGCTGCCAGGGCCGTTTCTAGACAATTTAGCTCTCAGGACAAAGAAATAAAAATGTGCCCCCCCCCCCCCCCCAAATACATAACATGACATAGAAGAAATTGCGCGCGCGCCGAAATAGGGGGCGTGGGTTATTTTAAAAGGGGGTGTGGTTTAATATAAGGGGCGTGGTCTAGCAGGAAAACAATTACCTTATGTCTCACTTTTGCAACCTACATGTCCAGACATTGGTTACCGCAGGAATTGTCATTGTCCTCCCGGACTTAAGTTGGCGGGCTGAAGGCCACACAGTGACATAAAAATATAAAGGCCCACACAGTTACCTAGTATGCTTTACAGATCAAGGCCGAACAATGACATGCTATTTAAATCATTATACACTATTTATCCGTGATGCCAATTACACATTACACTGTGATGACAATTACATATCACGCCGCACACCATGATGACAATTACATATCACGCCGCACACCATGATGACAATTACACATTATGTTGCACACTGTGATGACAATTACATATTACGCAGCACACCATGATGGCAATTACACAATACTCCCACATTACACATTATGCCCCACGCGCCACTGCCGCACAACTGATGCCGTTTACTAATATGCCCCCACAGTGCTAGATATGCCCCCACAGTGCCAAACATATATGCCCCCACAGTGGCAGATATGCCCCCACAGTGCCACACATGCCCCCACAGTGCCACACATATATGCCCCCACAGTGACAGCAATGCCCCCACAGTGCCACACATATATGCCCCACAGTGCCAAATATGCCCCCACAGTGCCACAGATATGCCCTCACAGTGCCACACATATGCCCCTACAGTGCCACACATATGCCCCTAAAGTGCCACACATATGCCCCCAAAGTGCCACACATATGCCCCCACAGTGCCACACATATGCCCCCACAGTGCCAAATATGCCTCCACAGTGCCACATATATGTCCCTACAGTGCCACATATATGTCCCTACAGTGCCACACATATGCCCCCCTCAGTGCCAGACCTATATGCCCCCACAGTGCCAGAATATAATATCCCAGAAGCAGCACAACTCACCGTTGCTGCTGCTGGGGAGAGCAGAGTCCGGGTCTCCGAGTCCCCCTCCAGGCCCCCCGCCGCCGCTGCTGCTACTTCCCAGGGGAGGGGAGGGGAGCGCATAGCGCGTCTCTCCTTCCCCTTCACTATGTCCGGACCCAGACTGTGACTGGGCTGTCAGCCAATCATACCTCGCAGGCTGGCTCCTGGTTGGCTGCCGGCCCGCGAGCTCTGATTGGCTAACAGCCCAGTGACACGGCGAGGGGAAGGAGAGACGCGCTATACGCTCCTCTCCCCTCCAAACTGAATCATCTGTGGCTGGGGCGGCGGACGGGGAGAGGTCACCTCTGGACTCCAGAGGGTAAGTATATGCAGTGTGGGCCCCCAGGGACTCAGGGGCCTGTGTGCACTGCCCTACTGTGTTTGCATGTGAATTGATATATGTGTTGTGTCCATACAGGGGCGTTGTGGGCCCCATAGCAAAATCTTGAAAGGGCCCCTACACACCATTGTCACTACAATGCCCCTTAGCACAGAAGAAAGAGTGAGGGGAGTGAGATATAAAGAGGGTGTTGGGGAAAGTACTTCATGGAAAAAGAGGGAATGAGAGAAATAGAGAGGAGTGTTAGCTAGAGGAGTAGCATGAGAGAGAAAGGGAGGAGTAGGAGCAGTAGAGAGAAAATGTCATGAAGAGCGAGTAAGAAAGAGGGGAGAGAGAATTTAAGGTAGGGAGGAAAAACTAATGGGGCAAGAGAGACATAGGATGTTATTCTGACAAAATCCTTCTTAGATGGACAAAACCATGTGCACTGCAGGTGGGGCAGATGTTACTTGTGCAGAGAGAATTATATTTGGGTGGGGTTTTACTTCAAAGTGAGATCTTTATTGCAGTGTAAAAATAAAGCATTCAGTATTTACTCTGCACAGAAACAAAATAACTCGCCCAACTCTAATTCTCTCTGCACATTTTACATCTGCCCCTCTGCAGTGCACATGGTTTCGTCCATCTAAGAAGGATTTTGTCAGAAAGAGTGAACTAGAATAAGGCCCATAGTGTGTCAGAGAGAGAATGAAGAGAGACAGAGAATGGGATAGAAAGAGAGAAAGGGGGAGAGACAGGGGGGGGAATTTACTAAAGGAAATTTGTAAAAAATAGGTGTATTTGTATTTAGAAATACACTTATTTTTTACATTTACTATACCGAAAATACTGCAATTCGTATTCGTATTGATGTGCTATCAATACGAAAACGAATTGCCGTATTTTCGGGATAGTAAATGTAAAAAATAAGTGTATTTCTAAATACAAATACACCTATTTTTTACAAATTTCCTTTAGTAAATTTCCCCCAGGGTGTCAGGGAAAGGAAGAGGGAGAGAGGGTGTCAGAGAAATGGGGAAGACCAAGAGAGTGAAAAGGGAGGGGTGTGAGCAGGAGAGAGATTGTCAAATAGAAGGGAGCAAGAGAGGGAGAGAAAGGAGGAGAGACAGAATTATTTATTATTATTTATTACCAGTTTCTTATATAGCGCACACATATTCCGCAGCGCTTTACAGAGGATATTTGAAGATTCACATCAATCCCTGCCCCAGTGGAGCTTACAATCTATATTTCCTCTACCTCCCCCATGGCAGCCAACACCTGTTGGTTATCTCCCTTCTGGGTAGTACTTGGAAAGGAAAAAAAGACATCCGGCCCCTATATAAGGCTCCTCCTCCTGGGCCTCCTTGTCTTTTTTCCTTTCCAGCAGGGTAGTGCATGGAGCAGCAGGTGAAAAATCTGCAGGAAAGGTATATGGCTTACCCCAGCAATAGGACTGATCTCTCCGACGCCTAGAGCGCACCTGCGAGAGGTAGAAGGTGATGCCGGCCTTCTGAGGTGAGGAAGACCTCGGGTGCTGCATGCCGCTTCCTAGAGGAGTAGGCTACAAGCGGCGGCGTCCTCAGGCGGCACGAGAGCTTACAGTTGTGCGCACCTGGTCCGGGTTAATCAGTACGTGAAACCGGACGGACGTCATAGGGGGCGCGGCGCAGAAAGAGGACGCGGCGGCACACGGAAGCGCTGGAGGTCCTGTGTGTTGCTGGAAGTGTGCTGACGCCGGGAGAAAACCCTATACCCATTACAGCCGACTTAAAAGTGAGTACGGCTGATGTCCCTGTGGGGATGTTGTAACAGCATACGGATTTTGCAGTGGCTAATACTGTGTGTTGTTAGCAGGCTAAAGTACTTTAATTATGGAGGAGGAAAAACGGCCAGTCGTTAAGAAATCGGGGTAAGCCAGCTGTAAGCCAGGTGTAAGCCTGATATAATTATGTCAGGAGTAGGGTGTCGCTATGATTAGCTAAACACTCGGTGTGTTTCTTTGCTGCAGGTCAGATTCCAGTAAGGATAAAGGAGACCTTAAAGCAAAACACAAAAAACTGCACGTAGCTAAATGCTTGATGTGCACTAAGGACTTGCCAGATAATAATATTGGCAGTGTATGTGAGCAGTGTAAATCACCTCAAATACCCCTAGCCCAAATGACGGGACTGGTGGACATGCTCAGAGTTGCCCTTACTGACACATTTGTAACCAAAGAAGACCTGGTTAAAGCTACAAGCAAAAGAAGCAGGGCTGTGTTAAGTGAGGATTCTGCAGGTTCAGCAGATGAATTAGAGGCAGGAGCTCTGGCAGAGGAAGAGGAGGTGATAGCTGATAAATCTGACTCAGATTTCAACCCAGATATGGTGGAAAATCTTATACTACTAATACATAAGTCTTTGGAAATAGAGGACAAACAGGAGAGTATTCTACCTCAAGATCTTTTATTCAAGGACAAAAAGAAAAAAGGGAAATGTTTTCCATTATCACAATCTCTTAAAGATGCTGTCGCAGAAGAATGGAAATTCCCAGATAAGAAGGTTTTAGTACCTTTAAAGATAAATAAAAAGTACCCATTCCAGAGTGACCAGGTTTCAACATGGGAGGAACTACCTAAGGTAGATGCTGCAATAGCAAGAATTTCAAAGAAAACAACACTTCCCTTGGAAGATGCGAATATTTTTAAGGATCCTATGGAGCGGAGGATAGAGCTAGGTTTAAGGAAGCAGCATCTAACCACAGGAGCAGCTTTAAAACCAGCAGCATCTATGGCCATAACAGCAAGAGTCCTTAGAGGATGGTGTCAGCAGTTGGAAGTCGACTTACTGGATGGGATTAAAAGAGCAGAAATATTAAAAGGTGTGCAGAACATACAATTGGCAATAGAGTTTCTTTGTGAAGCTTCCATGGACTCACTGAGGTTGGCTGCAAGGGCAAATGCCACAGCAGCAGTGGTGAGACGGGCACTTTGGCTCAAACCCTGGGCAGCCGATGTACAGTCCAAAAAACAAACTACTGACACTACCTTTTCAAGGTGATTATCTATTCGGAGCTCAGTTAGACGAGATAATAACAAAAATCTCGGGAGGAAAATCGGTATGGTTACCTCAGGACAGGGCGACAAAGAAAGGCACTAATACTAAGCCGTTCAAATATCAGCCTCAGGACTATAAGGAGGCTAGGGCCTATCGTCCGGGCAGAGGGTACAGAAGAGGAAATTGGTCGTCGAGATCTAATTTTCGTGGCCAAAGAGGAAGAGAGAATAGATTTTTCTCAAAACAAAATACTCAATGACGCCAGACCACAGACTGTGGGGGCCAGGCTACTTCACTTTGCAAAAATTTGGAAGAATTCTACGTCGGACAAGTGGGTCCGGGAAGTTGTAACAGAAGGTTACAAGATAGAGTTCAAAAACAGACCAGGAAGATTTTTTACAGAATCTCCAGTACCCAAGGGAAAAGCAGAGAGAGAAGCTTTACTGTCCAGCCTCCAGGTCATGATACAACAGCAAGTGGTTGTGAGAGTACAGGAGCACAGATAGGAGAAGGCTGGTACTCCCGTTTCTTTGTAGTAAGAAAAGCATCGGGAGGATTCAGAACTATACTAGATCTGAGAAGATTAAACCGGTTCATCCATGTAAGGGCATTCAAAATGGAATCGGTGAAGACAATCCTACCAGATCTAAGACAGGACATGTTCATGACAGCCATCGACTTAAAAGATGCCTACCTTCATGTACCAATTTATGCAGGACATCAAAAGTTTCTACGTTTCTCCATCAACGGAATAAGCTATCAATTTACGGCACTTCTGTTTGGACTGGCAACTTCCCCAAGGACGTTCACCAAAGTCTTGGTAATTGTAATAGCAGTGCTCAGGAGACAAGGCATAATGTTGTGGCCTTATCTGGACGACATATTGATCGTAGCGAGGTCAAGAGAGCAGGCAGCCGACCATACACAGAAGGTGTTGGAATGTCTAGCGGACCACGGCTGGCTGATAAATTTGCAAAAAAGCAAACTGGTGCCGTCAAACCAAAGAGATTATTTGGGAGTGACGATCGACACAAGGTTAATGAATGTGAAATTAACCAAGGAGAGGCAACAGAAGTTGCTACGTTTCTTAAAATCGATGGTGAAAAAATCGGTAGTCTCCTCGGAGATGTGTATGAAAGCCCTGGGTCTGATGTCGGCAGCACTAGAGACTATTCCATGGTCAAGATTACATATGAGGAAAATGCAGAACTGCTTTCTATCCCAATGGGATGGGAACAACAAGAACTTAACACAAAGAATTGTGTTAGCAAACAGAGCAAAAGAAGACTTAAGATGGTGGTCGGACGTAAACCGATTGGAGAGCGGAAAATCTTTTGCTATGGTACAACAAGTTGTAGTAACTACAGATGCCAGCCAGATAGGTTGGGGAGCAACATGCGACCAACACCTAACGCAAGGGCTATAGGGCTACAGAAAAATTTCAAGCAGCACACTCAAACTTGAGGGAAATGCGAGCGGTGTATCCGGCTTGCAAAAGCTTCAACCATATCCTAAAACACAAGGAAGTGGTGATACGTTCAGACAACAGCACTGTGGTGTCTTACATAAACAGGCAAGGAGGCACAAGGAGCCAACATATGATGAAGGAAACAGAGAAATTGTTAATCTGGGCCGAAAACCTGGGCCGAAAACAATGTGGAAAGCATGTCGGCAATATTTCTGGCAGGGAAGGAGAACACCCTGGCGGACGGGCTCAGCAGGACTACATGTGTCCCAGGAGAATGGGGTCTGAACAGGGAGGTCTTCAAAACCCTGGTGGGGAAGTGGGGACTCCCGGAGGTAGATCTCATGGCCACAAAAGAAAACAGGAAAGTCCCAAAGTACTTCTCGAGGTTCAAAGACCAACAAGCATCCCAAGTAGATGCTCTGACTTGCAGCTGGCCGTTAGGGCTGGCATATGTCTTTCTGCCTCTTCCTATGATACCAAGGTTACTGAGGAAAATACAAAAAGAAAAAACAACAGTGATAGCAATATTGCCGTATTGGCCAAGGAGACCTTGGTTTCCGAAATTAATTCAGATGGCGATAGACAAACCCTGGAAGCTACCACAAATACCAGACTTGCTAATACAGGGCAAAGTACAGTGTCCACAGCCAGAGTCGTGGAACTTGACGGCGTGGCTGTTGAGGTCAGAAACCTAAAAAGAAAAGGATTCTCAGGGACAGTGATTGGCACATTGCTGAAAGCGAGAAAAGAGTCTACCTCAAAATCGTATTATAAGGTCTGGAAGAAGTATAGTTCTTGGTGTGTGGAAAAGAAGCAATCACCAGGGGAAATTCCAGGAATACTGGAATTCTTACAAGAAGGACTAGAAAATAGATTGTCTCTTAGCACAATAAAGGTACAGATCTCAGCATTAGCCGCTATGCTAGACAAAAATATAGCCGAGAACAAGTATGTTAAAAGGTTTATACAAGCGACAAAAAAGTTAAGACCAACTTTTAAAAACCCTTTGGCACCGTGGGACCTGAATATGGTTCTAAAAACACTCATGGACAAACCTTTTGAACCTCTAGCAGAGATTCCTCTGAAGTTTTTCAATTGGAAAGTGGCATTCCTGGTGGCCATAACCTCGGCCAGGAGGGTGTCCGAATTACAGGCGTTATGGGCGGAAGAGCCTTTTCTGAACTTTTTTTAAAGTAAGGTGGTGTTACGGACGAACCCACAATTTCTACCAAAAGTAGTCTCAATTTTTCATGTAAATCAGGAAATAGTGCTTCCATCCCTCTGTGAAAATCCGGTGAATGAGAAAGAGAGAAGGTTAAACACATTAGACCTAGTAAGAGCTCTTAGAGTGTATATAGAAAGAACAAAAGACTTCAGGAAAGCAAAGAATTTATTTGTCTTATCTGAAGGATGTAGAAAAGGATCGGGAGTCTCAAAACTGACACTTGCCAGATGGATCAGAAGCTGTATTCAAGAAGCATACAAAGTGAATAACCAGGTGCTACCAACCGGGTTAAAAGCGCACTCTACGAGAGCATTAGCCACATCTTGGGCAGAAAAAGGAGAAGTGTCCATTACAGAATTATGCAAAGCAGCAGGTTGGGCATCAGCTCATACCTTTACTAGGCATTACAGAATAGATGTGATGTCCTCAGCAGATGCGAAATTCGGACGAAAGGTGCTAAGTGCAGCAATTTAGACCAATGATGGTTTGTATAAAAAAAAATAAAAAATATATATATATATATATATATATATAAAAATAATAATTAAAAAAAAAAAAAATAACATATATGTTGAAAAAAAAAAATTATATATATACATTGTTTATTATTTGTGATATTGGAGGAAAGCCCACCCGAATAGTACTGCTCGGGTACCTCCCACAGGTGTTGGCTGCCATGGGGGAGGTAGAGGAAATATCAGATTGTTACCTGATAATATGTTTTCCTCTACTCCACCATGGCAGCATATATTCCCGACCCTGTGTTGTTAATTTGTTGTTATGCAATAACTGTTAGTTTATATTTAAGCTGGAGAAGTAAAGACAAGGAGGCCCAGGAGGAGGAGCCTTATATAGGGGCCGGATGTCTTTTTTTCCTTTCCAAGTACTACCCAGAAGGGAGATAACCCACAGGTGTTGGCTGCCATGGTGGAGTAGAGGAAAACATATTATCAGGTAACAATCTGATATTTCCTACCACATATACACACACACACACAAAGACATTCTAGGGTTAATTTTGTTGGGAGCCAATTAGCCTACCAGTATATTTTTGGATTGTGGGAGGAAACCAAAGTACCCGGAGGAAACCCACGCAAGTACGGCGAGAATATACAAACTCCGCACAGTTAGAGCCATGGTGGGAATCAAACCCATGACCTCAGCACTGTGAGGCAGTAATGCTAACCATTACACCATCCGTACTGCCACAAATGAGAGAGAGGGTGTCAGGGAAAGATAGATAGAGACAGTACCAGGTAGATGGGGGGGGGGGGGGGACTTATAGGCAAAGGACTGTGTACTTGCCTCTAAACAGGCAGTGTCCACTCCTCTCCTTTTGTAAGGATGTAAAGGTGGGTGTATAGCGCTGGGTCTCTTGCTCCAAGGGCCCTAGCACGGCGTCTCATGCTCCCTGGGCTGCAGCGCCGCGTCTCCTGCTTCGTGGGCTGCCACTCTGGGTCTCCTGCTCTGAGGGCCTTCTTGCCAGGTCTTCTGCATGAGGGCCCAGCACCGGGTCTCCTGCACCAATGGCCACAGCCCTGGTTCTCCTACTTCGAGCACTGCAGCAGGGGGCATGGGACAGCAGCACAGCCACTGCCATAGTGACACTATTTAGGGAAAAAAAAGGGTGCAAGGGATTGCCTGCTGGGTCTTGGGGCCCCCCAAGCCACCATGCCCCATAGCAGTTGCATCCCCTGAACCCTCTATAGTTACGCCGCTGTGTCCATATTTACATACACATATTGGGGTACATTTACTAAGCTTTGAGTTCTATTGAAGATGGGATAGAGCCTAAAGCAACCAGCCAGATATTACTTCTTACAGATACAGTAGATAGAATCTGATTGGTTGCTAACTTGCTATGGGCAACATTTCATTTTCAATAGAACCCCCATCTTAGTAAATTTACTCCATTATGTCCATATAAACACCTCCTGCATGCAGAGCTGATCAAAGTGCTGCATCTGAAGAAAAAACATCTGATCATAAGCACAACCATCCTTTGCGATGGTCCCATAAAGTTGCCAGAGCTTACTCAGACTGGCCGTCTTCTGCCAAGGCCAGTCAGTAAACTAAAGACTCCCCCCCCCCCCCATACTGTATACAACTTTACATTTCAACTCTACAGTAGCAAAACCACAAACTGCTTTTTACTTCATTTTCTTTATAAATGCACAAGATGGCACTCTAATTCTGTATATGGAACAACCCAGTAACATGGTTATTGCTAGTAGAATTATAATCAACGGTAGCTATAATTTAAGCCTATCATCAAAGTAATATTGACATCTTAAATAATCTTGCTGTAATGTATACAATCTGAAAAACTATCTCCTTTATTTACTATAATGGACAAGTCAAAATATTGAAATGGCCTTTAAATGAAAAAACGGTGCTAAAAACTTTTAGGGGATAAACGTATAACGGAAATTTCATGATAATATATTATTTGTCTCTTGCCAGTAGATAGCTTTATGGATTATTATTAGAGCCTATCACACTGCTTTCTGGTTTGAGTCCCTTAAACTATGGGGGGCCAAGCTCCTGGTATTTTTCCATACCTCCCAACTGTCACGATTTCCGCGGGAAAGTCCCGATATTCGGGGACGTTCCCGCGTCCCGCCCGGGGCCGCCATTGTCCCGCGGTGGGGGCGACAGTTGGGAGCCCCCAGCTTGCCGAGAATAGACGCTGTGCGCATGCGCACAGCGTCTATTCAGCGCCGACGAGCGGCGAAAACGGGGGCGTGGCCGGAGTTCGCGTCACCCCCGTGAGGCCACACCCCTTTTCTTGAGGCCACGCCCCCCCCTTTTCGCGCGAACGTCCCGACCTCCCAACTTTAAAAGTTGGGAGGTATGTTTCTCACAGCATCTGTGGTGGCTGTGGCACCTGTAGGAAGGGGATGGGCATTGGGCATATCTGCTGTAGTCAGCGGCGTAACTAGATTTTCTGCGCCCCCCTGCCAACAATGCAGGAGGCGCCCCCGGTAAAAAAAAAAAACGGAGCGGAGCCGGGGTACGGCGGGAGGGAGGGGGGAGGGGGGGTGTGTTTCTGTGTGTGTGTGTGTTTGTATGTATGTGTGACGTGTTTGTGTGTGTGTGTGTGTTACCTCTGGCCGGCGTGGCCGCATCCGTCTGCACCGGGTCCCGGGCGGCTCTCCCGTTACTGCTGCTAATGAAAAAGTGACACTTGGAAAATGGCTGCCCCCATACTGCAGACGAAAAACTGTCTGCGGTATGGGGGCAGCCATTTTCCAAGTGTCACCTTTTTGTATTAGAAGAGCGCTGCGGCTGCCGGGACTCGGGAGAGCTGGGACCCGGTGCACTACAAATAAAACCACCGGCGCCGCAGCAGAAGGCAAACAGTGAGTAACTATCGTCCCGCAGCCCCCCCCGGCGCCCACACACCCTCAGCGCCTCCCCGCCACCGCGGGGGCTGCGTGACGATAGTTACGCCACTGGCTGTAGTCCTTCCATAGTACAGTCAGTATACTCAATATTGGGCCTAATTTAGCATGGATCGCTAATCAGAGATTCCAAATCGGATGGTTATGGAGTGTTCGCATTGTGCACACACGGGACCAAATAGCGGGAAAAAAATCCATATGCATAGAAGTCGCCAAGTAGTCACAGGAAGTTGGAGTTGAGAGGTGGAAACATGGCATTTTCTGTGTGTGTTTGTGAAAACAGAAGTGCCCAGGCGTTTTTGAGGGGATAAGGTCATACTGTCTACCCAACTTTGTCGACCCGACTTAGGTCGACAGTCATTAGGTCGACACTGTTGGGTCGACAGGCAACAAGGTCGTCAGGGTTCTAGGTCGACATGGATGAAGTTCGATAGGTGTCTAGGTCGACATGGGACAAGGTCGACATGGTTTTAGGTCGACAAATGCGCTAGGTCGACATGGGTTAGGTCGACAGGTCGCGAGGTCGACATGGGTTTTTTCACAGCCCTACCCTAGTATTTCATACCCTACCATCCACTAGGGCGTGGTGGGAGAATAAAATAGTGTGCCAAGCGAAGTGAGCGCTGCGAGAGGCTGCAGTTGACTTCCAACTGTGCCTATGTCGACTGTGTCAACATTCGGCTAAAAAAAAGACAGTGGAAAAACCCATGTCGACCTGTTGACCTAACACATGTTGAACTAATGCATTTGTCGACCTAAACCCATGTCGACTGTGTCCCATGTCGACCTGTCGACCTTCACCTATGTCAACCTAGAACCCTGTCGACCTAGAACCCTGTCGCCCAACGGTGTCAACCTGATGACCGTCGACCTAAGTCGGGTCGACAATACGATCCACACCCTTTTTTGAGTGGGTTTCTGACTTTGATATTGGCTTGCACCCTGATTCTCAAGCAAAACAAACACACTCACCAGGCCGTTCATGTGGGGAGGGAGGTCCGGGGTTGGATGGCGGCGGGAACAGGGCTAGCCCATGGGAAAACGCTGAGTACGCGGATGGGCGGGGGTGAGCGACCCCATCCTCGGTAATTTGCAGAGGAAATAAAAGTCAATTCAGATTGACTTTTAGTTCCGAAGGCAGGAGAAATCATTTGATGGTCGGCAACCATCGAATGATTTCTCCTGCTAGCGGAGGCATGAGAGGGGATGTGTTAGCAAACACATCACCTCGCATGGTACCAAGGGAATTCATTGGGGCGGCGGGGGGCAGGCATTCGGCAGGGTGGCATTTCAGCACCCGGTAAACAGCGACCTTCGCTGCTTACCAAGCCAACCTGAATGAGGCCCTTAGTTGTAAATCTGTAATCCAGTATCCTCATCAACCCTAAGAGGTCTAGATGGATATGAGATAGGTGATGTCAGAATATACGTGGTGGTGTTTGGCCGCTAACTGCTGAATGCCGGAAGACGTATGCTGTCGCCATGGTAACACAGGTGGCGGAATACACATGCTGTTATAGCCAATTGATGAATGCAGGCAGTGAGTAAAAAACATGAGCACATGTAATTTCAACAAAGCTGAAATGCAATGCGGGTGACATGATCAGAAGTGTAAATGGAGGCAAGGCTTAAGATCATATCACAAACATATAGCGATGGTATGTGTCGACATGACCTCTGTCGACCACTCATGTAATGAAACATAATGACAATGCCTCTGTGATAGAGGCATAATGGAGACATGTGTGCAACCACAAGTGGTGTCTGCACATTCTCCATCAGCAACTAAATCTTAAGCCAAAGCGTCTTATCACGATAAACATGGAGACACTTGGTGGCGTTTTAGGAATACCATCTGGATGCGTCCACACAGTTGAGGTACCTAAACCACAAGTGTATCATGTAGAAGGATACACCAAACAGCTGTGTTTAAACACTACGGCACACAGCGGTGTCGGCACATACTAGGTCAAACAACCAGTCATAAATGAAAATAGATACATCCAACCATGTTTCATGATAGCAATATAACAACATATGTGTGAGACCACCAGGTATATGCATAAGTGTATCTACTGGGCAGAGTAAGGTCCAATCTGATCACCATACAGAGGAGCTGTCTGGGCCAATCCACACCGTCACTCATTACAGTTTCTTAAAACTCATTAGGACAAGGGCTCCAGGCTCCCGATGCCAGCAAGCGGCCAGGCGATAGAGGGTGGTGGGCCAGTGGGTTAGAGACAGGGAGCCTGCAATCGTGTATGCTGTTTGTGGACCGGTGCCTGGATAAAGTACCCGGTAAACTTGCTGTGGAAAAGACCTGTTTGAATTGCTGTAGAAAAGACCTGTTTGACACGTATGGCCTTCCCCTACCCCCTACCCCCCCCCCCCCTCCTAAAGCTTTATCTTCTGTAATTTCTTTTAATTTTCCCCCGTTTTTTTGCCCAATTGCTGGAAACACTTGCTTCAACACCTGGACAGGACCTGAGTGGATGGAATTCTCCAGTATTTGTCTGACTCTTAAACCCAGATAGTTTTGGCCTGGGGAAATTGAACAACCCTTCGTTGTTCTGCCTATGTGTGAACCTTCTTTGGTGCACAAACCTGCACACTAATCTCAGCAGGTGCGCTCCTTTTTTGGGTCGGTGTCTCTCCAAGCCTTCCTCCCTACAGGCCTCTGCAGCTTCTGAGGAGAGGAACTTCCTTGAAAGGGCATCTGAATTGCTCTGTAATCCTCCTGCTCTGTGCTGGCTCCTGCAGCGGTATGACCGGAGGGCAAGGAACCACTGTAATACCTGGGCATTGGTCTCCTTATTTAGGCACATCCATTGCAGCAAAGCGTGATCAGTGATTTAGGTCCCAGAAGATAGTACCTCAGAGTCTGAACTGCCCACTTGATAAATAGACATTCTTGCTCTGCTGTGGCATTTCACTGTCCTCTAGTTTCCTGCTGAAGCAAAGGACTGGACACACACACACACACACACACACACACACACCCCACCCCCCCTCCTGAGACATGACATGGTCCTGTCCGGATTCAGTCCAACACAGCGTCCCCTCTGCTGGTAATAGTCGCTTCTATCCTCCTCAGTGCCTCCACAGCTCCGTACACCCTGATTTGACTCCAGCCTACTACATACCTCCCAACATGACTCATGCCAGGAGGGACTTTCCTTTTAATGTATGATTACCATCAACTGTTTTTGAACAGGTTAACTAATAAGAAAGGTGCTTCACCACAGGTGATGGCAATCCTAAATTAAGAGGAAAGTCCAGAAGCAGAGCATTGTGTCCCTCCTAGAGAGGGTCATGTTGGGAGATATGCTTTTTAAGATAATCAAAACCATGGCCATTTTGCAGCATTAGCCATACCTCCCAACATGACCCTCTCTAGGAGGGACATAATGCTCTGTTTCTGGACTTCCCTCTTAACCCCTTCCCGACATTGCCTTTTATGCTAATTATTTTTTTTTTTTTCCTCCTTGCGTTCAAATAAGCGTAACTTTTTTAATTTTCCGGCTATATAGACACATGAGGGCTTTTTTTTTGCGGGACAAGTTGTACTTTGTAATGGTACCATTTACTATACCGTATAATATTCTGGGGAATCAGGAAATAATTCAATGTGGGGTAAAAAAAAAAAAAACGCCATTCCACAATTTTGCGCTGGTTACGGGTTTTTTGGAGTTCATAGTTCGTTTAAAATGATGGGTTATCTTTATTCTATGGGTCGTTACGATTCTGGTGATACCAAACTTATATAGTTTTCGTTATGTTTTACCACTAAAAAAAAATTTTTTACTTTTACGGTTTTTCTAATTTGCGTTGCGTCGCCATGTTCTGCGGCTTATAACTTTTTTATTTTTCCACCTACGGACCTGGGTGAGGGCTCATTTTTTGCGGGCTGAAGTGTACTTTTTAATTAATTTAATTATGGGATATGGGCGACTTTCTGATCTCTTTTAGTTATTTTTTTTGGGGTACGCGATGCGACCAAAAAACGTAGTTTTGGTGTTTGGAATTATTTTCCGTTTACGCCTTTAACCGTGCGGGATAACTAATGTTATATTTTAATAGATCGGACTTTTAGGAACGCGGCGATACCAAATATGTTTATTTTTTTTATTTTTTTTTGTGAAATGGGGAAAGGGGGGTGATTTGAACTTTTAATATATTTTTTTTTTTTTTTTTTTTTAAACTTATTTTTTTTTTTTTTAACTTTTACTACAAGGCCCCCTAGTGTACTTGACCACTAGGGGGCGCGATCGCCTGTACTAGGTTCAGCCATAGAGCTCTATGGCTGAACGTAGTGATTTTATGCACTTCCTATTACATCCTGCCTCAGGCAGGATGTGATAGGTATGCAGACACGGCCAGCACAGGGGTCTACATTAGACCCCTGGCTACCATGGCAACCGATCGGCACCCTCCGATCTCGCTGCGGGGGGCCCCGATCGGCGCCGGAGGGGGGCGCCCCCCCTCCGATCAGCTATTTAAGCACTGCGGTCGCTTTGCCCGCGGTGCTTAAAGGGTTAAACGGCCACGATCGGCGAACTCGCCGCTCGTGGCCATGAGAGCAGGGACCTGGCTGTAATATACAGCCATTACCTGCTCTCTTTCAAGCCAGCTCACTCCGTGAGCTGGCTTGATTCCCCCTCAACCGACATATGACGTAAATGTACGTCATATGTCGGGAAGGGGTTAATGTATGATTGCTATCACCTGTTTCACACAGGTTAGTTGATAAGAAAGGTGCTTCAACACAGGTAATGGCAATCATTAATTAAGGGAGAAGTCCAGAAACAGAGCCATGTGTCCCTCCTGGAGAGGGTCATGTTGGGAGGTATGCTACTATGTACCCAAAGTACTTAGCCTCTGACATACCTATCGCACACTTGAAGCCGTGGAAGTGCAGACTCTTTAACATGGCTTCCACCTTGGCCAAATAAGACTCCCAGTTGTCACTGAAGACAACAAATTCATCTAGGTATGCGGCTGTATACTATCAGTGGGGCTGAAGGAGCTTATTCATAGCCTGCTAGAATGTGGCTGGGGCCCCATAAAGAACAAATGGCAAGACTCTATACTGAAAGAGGTCATCTCGGGTGAAAAAGGCCATTTTCGGCAGCCTCAGTGAGGGGAATCTGCCAATAGCCTTTGGTAAGGTTAAGAGTTGTAAAGTATTGGCTTTAGGCCAATTGCTCAATCTTCTCATCAATGCGTGGCATGGGATAGGCATCAATTTTAGATACCTGGTTCAACCTGCGGAAATCATTGCAGAAGCGCAATGCTCTGGATGGCTTCGGATCCAACACTATGGGGTTATACCACCCACTGGTGAACTCTTCAATAACCCCAAGACGTAACATATTTTCCACTTTTTTGCATGCCTCAGGTATCCGTTATGGCCGCAGATTGACCACTACCCCTGTAGGAGTCACTATGTCATGTTCTATGATCTTAGTCCTCCCTTGAATTACCCAGGGTTAATACTATGTTTCTCACCAGAGACATCATAATGACGTAAGCTTTAAGCTGCGAATAGGTAGATGCCTGGTTCACGGGGAGGTCATGGTACATTTTCTGAGGATCCCCATCAAATATGGGGCTAGCTTATTTGCCCAGGTATCCTCTGGCCTTCGCAGGCATGTGGCCATGTGCTCAAAGGTCCACAGGTATGCTTCCACATCATCTGAGGGACTTTTGCAACGGCCTAGGCTCCTGGTGATGCTGTTGCAGGCGACCCACTTTTGCCATGAATTAGGTGCAGGGTTTCCTGCTGAGCCTGTACTTGTGTTTGGAGAAGCTGTACCTGGGATTGTTGCCCTGCAGCCACATTAATTAGGGCCCTTAACAATTCCTCCATGGTGAATAGAACGGATACACTATATACGAATATTGCTTCCCACCAAACCACAATTCAATAAACAATATTTTTTAAATACAATATTTTTTAAATACAACTGACACACACACCCTGTCTGGTTACTAAAGTTACCAACCTGACCAGAGGAAGTTTGCAGAGTCTGTAGAGACTGTCATGGCTACGGCAGCTCCTGCAGCTGCTAGGTTCCCACTGAGCTTGGTATGTCCAGCAGAAGGCCACACATTGGGCGCCACTTTGTAACAAACAACCTTCCACCAGACAAGACACTGACATAGTTGTGACAAGAAATCACATACACTGTATCAAGATGAAGTCTTGTCTTTATTTTGTAGCAGGTAAATAGCATACCAGGTACACAGCATAGGCAAGGATGGTTACAGCATTGCAACATACAGGTGTCACAGCATAGTACAAACTCCTCAGTATGTTGCAGTGGTCCCCACTGTAGCCCGAACCTATCACCTGGGTGGCTATTCCACCATCAGGAACAATGACCTCTTGCCCTGGAAACACTTAAATAAGAAAACCACAGGTGCTGCTAATCAGCCCAACCCTGATCACATCAGTTAGGAAACCTGGACTGGTCTAATTTTCCTGCTGCTGCTCCAAAACCTAGTCTGGATTTTCCACATCATCCTCCTGTCGAAATATGCTGTACAGTATCTGCAAACTCCTTTCCCTTTAGCTTCAACCACCCTGGTGAAGCTAAAAAAATTTAGGCGAGCTCTCCACCTCGCCCATCTCTAGTTGTGACATCCGCCCGGGTACACAGCCCTCCAATGCTTTCCAGAGGTTACCCACCTTGCCCTCTTCCTCCGTCCCTAGCTTCAACAAAAGGTTGTTTGGAGGATTTGGACCTACAAACTTCCTGGAAAGGGCATCTGCATTAAGGTGCTGTTTTCCCCAGACAATGCCGCACCTCAAACTTAAATAGGTGTAAGGCCAAAAAGGAATGGGTCACCTCAGCATTCACCTCTTTGTTCGTGTGCACCCATTGCAAGGGTGCATGGTCTGTGACCAACAAAAACTCTTGTCCCAACAAATAATATTTGAACCGCTTTGGCCAGCCCGGAAGAAACCTTCCGGGCTGAGCTGAGCTGCAGGAGCAGGCTCTCCCGGAAAAATTCCGGGCATGCTACAGGTGTGCGCCAGTGGTGTCTCCCCATTTGGAAGTTCCAACGCTATCCCCCTCGACGCTCCTACGCCCACCCGGTGCTTAGATACTCACCCCCTTCACAGCTGGTCCCTGCCACCGGTGCTCACCACGGATCCTCCCCGTCGCTGCACTGAGAAGTTCGGTGCCGCTTGGGTGATCGTGTTTTGGGTGCTTGAGCACCAGAGCCAGGGCCGGCAACAGAAATCTCCGAGCCCCATACACTGTTATCTCTGCCCCACCCTATCAAACTCCATCAACCCTGTTCCATGCTGGAATATAAACTGGACACACTCCCTCACCCTGTGGCCTGTGCTATGTCACATAGATGCACTCCCTCACCCGCCACCTACTCTTTATCCCACTGACACACTCCCTAAACCCGCGTCCTGCGATCTATCACACTGATGCACTTCCTCACCCTGTGGCCTGTGCTCCCTCAACCCACAGTCTAGGCTTTATCACACTGACACTCCCTCATCCCCTGTCCTGCGCTCTATCACACTGACGTGCTCCCTCACCCCACATCCACACTCTCTATCACACTGACACACTCCCTCACCCCACATCCTGCACTCTATCACACTGACACACTCCCTCACCACACATCCTGCGCTCTCTCACACTGATGCACTTCCTCACCGTGTGGCCTGTGCTCCCTCAACCCGCCGCCCAGGCTTTATCACACTGACACACTCACTCACCCCATGTCCTGCGCTCTATCACACTGACATGCTCCCTCACCTCACGTCCTGCGTTCTATCACACTGACACTCCCTCATCCCATGTCCAGCACTCAATCACACTGACGTGCTCCCTCACCCCACATCCTGCGCTCTATCACACTGACATACTCCCTCACCCAACATCTTGCGCTCTATCACACTGACATACTCCCTCACCCCACATCCTGCGCTCTATCACACTGACACACTCCCTCACCCCAACATCCTGTGCTCTATCACACTGACACGCACCCTTACCCTGCAGCCTGCGCTCTAATGCTGACACGCTTCATAACCCTCTATCCAGACCCCCTCAGGCTAGTTCTGCACCTCCCTGCTACCCTGCTAGTGCTTAACCCTCGTAACCAGTGGCCTAACCCTTACCTTACCCCCAGCCTTACCCTAACCCCCACATATTTATACATACAGTCTTACCTATCTTTGCAGAGTGCAGTGCAGGCTGGGCAGGCCTGGAATACAGCAGTCTTTCCACTCCCTCATGCTCAGAAAGAAGCAGCAAAACTGCAGCAGAAGTAGCAGCAGCCAATTGCTGTAGCTCTGCCCCCAGCCAGGCCCCCTCTAGCTTCGCCCCCATTGGGTCCCGTGTAGCCCCACCCACCCGCCGAGCGGGGCAGTGAGCCAGGCTGTTGGCTAACCATTTGGGGGCTGAGCAGCATGATGACTCAGTGGGTGGGGGGCCTGTTTTGGGGCACCTAAGATCGGCAGGCCTGGGTCAGTTGCCCCCCCTGTTGTCGGGCCTGGCCAGAGTGAACGAACACCCAAGCTCTCCAGAGCCACCCGAGTGGCCCCGAACTTCAACTGAGCAGCTTCAAACAGCCAGAGTCTTCTGTAGCAGCCCCAGGGGAGCAGGGGCTGCTGCAGAAGTCAGCATCTGCCCCATCTGTGGCGAGTTTTTCTGAGGCAGGACAAACCTCCCCTGGTAGTCAGATGCTGCTGACCCTTATACATTGGGCTGTATTCAATGAGGCTGATTCGCCATGTTTTATGGCGATTTTGTCCTATTTTCGTGCTGTAAGGCGATTTTTTTGACTAAAACGGTGAATCACCCTATTCAATCACCAGATGGCGAATACATTTCAAGGTTTTTATCGCCATGATTCACCGAGTAGCAATCGCTATCTTTTTATGGTGAAGTGGAATGTGAACTTTTAAAATAAAGTGTTTTTTTTACATTTGGTGTCAAAAAATCAGGAATTTTATTCTGAGGAGGGGCATGCTATTTTTATTCATGTGCTGTAAGCACATGAATATATATTTAATTTGAAAAAAATATATATATATATTTTTTTTACACAGAGCAGCCAGCAGGGGGCCGGGAGCTGAGCTGCTTATTAGATGTTCATATATTCACTGCACCCGATCATTACATATGCACGATCGGGTGTAGTGAATACCCGGTCCCCTGTTGGCTATCCCGGGGGGCAGCCTGTGCTGCCTGACTCTCGGGGAGCCCACCTCCCCCCCACAAATGTTCTGGGGCAGGCAGGGAGACTTCCATCTCCCTGCCTGGCGCCGTCCTCAGGCTCCCTGCGGCATCGCCTCAGGCTCCCTGCGGCATCGCCGCAGTAGTTAAAATTTGCCGGTATGGGGCAGTGAGCCCCTGACTCGTTGAATACTGGAGCCGGCGAGGCTCCGGATCGCGGCGGGCAGTGGCGAATGTGCAGCAAATCCTAAACAGGATTCGCTGCACATCGTCAAAATTCTCATTGAATACTGCCCAGTATCTGGACCTGAGCTTGCTGCCGAGCTGCCAGTTCATTAAACTTTTTTAGTAATTCACTTCCCCTATAAGGGCAAACTTTGGGGGCTTAATATAATGTTCACACAACAGACTTTAGCTGACACTGGCCTCTTAACATAAAATTGCAAACAGTTTTCTTTAATGATACGGTGGCCCTTTAAGGCTGGCTACCTTTCACATAACCCCCTATCAACTCCAAGTTGCCCTGTTATTCCTCTACACCTACAGGCACAAATGGGAGGTTTGAACAGACTAACCAGTTCCTTAAGCACACCCCTTTTTTTGCTCTTAGGCCAGCTGCACAGTGTATAACCAAACAAAACTTGTTAGTACAGAAATACATTAGAAAACAGAATTTTGTCTGAAAGTTGATTATTGAAGTATCCACCATTTTCTTTTATGATGGGTTCATCTATTTTTTATTTCATATTTTTTTATTTATTTTTCCTTCATCACCTGGTTATATTTTCAAGGTAAACTGAATGGATGCCATTGTCTCATTGCCATGCTTAAGCTTTAAAGGGGCATACACACGTAGAGATCTGTGCTGAGCAATTTTGCTAAGCTATTTTGCTAAGCAATTTTGCTGGTGTCAAGATCTCCCATGGGGAGCACATACACATGCAGAGTTTTGTGCTAAGTGATTTTGCTAAGCGATTTTGCTAAGCAATTTTGCTTAAGCAAAAAAAGTCAGGGTAATGGTTCAGAATGAGAGATTGTGATCAGTATCTCTCATTCTGCACACACAGAGAGATTTGCAGTCATTTGCTAAGCAATCTTACTAGATTGTGACTGCATGCACTGACTTAGTTAGCAAGAGATATTTAATCTCTCGGAGCATACACACGGAGAGATCTGTGCTTACTTTCTAAGCAATCTAGTCAGATTGCTTAGAAAATAGCACAAATTTGCTCCGTGTGTACACCCCTTTAGTCTTACCCAGGGTCCTCTGCTGTGTTTAGAATCCAGCTGTATTGTCCCTGATTGGGTGTCAAATGTGACAAAGAATCGCATACAATGAATAAGATGAAGTATTGGTCTTTATTTTGTAGAAGGTAAACAGCTGACCAGGTAATCAGCATTAACAAGGAAGGTTACAACATTGCAGCATACAGGTGTCACAGCATTCTATAAACTCTTCATAATCCCTACTATAGCCAACACCTCTGCCTATCACTTGGGTAGCTATTCCACCATCAAGAGCAATGACCTCCTGACCTGGAAACACTTTTATTATGAAGCCACAGGTGCTGATAATCAGCCCAACCTTGATTACACAACATTTATTTCAGCTGTTGCTGATCTTAAACCTTGACTGGAACTTCCACATCACTTTTATGTGTAAAGATGCTGTCCCTGCCACAATATATATATATATATATATATATATATATATATATATATATATATATATATATATATATATATATATATATATATATATATAGTTCACAGAGAGGCTGCACTTCAAATAATTTACATCCTTTTTCCAGTGCTGTTGTGCCACATTCTCAGAAACAATCCATCTGGAACTGTCCCATAAATATATATATATATATATATATATATATATATATATATATATATATAAAACAAGCATATATATATATATATATATATATATATAAGATCACACAATAGCGCAGCTTAGAATACATTGCAATGTATCATCGCAAGCCTTTCTCTAAACATTTTGTTTTTTACTTTTTTATTGACCAATATGTGCTTCACTTTTTCAAGGTAATTTATTTTACTGCATAATATATAAACTTTTACAGTCCTCAGTCACACATTGCTGTCCCAATCTCAGCTGATAACAAAATGTGATTATGCCATTCATTTTCTAATAGCATTATCACTAGCAGAGATTACAGACTTGTGTATCTTGCATTAAGTGCAAACTTTCCCTGCAAATAACTCACACAATATTCTCAAAATAAGCAATTATCCATGGTCACCTTTAACCTTAACTTGAGTTATCCAAGTCTGGCTGATTTAACTTTGGACTTTATTTGAGTGGGAGGAGTACTGCAAGGTGTATAGGAACATATGATAACACGTGTTACATAAAAACACACTGGTGCTTTATTATACATGTTAACATACTTTACTTTATTTCTAATGAATTAACTGAAAATTTTTCTGTAGTTTCCCATTACCATTGCAATTTTATTTCTACAGAGAATAGTTATCAGTGTAAATGGATCAAATTTTGCATGGTAAAGTATTTTTACATAATTTATGTGAGAGGGGTGTTGGGGCAGTGCAGTGTGGTGCCTGCTGCCGTGCAGGTGTCTCCGGACCACTTACCTGGCGCCGAACCCTCTAACCTTCAGGCCGTGACAAACCACGGTCCTGGAATTCTCCGGCACCCAGACACAAACACCTAGGAGGAAGTAGAGTAGGTGAGAACTGTTCTTCCTGGATGAAGACCGAATCGCCCTCCGTCCCGCGACGTCTCTACAATAGGAAGCTCCGGGAAACATCATCATCGGCGCACTGCCTCAGAGCCCTAGGTGAGGAAGGGAGACAGGTAGGAACACACACGCAGATGGACAGACAAGATGACACTCACCGTCGCCAATCTTGTACCTTCTCCTTAAGGTCCCTTACAGGTCCCTGTAAGGAGACAAAAACGCCAGACACGTGCAGAGCCTAACACAACCTAAATGTGGCACGACTACTTTAACTACAACACAAAGCCCTAGAACTGACTAATGCTGTGTACACACGGTCCGATTTCCTTTCCGATGTTGACGATATAGTCAACATCGGATCGGCATCGTATCAGCATCGGATGCAGATCTCAAGGGTTTTAACCCTTGCGATCCCGATCCGATCCCGATGCACGTTCATGTATCGGAAGCCTTGGCTGCCTTGTCTATATAGTGCAGATCTGCACTATATAGTCAAGATAGGATGCAAATCGGATGTGCCTTAAGATCCTATCCACGATCCTATCTGATCAGATCGTGGATAGGATCTTAAGGCACATCTAACGTGTGTACACACCATAAGTGTGTGTGGTGCAACACAACTATAACGACCTAAACAACTTTGCTCTGCACGGACACAATATACACACAGTACAAGACCTTACCAACAAACAGTCCCATCAACCTCTGCCTAACCTTTGGTGTTACACTTCCTTCCTACCTAGAGCTGGCCAGCATATGCACACTCTATACCAGGGGTGGGGAACCTCAGGCCCGTGGGCTGTATCCGGCCCCCATAGCCTTTCTAAATGGCCCTCCTACCCGCCCGTCGGCTTTGCCGGGAGTTAAGTACAGGGGAATTCTCGTGAGATTCCTCTTAATCAACAGCAACCGGAGACTGGGTGTCCTATTCAGCGGCAGCCGCCGGAGCGTGGGACGGCTGCAGCAGGACAATTTGTAAGAGAAACTTTTACGTAAAAGGATTTTTTCCCCATACAAACGGCCCTTGGCACAAAAAAGGCTCCCCACCCCTGCTCTAAACGATACCCTTTCCCTACAACAATATGGGGCCTAGAACCCTTCCCTACCCACCTGCAGGCCTAGGGGCCTGAATACTACTCACAGGCCTAGCGCCTGCCTGTACACAATAGAGTGACTTTGGCCTAATGCCAAAGCCACTTACAATCCTACAGACCATATCTGCAGCTCAGGCCTAGTGCCTGTCTGTGGCCACAGGCCTAGCACCTGACTGGGGCACAGGCCCCAGGCCTGACTCAATTAGCTCATGGGCCTAGCGCCCGACCTACGGGCTTAAAGACCAAAGGGCCAGGAGGGCCTGACAAATCAGTGGCCCTGGGCCGAGAGGGACCGACTAAAGTGCCCACAGGCCAGAAGGGCCTGACTATACCCACGGGCCTAGTGTCTGATCACCCAATGGTCTAGGGTAGGGGTAGGTAGTCCGCGGGGGGAGCTTCGTCAGCTCTAGTGCTTTCCACCCCCGCAGGCCTCTCCTGGAACTGCGCCCGCCATCTTCTTTTCTTCTGCCACTGGCCTGTCCTGGCCAGTGTCGGCGCCACTTCTGTTCTTCTTCCAGAAGGTGCCGGAGATCTTCTGGCTTGATCCTGGCGTCTTCTGGCCTCTTCAGCGGCCGCCGAAGCTCTCTCCGCCGTCGTCTTCTGCGCCGTCCTCCAGCGGCTTCTCTCTTCAGCCGGGGCGCTCCTGCGCTCCTCCGGCGTGGGCTCTCCTTCTTCCGCCTCCCTGCGGCGTCTGACGTCAGATGCCGGGGTTGGGGTGGAGTATGGCGTGGCGTGCGCTGATTGGCTTGCCGCGGCCGTCTGCCATTGGCTCCCGGTTCGGGAGCCCTGATTGGCTCCCAAATGGCGGGAGATTCAAACTGGCGCGAGCGGCGCTTTGGATTGGTGGCCACAGCGGTGTCAAATTCAAAGCACCGCTCTGTTCGCTGCCGCTTGAATTGCAAAAGCATTAAAAAGTCCCCCCCAAAAAAGTGAAAGACTGATTTTGACCATGTCAACCATATGTATGTACCTATTGACTGTCGACCTAGACGTTGTGGGGTATATTTACTAAAGTACAGTTTTTTTGAAGTGGAGCTATTGCCCATAGTGTCCAATCAGATTCTACTTTACATTTATCTAGCTGCTTCTAAAAGATAATAGCTAGAATCTGACTGGTTGCTATGGGCAACATCTCAACTTCTAAAAAAACTGCTCCTTAGTAAATATAGCCCTTTCTGCTAGCCATCCGGATACAATATTAGTGTTCCAGGTTCCAAAGGGACTTCATAGCTAATTGATTTGACCCCACAAAGCACGGAGAGCTATTTAATCAATTTCAGTACAGAAATCCTGCTGGCTCCTGCTCATACTATTAGAAACAGAAGCCTTAGAGAACCTTTGGCAGAAGCCAGCTGGAAAGAGCCATTCCTCCTGCTTTCCTATGCCAGATAATTGTTCACCCAGACCTTTGTCTAAATCCTCTTATTCCTGAACTGCTTCTGTAGATGACCTGTGTGCCAAATATCTTGCTATCCGTGTCACGTTGACTGAGATCTGACTGACCTTACCTGCTAGACATTAATAATCCTTGTGTTTGTACATTGTATTATGCCATATATTTTTTCCAGTTTTGGAAGGAAAGAGTTTACTTTCCTTTTGATTTTATGATTCCTCCATTTTTTTTTATATATATATGACTCAGTAGAGGTGCAAGTTACTTTACTCATTTTTTTTATTCGGTTCTATTTTGCATTAATCATTGACCACAATATAATTGGTAGTTAGGGCTCAATTTTCAATAAATTTGACCACATTTTATGGTAACATCTTCCAGCAATACGGGTAGAATTACTTATTTTTTTACTTAAAAATGTATACTTTGCTTTGTCCAAAACAAATGTTGACTGCTCCAAATACCCATCATGCACTGGTCTAAAATAACCTGTTTTTGATATAATAAAAAATATTATACACCATATGTTTGTAATACGTTTGGGGTGATGCAGTCAGCATCAGTATCGCAATCCCTTCATCCCGACCACTATCCGAAGACTAGCACCAGAACTTCAGAGGTCAGGATGCAGACGCCAGAATACCAACTGACAGAATCCCAATCAGGAGGGTTAGGTGTAGGTAGCAGGAAGGAGGATGGTGGGGGGGAGGGGGGGCAGGGGGTGACAGGCACTAGCAGAGACAGTGAGGCTGTGGGGGGTAGGCTGCTTCAATGAAGGATTAGGGTATGGCAGGCATGTCCAAACTATGGCCTTTCAGCTGTTGTGAATCTACAAGACCCATCATGCATTGACACAGTTTTTGGTACTTGTTTCCTAGCACGGCCACAATCGGGAGTAATCGTGTACCTTAAGTTAAGGTACACGATTAACGCGATGGACCTGATTTCCTTTGAAATCAGGTCCATTTGGCTGGCTAAGACAAAATATCGGGGGCATCGCGTCGGTCGGGACCATTAACAATGGTCCCGACGCGACCGACGCGATGCCCCCGATTTCCCCATAGGCTTCAATGTTGAAAAATATTTTAACATTGAAATCGTGTCGGGAAAGGTAAAATATCGGGGGCATCGCGTCGGTCGGGACCATTAACAATGGTCCCGACGCGATGCCCCCGATTTTTCCATAGGCTTCAATGTTAAAAGATTTTTTAACATTGAAATCGTGAAAAAATGTGAAAAATGCGAAATGGGCCAATATGACCCATTTCACATTATAGATGTCCCCGTCGTCACCCCACGATAGACGCCAACCCGAAGCGTGGCGAGCGGCGGCGGTGCGCGTCCTCCGACCTTTTCATTCCCCTACTATCCATGTCGGCGTGGAGTTGAGAATAGAATAGTGTGGCGAGCGCAGCGAGCCACCGAGCCCGAAGCGTGGCGAGCGCAGCGAGCCCCGCGAGGGGACGCGTATAACTTCACAGGTATACGCGTCCCCTCGCGGGGCGCGCTGCGCTCGCCACGCTTCGGGCTCGGTGGCTCGCTGCGCTCGCCACACTATTCTATTCTCAACTCCACGCCGACATGGATAGTAGGGGAATGAAAAGGTCGGAGGACGCGCACCGCCGCCCCTCGCGGGCTCGCTGCGCTCGCCACGCTTCGGGATGGCGTCTATCGTGGGGTGGGGTGTACGCCGTGACATTTGGGGGGGTTGGGAATATTTTACATTGAATCCAATGTAAAATCGGGTCCCAGGGACCCGATTTACATTTCATTCAAAAAAAAAATCGGGTCCAAAATCGGTCGGTCGCGTCGATCGCATCGCATGCGACCAAATCGCATGCGATGCGATCGACCCCGATTTTTCCGACACGACCACCCCGATGTAAATCGGTGTGGCCGTGCTAGGAAACAAGTACCCAGTTTTTCTATTAGAAAATGCTAAAACTATTGCAAAGCATGCTGGGATGTGTAGTTTCACAACAGCTGGAGGGCCATAATCTGGACATGCCTGGGGTATGGGGAGAGGTATGGGGTGCCTATGGCCCTGTCGGCATTCTCAGAATTTGGATGCCCAGGCCTGTCTTATGCCATCATCCTGACTGCAAGGATATCGTATGTGTAGGAGGAATGAGGAATTTGGGTGCTGGCTGAATGAGACTGCCCAGTGAGGAAGGGAACAAACCCATTTACAGTATTTCTGCTAACTGTGAGCATCAGTGACAAATTACATTCCTTCTTGCTTATAGCAGCAGTATTCTGGCAGACCCTGTAGTGTCCATAGTGAAATTAAGCTGTGTAATCTCATGAGTCATTCTTATCATGGGAAACTGTATTATTGCTTTACCTGCGTAGTGGATTAATGTTTAGCTTGAAAGGAGGTGTTTTTGGTCATAAAACTATTTATTAAGTACCATTTCTCTGACCCTGATTCCTCTGAGCCATAACATGTTGTTAGATTTTGTTCTTTATAACAAAAGAATAGCAATTACTGAATGCCAGTGAACTGCCAGAGGAGGAGGGATGTTTTATTAACATTCAGCCCAATTTCATTTACACAAGAACTCGTTCACGTTTAGAAACAACTTTTTTCCAGTAATCTTGTAACACATTAATGACCTGGCTCTAATTGTCCTGCCTAATTATTCTTTGGCAAGTCTCCTGACTATTCCGTGTGACTGGAATCCTCCTCAGGCTTACCATAGAAGATCTAAAGTTGGCCTAATTTCTAGAAGCATAAAGAGAAAAAAAAATCGGTACTTGTGTATTATCTGGGCTCCCGATTTTTTCATTGCATGCCACTACTTAAGGCATGCAATGCAATGCAATGCAATGTGATTTTTCATTGTAAAGACCCGATTTTTAATTGTATAGTCAACCATGGGTGATTTCATACCCCCACTATCCAACTACGCATGGAGTTGATTTTATATACTGTGGCGAGTGCAGCGAGCCACCGAGCCCGAAGCGTGGCGAGCGGACGCGGATTACTTTACATGTATTCTGCGTCCCCTCGCAGGGCTCGCTGCGCTCGCCACGCTTCAGGCTCGGTGGCTCGCTGCGCTCACCACGCTATATAAAATCAACTCCGTGCATAGTTGGATAGTGGGGGTATGAAATCACCCATGGGTGACTATACAATTAAAAATCTGGTTTTTGCAATGAAAAATCGCATTGCATGAATTGTATGCCACTATATTGCATGCAATGCGATGCAATGCAATGTGATGCAATGCAATACAATGAAAAAATCGGGCGCCCAGATATTACACAAGTACCAAAAAATCTTTCTGCTTGCATGAAAGGAAGAATCTCTGCCAGGCTAAGGATTTCTGGTAAGGACATATAAATCTTTTGAAAACTAACTATGGTATATTCTTATGGCCCACTCTATGCACAGTAGTCTTATTGTATTTATACTTACATTGCATTATTTTAGTGATTGGGTAAAATTAGTATTGTGTTTTATTTACTCATTGTTGGTGCAAGATCATTTAGTCAAACGAAACCAATTCATTACATTTAAATAATATTTTATGAACAGTTTTTAAACTTGCCCTCTTATTAACAAAAATAGAAATATTATGTTACTGAAATGCCAGAATAATATAAACAGCTTATAATGCAGTAATCAACTCCAAGTCATGATGGGAAGTCCACCTAGAAAATTAGAACTTTTAGGGAAAAGTATAAAACAATTTGTGTTGTCACTATCTGCTATAAAATGTGTTTTACTGAGATGTTAATGTTCTCATTTTACTGTTCTACTTTTTAATATCTCAGATTAAATACCAGCATAACCTGTATAGGCATAAATTCCCTGTCCATGGTGCTGAGCTAAGGGCACATGGCTCTAATGCCACACATACAAACATTGCTGAAAATATATATGTATATATGTATGTATATGTACATATATGTGTGTGTGTGTGTGTGTGTATGTATATATATATAATATATATCTTGTGACAATGAATCACATACACTGAACACTGATCACCTAAGGTCAATCACGTGCCCTATATTGGGCTTTTAATTATAATCCATAAAAACTTAAAATTTAAAATAACATTTTTTTTGTACTTCACAGAATAAAGAAATAGTTTTACCATTATAAATCATGAACCCACAATGGTATTCAATCAAATGTTTTAACTATCGATTTTCATAACATTCATTCATTCATACACAGCATTCACAGTATTCTCCTCTAGTAGGCACCCTGGGTTGCAGCGCTGTGCCAGATAACTAGTTTTGCAGCTTATCAGGGGTATCCCCTGGAGCATGGGGGGACCCCAACCCCACAGTGCAACTCCCCCCAGCACTCGTCTCACCTGCAGAAGCGTGCTTCCTCCCGCAGTCCATTTGTCAGACTGTGCAGTGCAACGCCCCTTACCCACAGTGTGGCTCCCCCACCCGCAGCACAGTTCCCTCCCTCTCTCATAGCCTAAATTTCCCCAGCACCCGATGTGTCCAGATTAAAAGAGGTACCGGACTATCAGGTGATGGAAAATTGGTGTTGTACCTGTATATTTTGATCTCACACCCAATAACCCCATTTTTTACTACTTTTCAAAGATCCACAATCTCTGATTGATCCTTCAGGTAGAATGATAATTGCAGGGATAGACTCACTAACATTACATCTCTCATACATTTTTTTAAGCAACTTTTTTAAAATTACCATCAAATTTAAAGGATACCAGAAATGTGCTGAATGAACTCAAAGAAGAATCATGGAAATTTTGATATGATATGGTAATTGGACAACAATAGATGTTCAATTATTACATACCTGTATAAAACATTTTAAAAATGTTAGAAGCTTGTAAGGCATTCCTTGAGAATGATGCAACACTTAAAGATTTTCATAAAAGTTATCTGGGATGCTACATATTTTATACTGAGCCACAATTATTTTGAATTTCTTGAACAGTTTTATTTACAAATCTGCAGCACAGCAATGGTGACGATTTTTACCCCAAGCATTGCTAATCTTTTTAAGGGATTTTAGGAGAATCATTTATCACAATAATCTCTAACATAGATGATATTCTGATCATTTGGGGCAGGAATTAAGCCTTTTAAAAAGGATTTTAGATTACATTACATATAACCATTTCAATTTGAGCTTTGCTTTTAAAACCAATACCAACTCCATTGAATTTCTGGATCTAACACTAACAGAAAATTTGACACAAGTAACTGTATCAAAGAAATGGAAACTATTTGAAGAAATTGAAATCAAATATGCCATTTTTCACAATTTCACAGGTTTACACGTAATTGCAGTAATGATGAAATCCACAACTAGCAACTCCAAATATATGCAGATAGATTTATAAAATGAGATTATTCATACCGAACCATCAATGAATCACTTAATTGGACTAAGAGTCTTGACAGTAAAAACTATATGAAATTTAAGAATCAAATGAAGAAGAAAGACTTTGGGTGCGACATGGAGACACTTTCAGCCAATCAGGGCTGAGTGCTTCTATACCACTATGACAGCGGGGATATGACAGCGGGGATCCATCTCACCCCACAGTCAGTGCGAGGGGAGCTGACTCACCCCCGCAGTCAGTTCGGGGTGGAGCTGCAGCAGAGCACCACTTCTGGTGCCTGGAATGGTAATGTGTGCTGGTGTAAAATTAGTGTATGTATATTAAAGTTAGACAATTCAGGTAGCGGTCCTGCTGCAGGGTTTTTGCCCTCCTACTGCCTTCTCCATGTCTCCTGATGTACTGGCCTGTCTCCTGGTAGTGCCTCCATGCTCTGGACACTATGCTGACAGACAAAGCAAAACTTCTTGCCACAGTTCGCATTGATGTGCCATCCTGGATGAGCTGTGTGTCATAATGTGAATTTTGGCTCATGTTGTGGGGCATAATGTGAATCTTGGCTGATATTGTGGGGCATAATGTGAATTTTGGCTGAAATTGTGGGGCATAATGTGAATTTTGGATCATATTGTGGGGCATAATGTGAATTTTGGCTGATATTGTGGGGCATAATGTGAATTTTGGCTCATATTGTGGGGCATAATGTGAATTTTGGCTCAAACTGTAATGTGAAGTGTGTAAGGGGCATATTGCAGGGAATATTTTGCACAATGGGGAGATGCCGGTAGATTACCGGTAAGAGTAAAAATAGTAGCTCCTGGGCTACAAAAGTCCGGCCACCCCAGGTCTAGATTATTTTGATGCTGAAACTTACACTTACATTTTAGTATAAGTTTCAGCACCAAAATAAAACCTTGTTATTAATTACATTACAGATATTTGATTTTGTGGATCTCGATCCAAATAATTAGAAATATCCGGACTCCATTAAAAATTACTTGCCTACCCCTGCTCTACAGTCTGTTGCTGCTGCTGTTGGGGTTTCATATGCTCCTTTGCTCCCTCTTCTGCTTCTCCTGTAATAAACTCACTGCAGAGAGGATCAGCAGCCGTTCACCTATGGGGATACGGTCATTAGGTCGACGGTATGGGATAAGGTCGCTACGTCAACACAATAAAGGTCAACAACTAAAGGTCAACAGGGCTACTATGAATGTCCACCGCTAAAGGTCGACAGGGCTTAGGTCAGTGGCGCACGCAGGGGGGTTTATGAGTACCCAGAACCCCCCCCCCCTCCAGGAATCTAAGAGCCCTAGACTGAAAGATGAGGTCCCCTCTTTCCATGGGTATAAGAATTTTAAAAATCGGCCCTGGGGAACCGGAGATATCTGACTTCAAATTAGTGGTCCCTATCCAAGCCTGTTAATTGCTATTCACAGTCAGATATTTCAGGTTCTGTCTGACTTAAAGTTTTTCTAAGGATATATTCCAAAAGCTGGGACTCTTCCACTTTGATGGACACTAGTAGCTTGTCTCTACTGTTCCCAGAACCAGAGATATCAGCCTTCCAGCAGCTGCTCCAGCTCCACACACCTGGTATGTAGTTTTATATACTCGTTGGCAGATTGCTCTGCCTCCTGAACGCTGATCCCCTAGTCCCCAGTACCATTTGGTAGGTGGGATTCTCTAGTTTTTAATTCCATTAAAATCTAAGAAATCTATATCCGGGAACTGGAGATATCTGCAGTCAAGCAAGCTGTCCTCCCACCAGAAAATTATGAATAATAAGCCCACTCCACTATACACCACTCCTCTGCATATTAAACATCCTCTACCACCCCGGAAGTTATGTATCAGGGCCCCTTCATTCAGCCCAATGCCCCCTTCTCCCACCTCATCTCCCACCATCTGTGCAGTAAAGGGGTAATTAGTGGAAATTACTGATCCAGGCCCTACATGCTGAGCGGTTGATATAATACCCCCTACCACCCACAGGACATCAAAGCTTCCGCTCATAGCACCCCTCCCGCTGTAGGTTTGGTAGGGGCCCTAATACATTGCTATGCCCAGGGCACTATCTATAATACTTTAACTGAATGATAGAGGCTCCAATAAGAGCTGTTGCTGCAGTGTGCCCAGTGGAGCGCCGGTGATCCTGCTCCTTGCGCATCCCTGCTGGCCAGTGTCCACACATGTGAAGTGATCCTCTCTAGGCTAATTACCCAATATGCAGCTCATAGGGTGGTTATTATAGCATACCCTCCAACTTTACCGTTTTAGCCGGTACAGTACCGTTTTTTAACAGTCTGTACTGGCTAAAACGAACTGTACCATTGTACCGATTTTCTGACTGACTGACAAAACTCTGGGAGATGTAGTTCATAACATCGCCGACTGCTCCCCAGGGACTGTGTAAGAGCATCCGGCCAGGACTACATCTCCCAGTGTGCACCACGGTGGGACGTGGCAGGCCCGCCTTCCCCTGCTCAGAGAGGGACTCCTGTTAAGAGACGTCACGGCTGTGGGGAGCCAGTGACTGAATTTGTAGTTCTCTCTCCTCCCCTCCGCCACAGCACAAGCTGCCGCTGTCGGGATCAGAGAGTGGGTGGCCTGATGTCACCAGTGTGCGGCCTGATCTGCCGTAGCATGGAGAACAGGCCGCGGGGGCTAATGCGCCTGTTCTTCCGGCCAGACTCTGCACAGCCGAGGGGACTGTTCCAGATAGTAACAGCAAGCGCGGGATTTATTTTTAAAGGTGATGTGTAATGTAAAGTAAAAATTGTCACGATCACGCCACTTTACAAATGGCCATGCCTCTATTTATAGCCACACCCCCTTGCCAGTACCGATTTTTTTTGTTGGAATTGTTGGAGGTTACAGGGCAGGCGAGAAGGGGGGGGGGGGGGATGTACTAATTACCCAGGTCAAGGCTTGCTGGAGGGGCCCTGCATGGGCCCTGGTCCGACCCCTCCATTCCCCCTCCATCCCTCCTAGGTAGCAATAGCAGCACACACTTCTACAGCATGTGTCTCACTGACAGCGTGAGAGGTCATGCTGAGCCTGCTGTCAGCACAGCACATGCTGTAGGTGTGTGCTGCTGCTGAGATTACACTATTTAATAATCCCGGGTTTTTTCACATGAACGCGCCCAAACCCGGGACTAGCGTATGTCTGAAAGGGTAAACCTGGGATTTCACTCCCGGATACTGAGCACCAGCAAATGACCAGGGTTTTTCCTGGTATTTAACTCCCGGATATAATACCCGGCTTATGTCTGAATGGGTTTACCCGGGTTTTTCCGTTTTAAACATGTGATGTTGCTTTTTTTGCTGCCGGGGCGTGTCCCATTTTAATGATGAAACACTGAAGTGCTTGAAAAGCCTGGCTTATGTGTGAAAGGGGTATGCCCGGGTTTTTCCCGGATTTGAGGTGTAGTGTGAAAGGGGGTCTGTTACTAAATCCCGGGAGTGACCTGGGTTGAAAATCCCGGGTAAACCTGGCCAAAATCCCGGGTAGTATGTCTAAAAGGGGTATAATACATTTGTGGGGGATACAAAATATTGCAACTGTATGTTTTCGGAAAATAAGCCACAAATATTTATTGATAAATGGGTTCCATGTGGAGTTGTTATTCCTGCCCTCTCTCTCTCTCTCTAGCTAGAATAAACAACCATGGAACCCCCCTCTCCATCTTGATGCATACAGTACACTGGTATATCACCAGCAGCACGGAACCCCCCTCTCCATCTTGATGCATACAGTTCACTGGTATATCACCAGCAGCAGCACATGCTACCTTGTGTAAAGTCTGATAGGAATTATGCAAGCTATGCATTCCCCAGCACTTTATTGGCCTAAAGTTCTCAGTGTCCGTGCTGTAACACGGGGGCTTGGCTCCACGTCAGCTGTTTTGGAGCAGGTGATTGGAAGAGCCGGGGTAAAACGAGGGGGCGGGGTTTTCTCTGAGTGGTACTTCAGTACACAGTGTGCTGCAGGTGCCGGGCATACAGTAACTTCTCTGCGCTCTACCAACGGATCCACCACTCCGCTGCTGCCCTGCCTGCTCAGTACACAGCACAGGGGACGGCGGCACCTGTGGCAGAGCAGGCACTTTCAGCGCATCTATACATCTGCAGGTGCTGACAGCATGCAGAGCTGCGGCAGGTCCTGGGGGCTGCTGTGCCGGTCAGTGCGGTTGCAGGGCAGGGCGTTAGGATGCAGCCAGAGGGGAGCCTGGAACCCTATAGAGGGGACGATAAGGAGCAGCAGTAGCCGGGTCTCCGCTGCAGCAGCCCCTGTTCTGGCATCCCCATCCAGCTCCCACAGGCAGATTGAACTCCTGTTGCCCCGGCACGATGACTTTTCAGAGCGGCACATTGGCCCCGGGGATAAGGAGAAGCGGGAGATGCTACAGACCATTGGGGTGGAGGTAAGTGCGTGACTGTGCTGGGCTCATGAATGTGCACGATGAAGTGTTTACAATGGGAACAGTGATCAGCTCCCACTGTGACCTACTGTAGGCATAGTGCTACATGAGATCTGAGTATTGCAGTGCACTTGCAGCTGTTCTGAATATTCTTTATTTTATTCCTGAAAGGGTTAATCGGTGCACTGCAAATAATTTCGTTCCTATTTGCCTGAGCTCTTGTAGGATGAATGAGCCCATGTTATTAGCCCATAACCTAATCTCCTCTGTAAAACACGGTACACAAAAGATCTTTTGCTGCACCGCTGTTAACAACATTGTTCAATGATGTCTCCTGCTGAACATGTAGTCTATTGGGGCATATACATGGAGCGATGTTGTGCTCTTTTCTAAGCGATCTGACTAGATTGCTTAGAACACAGGTTCTCAAACTTGGTCCCCAGGACCCCACACAATATTTTGCACGTCTCCTCACAGAAGCACAAGTAAAATAATTAGTTCCACCTGTTGATCTTTTAAAAAATGTGTCAATGAGTAATGAGTGCACCTGTCAGGTGACCTGTGTAGGGTCCTGAGGACTGAGCTTGTGAGAAACCCTGGCTTAGAAAGTAAGCACAGATCACCCGTGTGTATGACCCTGAGCAATGGCGATGCGCGGTCCCATACATTGCTATTGCCTGCTAGTTAAGACGGTGCATGCAGTCTAAATCTAGTCAAATTGCTAAGCAAGTGACTGCAAATTGCTGTGTGTACAGAATGAGCGATTGCGATCTACGTCATCCTGAACCACTTCCCTGCATTATTTATTTTTGCTTAAGTATAATTGCTTAGCACTCATTGCCTACCCTAAATAGCTTAGCAAAAATGCTTGACACACCTCAATGTGTGTGTATGCCCCATTTTGATGATATAGTCAACATTGAGCTACAAGTTCAAATTACGTAAATATCGTTAACGACACACAGGAGTTTGCACTGTTAAGATATTGAGTGCACACACTGAACAATGTTGCCAATATCATTATTGTTCATGTTGTTGACTATATAGTGTGACTGGAACATCAGAGCTTTATGGCAAGTTGTGTTGCTTAAGTGGGACTCTGCTCTGCATTAGAATTGGCTGTCTGTATGCAGTGATGGAATTCCAACTCTACATGCTGCTTTTGTTATCTCCTAATAGAGTATTCAGGAGCTGATTGACATGACTGTTCCTCCAAGCATCCGCCTGTCAAGACCCCTAAAAATGGACAAAGCAGTCTGTAAGTTCAACAGTTCTACTAAGCGATTCTTAGCAAATGTCTATTGCCCAATGCTGACTCTGCAATAAAGTGTTAACCCCTACTATTAGTGTGCAGGCTCTATCAGTCTCTCGGGATACTTCCTTACTATGCAGCTTTGGCTGGGAACAGGCTGTTCAGTAGGAGTTAATCATGAACTGGGTCAGAACACATTAAAGACTGGTAATGTCTGTGTTCTACAGCTTCCATTCCCTCTGACAATGCCGTGTTAGAACTTGGTTCAGCTTTTACAACATGCTGCATATCTGAATAAAAATTCCAGAAGACATGTCTGCTAAAGCCTAATTCTGCAATATTTATGTAGATTAGCAGATAAAACCCTGCTTGCGTTATTGTTCTCCACTACATATAGAACACCATAAAGCAATAACCCTGGTAGTAAGTAGGTGACGTCAGGGGTGGCAACTTGTGTTTTTTGCTGGAGGCTGCTCAGGGAGGTGTGGCCTCGTGAGGGGGGGGCTTTCATTTGGGATGGGGTGTGGCCCTGCAGTGTGCTGGCCTGGGCAGTCCTGTGTCATGGTGTGCAGTGGCTAGTGCTGTATACATGGCACATGGTGGTGTGCTTGCCTCCCACTGTGGGCACACATGCTGCATGGAGAGGGCGGTGTGTGTACGGGGAGAGCACACATCGGGCAGCACGCATGCTGCACTCTGCCTGTTGGTGGTTGCTCGCCGGGCGGCAGGTTTGGTGGTGTGGGTGCAGCAGACACGAATCGGCAGGTGGATGTGGCCTGGCAGTGGGACTTAGGAGGTTGCGGGCCAGTGGGTGCTCATAGTTTTCTGTGGGTGCTCTGGCCCTTGAGCACCCACAGAACCGGTGCCTATGGGTGATGTGTAAAACAGAACCTATTCCTAAGAAAACTCTTGTGCACTTCCCTCCCCAACCTTGGTTTTTAGTTTTTCTTCTTGATTCTTAATAATAATCCTGGTCTTTGTGTCGGCATTCACATGTTGTAGACCAGGCATGTCCAACGTTGGCCCTCCAGATGTTGTGAAACTACACATCCCAGCATGCTTTGCCACAGTTTTGCTATTAGAGAATGCTAAAACTATTGCAAAGCATGCTGGGATGTGTAGTTTCACAACATCTGGAGGGCCAACGTTGGACATGCCTGTTGTAGACAGTCACAATGTGAGCAGATGACTTTAGTGTTGAGGCTTGGCTGATGCAGGTAGGGTTTGTGGTGACCTTTTGTTCTACACCCGTAAAGTATACATACAAGCGTTCATGCCTGAAGGCCATTCAAGTATAATCATATCAGCCAAGTCCTGTTCTTGCATGGGCCTCAATATTTTACATTATTGTCCAGAAAGTTACAGAAATTCTCCTACTTTTGTAGTTACCGCTAAAACTAATAAAAAAAAAAAAAAAAAAAAATGGAATCCGTTTTTACCCGTCTATATGGTCATCACGGCCAGCAGAAGTATTTTCTGTGCCGGTGCTGAATTGGTTATAGTATCAGGTCATATAAGTGATCACTGTTTCTTAACGTTCTGCTTCATTCAGTTCTGTGGTGTGGTACAGTTCTGCTCGCATGTGCTTTGTTGCTTATTAAAAATGATTTCTGGAAATATTTTTTAAGAATAAAAACATTTACAGCCCAAAAGTAAAACTAGTTTTATACATACACAAATAGGAGATCATATGGTAAAAATTGTATTGCACAGTATAATTAAGAGATCATTTCCTCCAAAATGTCTGATGCTGTATTTGTCTTGGAAACAAAGATGTCACCGTAAATTAGCTTGTAAATCTTTTAACCCATTTGTCATTAGTTTAATCATGTCACATGTTATACTTTCTTGCTGCATTCCTGTTTGTGGGGGGGGGGGGGGGATATATATATATATATATTTGTGTGTATTTTTTATTTTATTTTTTTTATTTTATTTTTTTACAGGTTTAAAGTGTGAATCACCCATTATTTTTTTGACTCTGCATTTGTGTAGTGGATTCATGATTTCAGGACACTGCTGAATTGTTTAAACTTCCTGTTGTCTGCTGCCATGAGAGACTTGTCCCCTGCTGCTGTTCGCTTCCCGTGTAATTGCTTATAAAGCATATAGCAGTAGGAGTTCAAACTTTAAACCCCTTTGCTTCTATCAAGAATGCGACCAGTTCAATCTGGTTGGTTCAGGATGACATCACAGTATAGCTCCAGCAGAGCCCATCAGAAGTCAGTGAATGTGAAACATAAACACCTAATGCAATGGGAGAGGTTTACACATGAGGGAGCTTAAATATGTATTATTTTTTGCTGCTTAACTGAGTAACACTTCTAGTTTGTGCTAGTTTTTCTTCTGGTGACCATATTAGGAAGGGCTGACTGTTTTTGGTAAAGAAATTAGTTAAATATGTGTTTGTTTTTATTTATTTTTCATTGATGTGGGCTAGCATGTTAAGTACAGTGAGGACTTTTATCAGCCAATTCACAGAAGTAGTATTTATTAATTGCAGTGAAAAGCTTGATCAGTCTCTGAATGTTTTAACCCCTTTACTGCTGAGGCTTTTCTCTCACTTACCAAGCGCGTACTTTATTTTAGGTTGGTCACAATGCAATACCAAGTGATGCAGTAAGGGGCGGCCATGTGATTGAAGCAACTGTTGAACTTTTGGCCCAGGCAAGGGCGTAACTACCATAGGTGCAGGGGGTACAGCTACTATGGGGCCCAGAGCTTAAAGGGGCCCACTTTGCCTGTTAAAGTATCATGTGCTGTATACATTTTTTTTTTTTTTTTTTTTTTTTTCAGCATTAGGTGATAAATAGCGGCCCTTAAAAAACTTTTGCTATGGGGCCCACATCTATCTAGTTACGCCACTGGGCCCAGGTGAGGCCCCCATACACCCCTGCAGACTCTGCATACTTTATTAGCAGTTATTTTGGTTCCACACAAGACGGCGCAGACTTTCATGGTAGTATAAAACAACTAAACAACAACAGTTTTGTAACTCCAGATGGCGCCCGTTGGAGTTACAAAACTGTTGTTTTGTTCTTGGAAGGTGAATTTGGATACCCTTCTTTGTAATTTCTGTGGCAGCCTAGCGCAGAACTGTAATAGACATCCTCTGTATTGTATTTCATGGTAGTATGACAGATAGGAGGAACAGTCTAAAAGGCTGTGAGGAGAGCAGTGGTCTTCCTGCTCTGACCTGGTGTAAAAAATGGGAAACCTAACACAAGTAAGCATTCCTGCTACTTTTCTTGCTGAACCACCCTTGCAGTTTGAGCAAGGATGTGCTTCAGGCTGTAGATGCTTTAATGGGGAATATACAGTACATGTGGTAGATGCTCAATTATTTTAGTAATACCGCTCAGGTGCATGAGAGGGAGGGGTTAATACTGAGTAAGTAAAAATACCTGGTTCCCCCAGCTCACTGAATGGTACTCTTAACCAATTTTGAACACTACATAACAGAATTCAGAGATATTGGTTAAATATACCTGTGCAGGTGTATGCTATGCCCCCAAGCCATTGTCAAGGCTTCTCTTGTATATTGGGGGGGGGGGCCCTAGCGCTAGCTCTAGGTGTAGCACCCCAAAAAACAGCATAAGCTAGAAAGCCCAGTGCAGTACACCAATGGGGGGAAATAGAAGAGCTTTAAGGCTTTCCATTTTTTGATGTAGTGCTCGTCCTTGGTGCTGAAGTGGCTAATATGAAAATAAATATATAATATTTTGAACACCAGGAGGCAATGAAAATTTAGCTGGAAGTTTAAATAAGTATCAATTTAAGCTCGCCATTTATTCAATTTGCACTGGGTGCCATTAAATCAAGTTACATGGCCAGGGTTGGCTTTAGGGGTCAGGCCACCCCTAGGCACAACATTTTTGGCCGCCCCCTGAACCTTGAGGGAGAGAGGACCCTTTTGGTATTTTTTAAATGGGTCAGAGTGGAGGGAGCTCAGTAGGGCTGCTCCCTGGAGTTACCTCTTCCACTTGTTCAGGCACCGGCAGCCAGGACACCGTGCTCCTCCTCCACAGCAGCTGCAGTCATGGGTGGGCAGGGTGAGGGGCTGAGACATCTGGGCAATAGTGGTGGTCGAGGGAGCTAGGAGCCGGGTCACGCACCTTGACAGCTCTAAGGGAGGGTGCTGCAGCCCATATTGCACCCAGGCGGACACTTGGTGAGCTCTGCATAGCCCAAAGACCCCAGCAGCATAGAGACTTAGGGAGCAATTATTATATTACAAATTCAAAGTACAGACTGCTTAATTTCATTAACTCTTTAAACCTTATAATATGTTACATTGCCAAATCTAAGAGGAGAAATCTTGTCCATAGATGTAGATCAAATCCTCTAACACCTAAGTAGCCAAAGTCTCGATCACGATAGACGCAATCTAGCAGCCAATAAGAACCATGATGGTTCCTATTGGAAAGCAGTCCTAAACCACAGCAGCCACAATTGGTTGATTCTTATTGGTTGTGAGTCACATGACAACTTCCAGTCAGGAGATATTGAAGCTGTGACAGTTGGACTTGTGGGAGGGACCATTTATACTGAACAAGAATGGCTGGCATGGCGGTAACTGCAGCCATCAGGCCATTCCAGCACTTGGAAGCGCTGCTTTGATAAATCAGTTTTTATGGTGATTGCTTTTTTTAATATAGATTTTTTTTTTTTTTTTTTTTTTAATTCTGCGAGGGGCAAATGATTACTACTTTTGGGGCCAAGTCCCTAAAGGCTACACCCCCTGTGATAAGGTCGTGCCCCTTCTTTATATTACAACACACCCTTTTTTGGGAAAATGTACCGCTCTGGTAGATCAGAGTAGCTGAGACTCCAAAAGTCTGGCAACCTGATGCTGTCACCTGTTTAGATCTATCATCCAACAGGTGCAGAAATTGGTATGTAACGCCTATGGCACTTAAACTCAGCTGCAGACTTTTAGTGTGTGTGTGTGTGTTTTTTTTACACTTACGGGGAGGGATGCGCTAAAACCCGATGACAGGGTTACCACAACGGGGGCATAGCCAGCAATACCCCATATAGATCTATGGGCTTCTTATTGCGACCCCCGCCGCCCCACAATGATGTGCACCACCCCTTCACCTGTGTCTGGGCAGCCTCCTGCTGTGCTGCCCAGACCAGTGACCACCTCCTCCCTAGTCCTGTACTTGCACCGTGCAGGGAGGAGAAGCCGACAGAGTTCCTAGCCCTCAGCAGCAGCTGCCAGGCACAAGAGGAGGGGGGAGCTGCCAGGGACCTTCTGCTGCATTGCAAAGGGCAGTTCTTAACACAAGAGCTGTCCTATGCGATTAGGACTGCAGATGATAGTGCATCCCGCCCAAAGTTGTGAAAAACGGCGTTGTAATTTGGGTGGGATGTACCAAGCAGTTGCAATACATACCGACACACATCGCAATCATGCTAATCGCATATGTACTAACATATGCGATTAGTATTGCAAAGGAGCACGCAGGGGGTGAGAGGGTCTCCATGGCTCTACCCTATCCTGCTGTGCCTGGCAGCCTCCTGCTCAGTTGGCTGCCGGGCTTTTCCTCCCTGCACCCGCAAGAGGTGATCACTGATCCGGGCAGCACAGCAGGTTGCTGCCTCGACACAGGTAAGAGGGGGAGGCAGGGGATGTGGAAAAGAAGCCCATAGGCTTCTATGGGATTATGCCAGCTAGAGCGGCAACGCCCCAGCGGTGGGGCTTTCATGCATATGAAAATGCGGTAAAAACACAGATAACAGTGTTTTTACTGCATTTTTAGTTTAGTACATCCTGCCCTTATGTAACATAGAAACATAAAATTTGACGGCAGATAAGAACCACTTGGCCCATCTAGTCTGCCTCTTTTTTAAACAGGTTACCTCAAACCATATTTGATCCTTATTTTTTGTAAGGATATCAATATGCCTATCCCAAGCATGTTTAAATTGTACTACTGTATTTGTCTATACCACCTCTGATGGGAGGCTATTCCACTTATCTACTACTCTTTCTGTGAATTCATTTTTCATCAAATTTTCCCCTGAATCTTCCTCCCTCTAGTTTCAGTGCATGTCCTTGTGTTCTGTACCTTGTTTAAAGCCCTTGATATATTTGAAAGTTTCTATCATGTCCCCCCTTTCCCTTCTCTGCTCTAAACTATACATATTAAGATCTTTTAGTCTTTCCTGGTACGTTTTCGTGATGTAGGCCATGCACCATTTTAGTTGCCCTTCTTTGGACAGTCTCTAATGTATTTATATCCTTCTGGAGATATAAATGGCCTCCAGAACTGAACACAGTACTCTAGTACAAAGTTTCATAGTGATTGAGAACTGAAAATTTTACTTTTATGCTTACTAACTAGGCCTGTAACCTAATCCTCCGAGTGGTGGAGGAAAAACAGAAATAATTTTGAATTGAACTTAATGCTAACCCAAATGATCCTTCATTTGGAAGAGAAGGATTGCCAGCTTAATCTCTGTATGATTGACGAAAGAAAATGATTTATTGCACAGTAAACAAACTAAAACACATTAGTTTCTCTAGCAACAACATAACATGCATTCATATGTCCTTTTATTACACATAATATATGCAAGCACATTCAAGGCAGACATCGTATATCTTACATAGTATCTACACTTTAGACTGAAGCGGAATTGTCTCGCATAGACAAATCTCAGTGGGAGTGTGTTGCTGAACGGAGTAAAGCATAAGCGTCCAGGCATATATTGCATCTAGTTTAGGGTACCTGCAAATATGCATGGATAATGGCTAGCACAGTGGTTTCCAAACTGTGGGCCTTATTCTAGTTCACTCAGAGGCAAATTCCTTCTCAAATGGACAAAACCATGTGCACTGCAGGTGGGGCAGATATAACATGATTTGGGTTGGGTTTTTTCTTGAAAGTGAGATCTATATTGCAGAGTAAAAATGGTACTGCTTTCCTAGCACGGCGCCCACGATAAGCATCACATGTATCGGTCCTTAATCGCAAACATCGCATGCATCTTATGTGTTTCTGCACCATAAGATGCATGCGATGTATACGATTTATGCGACTACAGTGATTTTTCATCGTATCCATTTTTATCGTATGTATCGCATCGGTCGTACTGTTTTAATGTCATTAGATGCATACGATTGATGCGATGAAAGTATTTTTTTATCTTGGGCGTTGTAAATCCTATCACATGCCTTCACATATCATAAGTAGTGGTATGTCATGGCATGCAATGTGATATGATTTTCATGTTGTTTTACTATGGTGGTGGTGCTTATACGATAAAGAATCAAATGTGTTTCCTTTCGGTTGTATGTGAAGTGATTCCATGTGAAGCAATTCTTAACACCACCCCCACTATGACCGCCAACCCGAAGCATGGCGAGCGGCGGCGGTACGCGTCCTCCAACCTTTTCATACCCCCACTATCCACGTCGGCGTGGAGTTGATTTTATAAAGTGTGGCGAGCGCAGCGAGCCCGAAGCGTGGCAAGCGGACGCGGATACCTTCACAGGTATCCGCAGGGCTCGCCACGCTTCGGGCACGGTAGCTCGTTAAGCTCGCCACACTTTATAAAATCAACTCCACGCAGACGTGGATAGTGGGGGTATGTAAAAGTCGGAGGACGCGTACCGCCGCCCCTCGCGGGGCTCGCCACGCTTCGTGTTGGCGTTCATAGTGGGGGTGGTGTTAAGAATTGGGGTGCATTTAAAATGACACTGTATTTAGTGGTTTATAATGAGATATGTGATTTTTAAGTGTTGATGCATCAAATTGGGTGCTTATAATGTCAACTCCACTTCCATTGTTAATGCCTCCCCAAACTATCAACGGCAATCGATTTTTAAAAGCATACATCGCAGTCATCGAATCGCACGCATCGTACCTTACTATACTACTGTTTTTCATACGATACATACGATTTAAAAACCGAAATCGCACAGATTGTATGCCTTATAAAAATGTATACGATTAATGCGATGGGTGCCGTGCTAGGAAAGCCGTACCGTAAAAATAAAGCAGTCAGTATTTCCCCTGCACAGAAACAAAATCACTCACCCAAATCTAATTATATCTGCACCTGTTACATCTGCCCCCTGCAGTGCACATGGTTTTGTCCATCTAAGAAGAATTTTGTCAGAGTGAACTAGAATAAGGCCCACTGTATATCTGCTAAAAATCTGTCAAAAGCATGTCGTTAAATCAGGTTTACACTACAAACCTTTTTACCTTGCTTGTAATGTACAAACTGTGATGGTCTCTTACTTCCTGTAGCTATTCTGTTAATAAATCCCTATTGGCAAAAGTGACCATGATAGCTGCTCATCCAAACTCCTTATTCATTTAGTTCTTATAAGAGGGAGTGCATGCAGTCATTGGTATGTAGTGACAATGTTGCCATTTAAATGACGACTGTATAAGGTCCTCATTGACTTTGTCAACAGAGTTATTGGGATCATCTCCAGGGATGGATTCTCAAGCTTCTGCCCCATGTTTTCATAGTGGGTATAATCTAACTCTGTTGTAGAATATGCATATCATATTAATTTTTACCGTGTATGTCAACATTCTTTTGAATATAGAATAGCGTGAGGGCATACATTTATTATTATAAACTTTCTATTGGTAGATGTGTGTTGTGTGACATCATTGCATAATAATCTTAACACTAATTAACTATCATAACTAGAAATAAACACGCGGACAACTGAAATGCCTTTTAAAATTGGTCAACCAGAATTTATTTAAATCTTTAAACTAAATATGGTGGCAATAAGAAAGAACGGCCAGACCCCAGTGACTTTACGACTTAACGCCGACACTCATGTCAAACGACATGATATTCTTTAATTTATTAGCAACGCCAACAAATGTCGGGTCTCCAACTCTCTCCCCAATACACCATAATAGAGCCGGCCAGACAGCCAAACCCCAATGGCCCCCAGTAGGAAAGCCACTTTATACAATGTATTGGGCAAAGAGCGCACCCTAAAAACAGCAGCGCAATAGCCACTGTTACTGCCGTTCTTTCCCGCCACAAATATAGGTTGACAAACCCCAACCGGCAAAGAAAAAGAAAAAACGGGTGGGGACAAAAAGGTGACTTGGGGAGGGAGGGTGGGAAAAATTCCAGAGAAAGAGATGGAATCTTCTATTTCCTCTCACAAAATGTCCGTTTAACCCCTCCCTGACACTCCCCTTATTTAAATCACCTACATTCTAACCTGTTAACTGTTTCCTTACCTAACTGAATTATGCAAGGCTCCCACAAACACTCAACCTAGAAGTTTATAATCCCTTGTGCTATTTGCACTCGCTCTTCATTTTTTTTAAACAGTTGTCAGATACAATATGTCAAGTGTTATCAGTACTGCAAGCAAAATGATAGGGGTATGGCTGCTTGGGGAACTCTATGAGAACATGGTACTAAGGATAGCCAACAGTATTATGTGACCAAAGATAGCCAACTGTACAACAGTATTATGTGGGACCATGATCACCCACATTAAGGGTTCTCTGTTAAATTCATTGAACTAATGTCTTGCACTAATCGATTGCATGAGTTACTTTCAGTCAGTAATTCATATTTACAACTGAAAGTAATGTCTTGGCTCGTACCAGAATAGTACTTTTAGCACCAATGTTGTTGTTGTTTTGTTTCTGTGCAGAGTAAATACTGGCTGCTTTATTTTTGCCCTGCAATTTAGATTTCAGTTTGAACATTGGACAAATACATCTCTCTACACATGTTATATCTGCTCCACCCCTTAGTGCGCATGGCTTTGCCCATTAGAGAGATTCTGCTTTTGTGAACCAACCTGAATTAGGCCCATATTTTCATGTTTTGAGTGTCTTTTTTTGAGAAGTAGATGTGCTTTGGCTTTATTCTAGATGTTGTTTTCGCTTGCTTGTTCTGATCATAGGCCAGATTCTCTAAGCTTCAAAAGTGATGCAATGGAGAGTGATAAACAGCCAGCCAATCAGCTCCTGGCTGACCTTTTTTTAAACCGTCTGACATGGCAGGTAGGAGCTGATTGCCCTGCTGTTTATCACACACACACCCTCCTCCCTGCACCCAAAAGGGAATGTACGGGGCTAGGGAGAGGAGGTCACTGGTCCGAGCAACACAGCAGGAGGCTGCCCCGACACATCTGAAGAGGGAGCCATGCGGGTTGTGATAAGTAGCCCATAGTCTTCTATGGGGGTATCACCAGCTTTTGCTGGTGAAGGCCCCCTCCCCCCATTGTGGTAACACAGCGATTAGTTTTTAGTGCATTCCAAATGCATTAGTGCATCCCGTAGAAAACAATAGGTTTCAGTTTTGATTTAAGTACAGCTACACAAAGCATATTAAGCAAACCACTTGTGTTATTACTATCTCCCTTGAAGGCCACATCAGACCATTCAACTTGTCTGTCCAAGCGGTGGTATACAGACCTCCATCCTTCTTCCCTCTCCCTCGTTTTACAATTATATATAAACTTATTTTTCTTTTGAATACATTGTTTCCTGGATGTGCTGACTTAACTAATTGAGGACCAGATGTATGAAGCTTCAAAAAGTGATAAAGTGGAGAGTGATTAACAGCCTGCCAATCAGCTTCTACCGGTCATTTTTCAAACCCAGTCTGTAACATAGCAGGAACTGATTGGCTGCTGTTAATCACTTTTTGAAGCTTGATACATCTGGCCCTCTTTCTCTAAAATCTGATATGTACAGAATATCTAGGGAAAAAAAAAACATTTGGTATCCCAATTGCACACTGAGTGAGAAAAATAACTACATAATAATCAGATAATACAGAGATCTTGGTTGCAGATATAGGGCTAAGCCCCCAGGCCGTACGTCAAGGCATCTCTGTCACTGGGGGTCCCTAATACTGGGTATGGGTCTGAGGTGTGGGCCCCCAACATGCCGACACAGGATGAGTACTCCAGGGCAGCACACTAATGAAAATTAGTAGGGTTATTAAGAAGCACAAAGTGCTATGTAGGGAAGTGAAGGTGTGATTAAAATACAAAATATATACAGTGTGATAGGAAAAAAAATAAGTGTTAGGGTGTGCTAACCTGGAGCAGACCAGCCCTACCAACACAGGGGGCACCACACTCCCAAACCCATCCCATTGACAGTAACATATGTCTGGGCTTAATAGCCAAGTGTAAGGCCACATGATAATGGCATATAACATCTGAGAGCCAGCCCATACACGCTGCTATGAGTGCTGACCCGATGTGTGCTTTGAGGTGCGCGCTCCCGCGGCACCTCATCGCACAGTACAAAATGTGCTTGCACATTCTTTTTGTACTTAGTTTCATCACATTGCATGCACAACGGATGCACATGCAATGCAATGTGATCCGTGCTAATACAGCACGGAAAGCACGCCCACAAAGCAGCGTGTATGGGCAGCTTATTGCTTTCTCAACTGCACAAGACTTTTGTTGGTAAGCTGCTCAATTAGAGGTGTGTCACTCAGGTGCTAAAAGTTAGGGGTAATTCTGTCTAGGAAAAAAACATGTTGTATCCCAATTGCACACTGAGGGGCAGATGTATTAAGCCTGGTGAAGAGATAAAGTGGAAGGAGATAACGCACCAGCCAATCAGATCCCAACTGTCATATTTCAAACACAGCTGATTGGCTGGTGCGTTATCTCTCCAATGTTATCTCCACTTTATCTCTTCTCCAGGCTTAATACATCTGCCCCTGAGTGAGAAATAACTACATAATAATCTGTGTCGGCATGTTGGGGACCCATACGCAGTATTAGGGACCCCCAGTGACAGAGATGCCTTGACGTACGGCCTGGGGGCTTAGCCCTATATCTGCAGATATATGCAACCAAGATCTCTGTATTATCTAATTATTATGTACCGTATATACTCGAGTATAAGTCGACCCGAATATAAGCCGAGGCACCTAATTTTACAACAAAAACTGGGAAAACGTATTGACTAAAGCGGGACCCTCACTCGAGTATAAACCGAGGGGGGCTTTTTCAGCATAAAAAAATGTTCTGAAAAAGTAGGCTTATACTCGAGTATATATGGTAGTTATGTTTCACTCAGTGTGCAATTGAGATACAACCTGTTTTTTTTCCTAGACAGAATTACCCCTCCCTTTTGGCACCTGAGTGACACACCTCTGATTGAGCAGCTTACCAACAAAAGTGTTGTATGTACAGAATATGTCCACACAATGATTGGAGTTTTACCTTTTTGACATCGCTTTAATATGGTACAGAAAGTGTTAACTTATTCCCGTATATCGACATATGTGGTAATACTGCAGTGCTGTTTTGGCTAGATTATGAATAGCCTCAATAAAAAATAAAGGATCTAGCTAGTGCATCTGATAACACTTGTGATATTTTAAAACCTCGCTTTTAAATATTTTGAAAATGTTATAACATAATTGGGTCTATTTATTAAGCTTTCAGGAGATAAAGTGAAAGAGTACGTGCCAATCTGTTTTTAATGTTGCAGACTTTTTTTTTTTTTAAAGCAGGTAGCAGGTTTGCTGTACTCTATCACAAACCGTTTTCTCTCTCCAAGGTGTAGAACATATGTCACTAAATCTGCGAAACGTATTCAGACATTCTGGCTTTTTAGATTGCTCACTAGTATTTGGTGTTTTGAGAATTACTTTGGCTTGAAAATGAGGCTTATACTTGCACTTGATGCTTTTTTTTTTTATTCATAGGTGAAAATGAGATTCTGGCCACACTTCACAACATAGCCTCAAAGAACAAAGTGTGGAGGTCCTATATAGGAATGGGTTACTATAACTGCTCGGTGCCTCAGGCCATCTTGAGAAACTTGCTGGAAAACGCAGGCTGGTATGTATACGTGTGTTTCCATGAGATACATCTCCTAGGTGGTGTGTCCCCAGGATAGTCTCTGTTAGAAACTGCTGAAATAACCTATTTTTCTGGAATGTAGTTTCCTGGAGCTGCAGCTACTGTATCAGTAATAGTATGCTACCGCATATTTCAGGAAGCACAGAACATGTTCTTATTTGTTTTAGAACATTACTGCATTAAATCTGCTGACACCTTGTGGACAATGTTTAGAATTGTGGTTCAGGAATTAAAGCAAGATCTTAAGCAGGGGTGGGGAACCTCAGGCCCAGGGGCCGTATGCGGCCCCCGTAGCTGGTCTCAGTGGCCCGCCCGGCAGCTTTGACGGGAGTCAAGTACAGGGGAAATCTCGCAAGATTCCTCTTAATCAATAGCAGCCGTAGACTGTCAGTCCTATTCAGTGGCAGCCGCCGGAGCGTGGGACGGCTGCAGCAGGACAATTTGTAAGAGAAATTTTTACATATGGTCCCTGAAGGATTTCTGTGGTGTGTGTTTGTGTTTTTTTTTTTTTTTTTTTTTTTTTTGTGTGTGTATAGATAGATTTGGAAACTGTCTAATATTTTGTTATAGCCACTTTAAAATGTATCTGTTGCTTACCCTTTTTGTGTCAGCTATGCCACAGATTATTCAGTCTGATAATCAACAGCGAAAACCAATGAAGTTTAATAATCTGTGTGGAGAAATTACGGAGAATGACATTTGGCCTTGGCATTAGGGCAGGGATGGGGAACCTTCGGCCCTCCAGCTGCAGCACATACTTTTTGTACTAGAGCTCATTTCATTGCAAAACCGAGATGCGATATTGTATACAATAATTGTACAGTGTATGGGCACCTTAAGACTTTCAGCAATAATTTCTAGAACAAAACACAATTTGGACACTGAATGTCAGGGAAGTGTTAATAATGGCTGAGAGAAGACTCTGTAAACAGCTCTTTCAAAAATACCATGTGGAATCTGGTCTCCTTGGAAACAGAGCTAACAAATTCCAGGGACGTGAGAAGAAAATGAATAACAAAAAAGGCTTGACGGGATCTTTGAAATCTGCACTAGTAAACTTTTTTTTTTTTTTTTTACTTTTAAGTCTGTACATGTTGTTAAATGCCAGCCTGGGATGTATACAGTACAACTCCTGAAACTGTCTACATTTCGCAATGTTGTGTGTCTGGCATTTTTTTTCCCAGCTGATTTAGCAATCTGTACTGGGACATTGTTATGTGATGACAACAAAGTAGGAACAATACATCCAGTGTTTTTCATGATTGTGAGTAGTGGGAATATTAAAATAAAAGCTGCGTTCAGTCATACCCCTTTCACACTGCACTCTTAAAACGGTATATTGCCAGTTTTTTTTTCCATTTTAAAACGTTTAAGGCTGCAGTGTGAAAGCGCCAGAGTTGATTTACCGGTTAAAGTTAACTGGTATTTCAACACGTTTAAAAAGCAGAGTCCTACACGTTTCAAAGCCGTTTTTTAGGCAGTGTGAATGGCTCTATTTCTATGGCTTGAAACGTGTCCCTTGGGGGTTAAACGGGTTGAATGTGTGAATGGTATTAAATGGTTTTCACCTGCAATGTGAAAGGTGTTAAGGTTCAGACCCGTTTTAAAGTCCCATTTAAGAATACAGGGTCAATACCCGTTTCTGCAATGTGAAAGCAGTATCAGTGCATCAGTATCCCTCAAAACCTCTTTTTTTGTATACACCATAAATATATACAGCTAAAGTAATAAAATCCTACTCTTAAGCAAAATCAAAAACCTTGGCAATACTAGGGGCATTGCCCAACCACTGCTGTTTTATGCACTACACCAGCCACAATTCTAAACTGATCATATTAAAATATCTCAAACAGTTTTGCAGACCAAGAAGGAGATTTGGTTACCCAGGGTAAATTATTGCAGGTGACTAGTGCCCTCTGTTTTTAGGGATATTTTTTATTTTTTTATTTTACAGAGAATAGCATTGCAGCTTGGCGGTTACATATAACTATATCCATGTGCAATTGTTCTAACCTGTTTGTTTGTTAGGGTGACACAGTATACTCCATATCAGCCCGAGGTATCCCAGGGCAGACTTGAGAGTTTACTGAATTATCAAACGATGGTATGTGATATCACTGGAATGGATGTGGCCAACGCTTCCTTATTGGACGAAGGAACTGCTGCAGCAGAAGCGATGCAGTTATGTCACAGGTTAGACTAAAGTCTTTATTGTATATGTTTATAAAGCTTCCCCTAGAGCAGAGATGTGTTAAAAAAAAAAAAAAAAACTTTTAGCTGCAAATGATTATATAGGGACTCTACTAGCATGTATTAGTTGTGTTTTTACTTATGCCATGGTTTTGTTTGTTCTTCAGACACAACAAGAGGAGGAAGTTCTTTAGTTGTGTTTTTACTTATGCCATGGTTTTGTTTGTTCTTCAGACACAACAAGAGGAGGAAGTTCTATGTGGATAGCAGATGCCACCCTCAGACAATAGCCGTGGTACAGACAAGAGCCAAGTAAGATTGTATTGTGAATTATTAAAAAATAAGAAACACATTAAAGTGTGTATGTGTGTGTATGTATGTATGTATGTATGTATGTATGTGTGTGTGTGTGTGTGTGTATATATATATAGATATATATAGATATATATAGATATATATATATATATATATATATATCTATATATATCTATATATATATCTATATATATATCTATATATATCTCTATCCAGTGCTAGAGTTTTTATTTCCATGTAAAAGATCTGACAGAGTACCCTAATTCTTTATTACATGGCCTAATGCGAGTAAAGATGTCAGAATGGTATGCATGTATGCTACCAAAGTACCTAAAATAAACACTACTATATTATGGTGACCTTGCAAGATCTGTGAATGATTAATTTTCATAGTCGGCTGGACGAGTTGATCACTGATGTGCAAATTCACAATTTGTTCAATTAGCGAATGACTGCACATGTGTACGGATCGTGCATGCGAGGGCAAAAGGACCTAATCGCTATCCCCTCGCAATTTGAAAGAAAATCAACATTTGAGGATGGAAACCTTCCTTTTTCTGGGAGTGTCTGATAAAGCACAGCCCTGCCCAGGCGTCTTAAGGGTGGGTGTGTGACATCAGCTCCTGCCTATGTCAGCCTGTCTGACACAGAGTTATTGAAGAGTCAGACTTACTCACATTTGCACAGACGGCAAAAATCACTTGATTGTTTGGAAAGTGTGTATGGATGGGTGTCAGAATAGAGATATATTCGCAATTCGCGCGCAGATTTGCACTGGGTGGACTTTCTTTCTGTTTGTACGGCGGTTATCGATGCCGCAGACCTATGCAACTTTGCGGATGAGCAACCAGGTCTGAATCTAGTCCAGTGTGCTGTTTGTTACTGTTGTCTATACAGGGACAAATTGCCTATTTCTGGTTTCTCACCTTTCAAAAAATAGCCGGTACTCTTTACCTAGAACGGTGCCCATGATTTTGATCATGGGCATCGCAAGTAAAAAAATTGCGTCGGTCGCATCGCATGCGACCAAAAAATCGCATGCGATGCGATTTTACATAGGGAACAATGTTAAATGGCCCACAGACCCCAAATAGCCACCCTGTGCCCCCCCCAATTGTTAACGCCACCCCACGATCAACGTGAACCCTAAGCGTGGCGAGCGGCGGCGGTACGCGTCCTCCGACCTTTTCATACCCCCACTATCCACGTCTGCGTGGAGTTGAGAATATATAGTGTGACGAGCGCAGCGAGCCACCGAGCCCAAAGCGCGGCGAGCGCAGCGAGTCCCGCGATGGGACGCGGATACCTGTGAAGGGACCATAGGCGTGCGCAGCCCATTTTCTTAGGGGGTGCACCATTGGAGGGGCGTGTCCATCACCGCCTACTGGGCGTGTCCATCACCGGCAACAATGCAAACTAAATAGAAGGTGATTTATTTATGTATATGCACTTCAGAATTTATAATACCCCACCACACACACCGGAAACTGGCAGTGCGCACCGAAGGTGCGCTACAAAATTTTACACTGTAATGCCCATTACACATAATGCCACACACTGTAAGGCCCATTACACCATAATGCCTATCACACATAATGCCGCACACAGTAATGCTAATTCCACATAATACCTCCCAACATAATGCCCATTCCACATAATGCCAAACACCTTAATGCCCATTCCACATAATGGCAAACACAGTAATGCCCTTTACACATTATGCCAAACACCGCAATGCTCATTACACATTATGCCAGGGCTTTTTGTAAAATAGGGACAATAAGGCAGGGGAGGAGGGGGTAGGGTTAGGCAGTAGGTATAGGCTACAGGGAGGAAGTGTTAGGCAGTAGTGAGACAGTATGAGGGTTAGTAATTGGCAGGGAAGGTCAGGGTAAGCTGCAGGGGGGGTGCATTATGATGGTGAAGCTGGATAGTTATCTGCAACGACTAATAGCTCATCATCTCCCCTTAGCATAGAATAGTCCCCTCCTATTCAGACATATTGATTACATCTAGTAATACAATTGTCTCTTCCTCCCCTTAGCACTAAATAGTTCTCCTCCCCCACAGACAGAACATCTCCCCCCAGTACAGAATAACCCCCACCCCCTTCCCCCCTCGACAAATACACACACTCAGGAAAACTTTTTCTTACACTCACAGCGGGTGCCGGCATTGGCTCCAGTCTGTCTCCCCACTGAGTCCTACACTTTGTGCACAGTGCAGCATCAATTTGGCTGGCAGGCACCATCTGATTGCAGCCAGGAGAGCGCAGCACGGCGCAGACAGGGGCAAGGGCTGGACACGCTCCCGTGCTTCTTCATCCATTATCTGCGGCCGTACTGACGTTGTCTAATTGTCATTCAAGGCAGCGTGACCAGTAATGCACTGAGGGGGCGTGACCACAGTTCACAGGCAGCTCCGGTCCTCAGACCCGCTGCTGCCATTGTAAATTGCGTCCTAGTCCGCTACTGGTCCCCGCTGTTACCCTGAGCCAGCCAGCCGGCTCTGATTAGGAGGTGCTGCAATCGTGCGGGGGGTGCCTGTCATTAGAAGGTACCTGTGCACCCCCTGTGCGCACGCCTTTGGAAGGGACGCGTATACCTGGAAAGGTATCCGTGGGGCTCGCTGCGCTCGCCACGCTTCGGGCTCGGTGGCTCGCTACGCTCGCCACACTGTCTATCTGTTCTCATCTCCACGCCGACGTGGATAGTGGGGGTATAAAAAGGTCGGAGGACGCGTACCGCCGCCCCTCGCGGGCTCGCTGCGCTCGCCACGCTTCGGGTTCACGTTGATCGTGGCGTTAACAATTGGGGGGGGCCCAGGGTGGCTATTTGGGGTCTGTGGGCCATTTAACATTGTTCGATATGTTAAATCGGGTCAACTGACCCATTTAACATTGTTCCCTATGTAAAATTGCGGTAATCGCGTCGGTCGCATCGCATGCGATTTTTTTTTTTTGCCGCATGCGATGCGATTATAATGGCATGCGATGGCCGCCCTTCTAGGTAAAGAGTATCAAATTGCCATTTCAGCTGCAGACTGCCACTGGCGCATCCTAAATGGCCATTTCTAAATATTTACTGCACTTCAGATAACCTGTTTAGTCTAGAAGTTGGGTTCTATTTCTACCCTTTTACACCAAAATCCCTGGTCGGACCCTGGTCTTTGAACACAGGAGTTTCCAGGGTTGGACCCAGCTTCATACCCCATTTACACAGCACTGTGACCCAGGTCGGACCCAGGTCTGCGCCGTTTACCCTGAACCAGGGTCAGCCCTGCTTTTCCCTATGGATGACGTTAAAAATGTCCATTTTAGGACTAATAAACTGCCAGCCAACCTTCCCTCAATGATTTAAAATAAAAATGAAAAGACATGACTAGTTAGCATTGAAAAATGTTGGTTTGTTTATTTTGTAAAATATTTTTTCAAAATTTTATTCAGTGCTCAAGCACACATAGCGGTATACAAGTGCAGCATCACCCATGTGCTCCCCCCAGCATGTTCTTGCATCGGCCGCAGGTTTTTCCTCCCTCTGCCGGCACCTCATCAATCCTAATTGCATCTGCGATTAGTAAATCAAAGGACAGCACTTGCGGTAAGACCTGTCCTTTGCGATGCCGCACCATCCCTGGACCTCCGGTTCTAAGACCCGGGAGTCCCTCTGTGTAATGCGCAGGGCATGCTGGGAGGCATCTTTGATGGATCCCTCAGCGCTGTAGAGAGAAGCCCATAGGCTTCTACAGGGTATTGCCAGCAAAAGGCAATTCCCTCTGCAGCGCTGACCTGGCGTGCGGGCATTAGAGCATGTAAAAACCCTGATAACAGCGTTTTTACCATATTTTTGCTTTAAAGCATCTACCCCAAGATCTAATAATGTTGCAAGTTTTCTACTAGTCTGTCTTTTTTCCGCATTTGTAATTTGAGCTGTTTTATACTTCAGCTATATTGGTGTGACTACAGAGCTGATGTTACCACACGAGATGGACTTCACAGGAAAAGATATCAGTGGAGTATTATTTCAGTATCCAGACACTGATGGAAAGGTGGAAGACTTCACGGAGCTGGTTGACAGAGCTCACCAAAACGGGGTAAAGGAAATCTCAGTTAGAGTCTGTGGGTGAGATTTAATAGGATGAGAGATTCAGAAAGTGAGAGATTTGGTAAGAAATCTCCAGGTTTTTTAAAGCGGCAATCATTTACACTGCAAAACCAGTCTGATTTTGCAGTGTAAATGATTGCCGCTTTAAAAAAACTGGAGAATTCGCACAAAATGTCTCACTTTCTGAATCTCTCATCCTATTAAATCTCACCCAGAGTCTCACACTGCAGTAGAATGCAGTGCCAATGCTTAGGGTAGCTATGTATAGCGCTTTTTCTTGCATTAGTGACTCAAATAAGATGCATATATTGTGAAGTCTATGGCAAGTTGCGTGGCATAGACAGACTACAGTGCTTCAAATTGTTCTTTTTGGTACCTTTTTCATTTTTCAACACTGTAATGTGAGGAGACTGCTGATTGGGGGTGGGGGTTATTGCACTAAAAAGAAAATGCAGCAAATAACCCATAATCGGGGGTTTTACTGCAATTCCCCATGCACTAAAACCACAGTGTTTGAGGGAACCCTCCCAGCATGCCCTGTTGCCATCAACTCCCAGGGCTCAGACCCATAGCTACAGAGCTGGTGCTCCATAGAGAAGGACAGCTTTCATCACAAGAACTGTCCTTTGCCTTAATAATCACAAACAGTATGTTGGTGCATATGCAATTATTAAGAAAGTGGTGGCCAGCGGTTGTTGGTGCATTCCCCCCCAATATGAAATGACATGTCTATTTTGTGTTAGCGTCTGTATACGGAGCAGAACAAAACTTTTATTAGGGGGGTTGTTCGGTATAACTTCAGAAAAATGTATGAGGACACAACTGTCGGGTACTGTATGTGGGCTCAACTGGATGCATTTGGGCGTATGTATCAAGCTTCAAAAAGTGTTCCAATAGAGATTGATAAACAGGCAGCCAATCAGCTCCTAACTGCTATGGGGATACGGTCATTGGGTCTACAGCAAGTTGGCAGACAAGCATTGGGTCGACATGGGGTTTTTCACTCTTTTTTGATCTGACATGTGCTGACAGGCGGTTTTTCATGTCCCACCACTAGGGAGTGGTGGGAGAATAAAATAGTGTGCCGAGCGCAGCAAGCTATGCAAGTGCGGTGCACTGGAAACTGTCCATGTCGGCTGTGTTGACATTCAGGTCAAAAAAACATTAAAAAAAACCTGCCTGTGTTGACCTAATGCTTGTTGACCAAACGATCCCAACTCCTGCTATGTTACAGGCTGGGTTTGAAATAATGACAGGTAGAAGCTGGTTATCACTCTCCAATGTATACATTTTTTGAAGCTGGATACATCTGGCCCATTAAGTAGTTAAATGAGTCTGGAGGATGTAAGATCCCTTATCTTCTCACACTCTAGCATTGTTCTATATTCAGAATGTAAAGTAATAGAAAACAACCAACTCAAATGAACATTATTTTTGGCAGTATTGTAGGCTATTTTCTGCAGTGGTAATTCAGGCATCCACTGAAACTTTTTTTTTTTTTTTTTTTTTTTTAAACCATTTCCTGACCCTAAATATGGCCTTTTTGTTGCCTTCCTCTCTCAGACTCTAGCATGCTGTGCTACTGACCTCTTGGCACTTTGCATCTTGAGGCCTCCTGGTGAGTTTGGAGTGGACATAGCTCTGGGCACTTCTCAGAGATTTGGAGTACCGCTGGGCTACGGGGGACCACATGCCGCTTTCTTTGCAGTGAGGGAAAAACTGGTTCGGACAATGCCTGGAAGAATGGTCGGAGTGACTAGGTATTTGTGGTCAGTTTATGTAAAATGTGATTGCTTTACTCTGCAATGAAATGTGTTCATTTTAATACCGGTTTTAGCTTAAATATCCTTTTAAAGCTGGATTTAACCATTTTTGTACATGTAACAGTCCATATTCTTGGTCTTAAAACTATCCAAGCTTCATTTAGGGCTTTTTGCAATGAAAAGTTCTCTGGTTATTGGCCCATTCCAGCACCCTATGTGGGACATTTATCAAAGCTCTGAAAGAGATAAAGTGGGGAGAAAAAGTACCAACCAATTGGGTCCTATCTGTCTTCAAACACTGGAGCAAATGTATGAAGTTGTGATAAGTGAGGAGAAGTTGCTCTTGGTGGCAACCAATCAGCTGCTCTGTATAATTTTATAGTAAGCAAATTGTAGATGTTACTTCAGTGCTGATTAACTGCCATGGGCCTCTTCTCCTCTTGCTCACTTCTCCTCCCTTATCACTGCTTCATACATCTGACCCACAGCCTGGAATATGTTAGAATCTGGTTGGTACTTTATCTCTTTCCAATCTGTGATAAATGTCGCTCTATGTTCATTAATGTAACTGCTATTTTTGTACAATAGCCATAGAAGCAACATTTAAAACCAAGCCAGCCGGCAAGACTATATATTACAAATCTGTACTATATAGCCAAAATTGACCTCTATTCGGTCTGTCTGGATCTGGATTAGTTGGTGTTCATATTTGATTTGACTATGTAGTACAGATCTGTACCATATAGTCTTGCCTGCCAAAACTATTTATCTGTTTGAGTTGTAGTACACGGGAGCATGCATTGGGATCAAATGTAGAAAAAAAAAACCTTTAATGCCCATTTGATTTTGTTTGTATTCGATTTTGCTTCTAAAAGCAAAATCAAATTGAAAAATAGTGTATATCTCACAGTGTGTACCCTCTATTAGATGTTAGTGTGATTTTACAAATAAAATGTTTTGTTGGAATGGAAACATATGTCAGGTGAGAACATTGCCACATGCTACAAGTGTTCAAAACCAAACATTACTCTGTTACTGTGGGTTTTTTCCAATGATTCATGTGTACAAACTCAAGTTCACTGCTCTAAAGTTAACTGCTACACCTTGCGCAAGTCAAATTTATTTCCACACCTATTTACTAGGTCACTGAAATATTAACAGCAATCATGTGTTAATCCCTAGTAGCCTACATACTATATGGGCAGTATTCAATGAGGCAAATTCGCCATGTTTCACAGCGAATTTGTGCTATTTTTGCGTTGGAAGGTAATTTTTTTTTTTTTTGTGTGTGAAAGTGAATCACCCTATTCAACGTGCACTTTTCGCCGTCTGCGAACAGTGAATGACTGACAATTTGCAGTCTGAAAAACCACAGCGAATTGCGGAGACTATCAATGTGATTTGCCGTGAGTGTATTCAATGAGAAGATGGCGAATTGCTTTTTAAGTGATTTTCGCCATGTGTCCCATTGTAGCAAGCGCCATCTTTTTATGGTGAAGTGGAATGTGAACTTTTAAAATAAAGGTGTGTTTTTTTTTTTTTTTTTTTCATTTGGTGTAAAAAAAATCAGTAATGTTATTATGTGAAGGGGCATGCTATTCCATCTCCCTGCCTGCCGCGGTCCCCTGGCTCCCTGCGGCGTCTGCCACAGGGGTTAGGAATCGCCATCAGGGGCAGCGAGCCCCTGCGGCATTGAATAGGGTGACAGCGAGGGATGACTCCAGCCCTCCAGAACACGGCGACAGTGCAGCGAATCCTAAACAGGATTCTCTGCACATGCCGATAAATGTAATTGAATACTGCCCTATATCAGGTTACACTTGGTGAAATCTTTATACACCAAATACTTGTATGTTCTGAATGGCTTTCAATTGAAGGATCTCTCCTGGACACGAAGAGCCATATATGTAGGTTTTTCATAAAGTGTGTGTGTGTGTGTGTGTGTGTGTGTATGGTCTACAGAAAGTACGCTTCATGTAAAATAGAATAATCTAGACTCAGAGTTTGACTATCTTAAAGCACAAGACAATGGGCCTAATATTTCTGAAACAGAATAAACAATTTTTTTTTTTTTTACAACTTCCCCCTTAACTAAGGGCTTATTTATTGCTGACACTAGTTTTTGTTATATTTGTAACAAAATTGTTTGCCTGTAAAGTATCTTAGTGCCTGGGTGTTACTTATCTGCAAATATATAAAGATATTTTATGCTGTTACAGTAGAAGCTGATCACTTGTGTATTATAAAGAAATGTTAATGTTTAGCCTGTTACATTTGCTCTCTAGAGATGCTGCTGGAAAGGAAGTTTATCGTCTTGCATTACAAACAAGAGAGCAACATATCCGGAGGGATAAAGCCACGAGCAACATTTGCACTGCACAGGTAAAGCATACTTGCCGACTCTCCCGCAATTTGCGGGAGCCTCCCGCTTTAGACACCATTCTCCCGGTCCCCCGCTAAGCCCCCCCAATCCCCCGGAATTTCAAAGCTGAGCTAAAAAAAACGGACTGCGCATGCGCTAGTCCGGCGCGATGTGGTCGGGGCTTGGAAGTACTACGCGTCGCAACATCAGTGTGAGAGCCTGCTAGCTGTCAGCAAGCTGGGAGACTCCGTGCAGCAGTGAGTGAAGCCCGCCCCTCTGACCTCTTCCCCTCTGCCTCTTCTGAGAGCTGCTGCTGCTGCATGCTGGAGACACAGGAGGGGGAGAGACGGGGACCAGCATAGAAGGCAGCTGGTGTGGAAACTGACAGACCTGCCAGCTGGGAGCTCGGAGGAGAGGCTGGGGGAGGAGCAGGAGTGCTCTGTTCCCAGGTTAGTAGTACATGATGTTGTTCTGCCACAGAAGCTCCATGCTGGCTTGTCCTGTGTGTAGGCAGCTATGTCATGTGATCTGTTTGTTTTTTGTGTTTTTTTAGCTTGGCACTGACTTTAATGTGTGTATGTAGGTGACCTATGGGTGTATCTATTAAACCTGGCACTGTGTGTGTCATTGTGTGTGAATGCACTGTGTGTGTATAGCCTAACACTGTTCTGTGTGTGTGTGTGTGTGTGTGTGTGTGTGTGTAGGCTGGCAGTGACCCCTGTGTGTGTAGGCTGGCAGTGACCCCTGTGTGTGTGTGTGTGTGTGTGTGTGTGGGCTGGTAGTGACCCCTGTGTTTATTTAGGCTGATAGTAGGTTGCCGACACTCCTGGATTTTGCAGGAGGCTCCAATTTTAGGCGACAGTCCCCCGATTCCCTGCAAAGCCCTCCCAATACCCCTGAATACTCAATTCCCAGCTAAAAATCCAGACCGCACAGTGCTGTGATCATGCCTAATAGGCCACGCCCACTTTGTTTTGGCCCCCCCATTCAGGGTCGGCCGCGCCTCCGGCGCGGCAGGTCACAAGTTGGGAGGTATGGAATCTCCCTGAAATCCATTTAAAAAAGTAGGCAAGTATGAGGTAAAGGGATGTGTGATCCGGTTACACACTTCCTAGTGATACCTTACTCTTACACAGAGACAAAGTTATTTCTTTTCTTCTTTTTTTTTTTTTACTTATTTTATTATCTAGCTTTTTATTTATTTATTTTTTTAATAAAAAAGCAGGATTCAAAGTATTTACAATTTCTGGTTTTCCTATGAAATTCTGCTCCCTACTGGCCAGGTGTTTGTCTGGATCCACTATTCATTTATGAGGAACTTGGGCAATAATTAAAATCCCTGGTATACTTTCAGACTGATTTGATGGGTGCTATTGGAATGGCCAGAGTTGACCCTGGCATGGAAGGAGAATATAATAGTGTAGCGAGACACCGAGCCTGAAGCATGGCATAACGTGCTATGCAAGGAGACGCCGTACACTTAGACAGTGTCCTTGTCGACCTATGTTGATAGACACCAAAAAACCTGAAAATATCAGGTTGAATGTTGACATTTTTGGACTGTCGACTATTAGTGGTCGACCATATGATTGTAGATATAGTATACCATAACTCTAAAGAGGACTGGGGGGGGGGGGGGGGTTGGGGGTTGTTTCATTTTTATTAAATGTCTTCAGTTGGTTTGATGCATCTTTGTTCCTTGTATATAACTGGTAAAATCACTACAAGAACAATATTTTGGCAGACTACCTTTTTTCTGTTTACAGATATAGTGAATAAAGTTTATTTTCACTATATCTGTAAACCCGAAAAAATATGAAAGCTGCTAAATAAGAGCGCGGAACACACTTTTATATCGTCTGGTCTGGATTCTGAACATTATGAAGTATCTAATTTCTGTGTATAGGACCTGTTGCAGCACTTCAGTAATGCTTTTCTGGTGGCTTGGGACTAGTTTTACAGACTTCATCTAGGCTTCCATTATATACGAATGCAGGTCGCAAAGATTTGGTTTTGTCAAATAACTTTTTTAAAGCTATGTACCTTGTTTAGTTATTTTTCTATCTTTGTAATTTTATGTTTTTTGTTTTTTTTTTGTAGGCCCTGCTGGCAAACATGGCTGCTATGTTTTCTGTTTATCATGGGCCAAATGGTTTGAAGCATATTGCGCGGAGAGTTCACAATGCCACACTGATATTTGCAGAAGGTAATTTGTTAGCTTAGTTTTTTTATTACAGAATTGTTGCTAGAATAATTGGTCAATTTCTAGCCTACAGATGTTTGAGTAGATTTATTCTGGGTAGTTGCTAGATCCAAGTGGGGTAAAGGACCTATGATGTCACAACAATCTGATCCATATTCTCATTAGAAGGGTTAGTGCTCCAGTGTACTGGGTAAAGGTTGGGGTTAGGCTGCAGAACAGAGGTTAACTTTCTCTTACATAATATATTAAAATATATATTGTTTATTTGCCACTTCATTCAATAACTTATGTTGCTTGAGCATTTCTGGAAATGGTTCACCCATGCTAGCTTTTGATTGGGCATTTAAAGTTGGCATTCCTCCGTTTTTCTTAGATTTCACTTTTTTATTATTATTATTTTTTTTTTTTTTTTTTTGTGAAGATTTGGGGCCAGATTCTCTAAGCTTCAAAAGTTATAAAATGGAGAGTGATAAATAGCCAGCCAATCAACTCCTACCTGCCATGTCACAGACTGTTTGAAAAAATGTCAGACAGGAGCTGATTGGCTGGCTGTTCATCACTCTCCATTTTATCCCTTTTGAAGCTTAGAGAATCTGGCCCAAGGACTTCTAGAAGACACCTAGGGGAGAGGGAGAATATGGTTTAAATCTTCATACAGATAGTGGTAGATGCTCAAATTAGTTCAGTAATACTATTCAGGTGCATGCAAGGGAGGGGTTAATACTGGTTAAGTAACAAGGCATTGGTTCCCCCAGCACACTGAATAGTATTAGTAATCAATCTTGAACACTACATGATAATAGAATTCAGAGATATTGGTTACATATACCTGCGCAGGTGTATGAAATGCCCCCAAGCCACGTCAAGGCTTCTCTGTATATTGGGGGTCCCTAGCGCTAGATCTATGTGCAGGGTGTGGCACTCCAAAAACTATCATAAGCTAGGAATCCCAGTGCGGCACGCCAGTGAGATACTATAATGTTAATAATTAGTGATAGGAAGCCGAAGCTATATATAAAGAGGGAGCGATAAAATAAAAAATGGAATGCAATTAAAATAGGAGAGAGATAGTGTTAGTGAGGGGAAAGTGTTAATAGAATGTAAGGGCATGCCGCAATAAAGCCACCCAGCCCAACCAGTCCAGGGGCACCACACCCCACACCACTGTAACCCTAAATTGGCTCTACAATTAACCAGCAAGGAGCCACATGATGATGGCTCCTTACTTGATATATCTGAACTAAGAGCTACCTACCTTGGAGCAACCCCAGACTACTCCATGTGGCATGTCAGGACCTGCATCTCTGCCTAATAAAAGCTCCTCTCTACCTCTAAGTAATAACTTATGTTGCTTGAGCATTTCTGGAAATGGTTCACCCATGCTAGCTTTTAATTGGGCATTTAAAGTTGGCATTCCTCCGTTTTTCTTAGATTTCACTTTTTTTTTTATTTTTGTGAAGATTTGGGGCCAGATTCTCTAAGCCACAGGTATTCAACCTGTGGCCCTCCAAATGTTGTGGAACTACATGTCCCAGCATTCCCTGACAGTTTTGGCATGCTGTTATAGTAAAAAATGTGGCAATGCATGTTGGAACATGAAGTTTCACAACATCTGGAGAGCCATAGGTTGAAGACCCATGCTCTAAGCATTAAAAGTGATAAAATGGAGAGTGATAAACAGCCAGCCAATCAGCTCCTACCTGCCATGTCACAGACTGTGTGAAAAAATGTCAGACAGGAGCTGATTAGCTGGCTGTTCATCACTCTCTCCGTTTTATCACTTTGGAAGCTTAGAGAATCTGGCCCAAGGACTTCTAGAAGACACCTAGGGGAGAGGGAGAATATGGTTTAAATCTTGTCTGTCTCGGAGATCAAATTATAGTGTCAACTGCCAAGACAGCAACTGTTAATGTAATTTAATATTTTAATAGTGAAGCACCATTGGGTTGTTTAGACTATATATTTTTTTTTTATTCCAGGTCTGAAGAGAGCGGGCCATGAGTTGCACCATGAAATGTTCTTCGACACACTAAAGATTCATTGTGGATGTCCGGTGAAAGATGTCCTGGATCGCGCTGCACACCGTCAAATCAACCTTCGCATTTACAGTGATGGTTCAGTAAGTTTTAGTTATGCAAAATATAAATTCTTGTTGGCTGCTTTTTCATCTAGCAGTTCATTCTGTATACCTTTCATGCTGTACTGTAGGTTTCTTTGTTCTATAGTCCAGTGTTACAGTAAATAAATGTATGAACATGGGTACAATGTCCTGTAGTAGGGACAGCATATTGTCCAATGATGACTATTTTTATTTATTTTAGCTGTTTTTATTTAATTATTACTTTTAATTGTGATCTCTTCCTTTTTTTTTTTTTTTTTTTTTTCAATTGTGACTTCTGACGCATGTTAATGTGTTATATCTGTATTCCTGTTTGTCCTACAGCTTGGAGTATCTATTGATGAAACTGTGAAAGAAAGAGATCTAGATGATCTGTTATGGGTGTTTGGCTGTGAATCATCTGCAGTAAGTAAAACTGTCGTGTTGTTGTGTGTGTGTGTTTTTTTTTTTTTTTTTTTTTACATTTGAAACTTTGTAATCTTGCAATTGTTATATGCTCTACCAGTAAGTCCTTTTAGAAAATATGGTACTTGTGTAGTTTCACGACGCCACTGCCTGCGGATTGCATTGTATGCGATGCAGCACACCCGCACTATCCACATCAGCCCGAAGTGTGGCGAGCACAGCGGTACGCATCCTCCCAACCTGTTAATACCCCCACTATCCAATCTTGGCTTCTATTTCCGCAAGGGGAAATGGCGGCCACCGCCCAGTTAGTGCTGCTGTTTCTGACAGAATTGAAGGCAGATTCCGATTTTAAAACAAGTCAGATCTGTTTTGTCGGAAACTGCTCTGGATCGTCAAATTCATAGCTGTTTCTCGACAATCTGCGGCCGTTTTTGTGGCATGCGCACTTTCCAACACTCTACAGCCGTGTCATTGACCACCTGCTGTCAAATTGCAGTTTCAAATTGCAATTAGGTGAAACCGGCCCAGGATTCCGACACGGATGTTCCGACAGTCGGCATCCCACATTGAATACCCCCCCCCCTAAACACAAATGAGTACGGAAGTTTTCACTTAAACCCCCCCCCCCCCCCCCCAAAAAAAAAAAAACATATTCAATATATCTGTGTTTACAAATGGGGAAAACAATACTTCTTTGAAGGACACTAATGGATCCGTCTTTGTCCAAAAGAAGTGATTAACAAGGCCCAGTTAACATTGTTGTTCTAACCCATCCGTGGTGGTCTTGAAGATGGATTTATTTTTGATTCCAGGATAGGAATATCAAAGAACAGGAAGTTCAGCATTTTCTATAAAAGACTAGAAACTTTTTATATTTATTTTACATATAATTAATCTTGGTAACATATCGAATAGCTGCTATTCAATGTACTTTCTGGGTGTACTTTCTGTGTGTACCTTTATTCATTTCTGGATACTGGCAATCTGCAAAATCCAGCTTTACAATATGCCAGTGTTCAAGACCTTTTAGTTCAGCAACAAAGTGTTGCTGTATGAAATTAAAATAAAATGTAATACACAGGCTCCACTTCAAATACGTGTGTGTGTGTGTGTGTGTGTGTGTGTGTGTGTGTGTGTGTGTGTGTGTGTGTGTGTGTGTGTGTGTGTGTGTGTGTGTGGTGTGGATTAATAAATAATAAAAAATTATGTATTGTAAAACTTTTCTATCCAGAGTGGCAGCTCTCTGTACATCTTGTATAACGATGCATGCTACTCATGGCAGTAAGTTTGAAATGTTTACTACATTTTATTTTTTTTATTTTTAAATCTGGATCCTGGGGCAGATTTTTATCACCGGCCATTTAGCTTCTACTTGTCATTTTTTAAACCACGCCTGTAACTTCAGTTAGTAGCTGATTGGCCAGTGGTAAAAACCAGACACTTTATCACTTCACAAGCTTAATAAATCGACCCCACAATTACAGAATAAAAGGGTAAAGGTAAGATTTGGTGCCACTGTTGCTGTTAGAAATGTACTAAATATCTTCTAAATGCCAGAGTCTCTGAAAGCAACTTTTTTTTTTTTTCTTGCGCAAACTGTAACCAAACTTCATTTGACTTCAGAGCATTTGCTGGTAATAAAGCAAATATATTCCTCTACTATGACCCTGACCTTTTTATCTCTCACCGCAACATGATCACTCAAATGGTTAAATAGGCATATATGTGTGTGTGTGTGTGTGTGTGTGTGTGTAGAGCAGCACTCCCACTACCTTGTGTAGCTGGCTCCGGTGCCCTCCTGAGAGGGAAATCCCCACTTAGTACAAAGGCAAGTACGGCAGGACCCGGAGGCTGACAAGAGACAAAAGCTGCAGAGTAGCGTGATCGAACGTTTTCGATGTTTAATACATCGTCATCAGGATGATGCAAGTGAAAACAAAGCATACCTTTATGCATTAGCCACACCACGTGAAGGCACCTGTTCCCTTCCAGTGAGGGTGATGTGCCCATGGATGACGTCATCATCTCGTCACTGGTTGTCGGGGTAACTAACAGAATATATACAATAAATCAAATGACAGTGAGAATAATATACAGAGTATCCAATGAGTAATAATAAGGACATGATGGATACAGTAAGTGGAAACATGTTAAATACAAAATGTGTACAAAATACTATATATATATATATATATATATATATATATATATATATATATATATATATATATATATATATATATATATATATATATATATATATATATATATATAGAAATCCAAATCGACCGGCACTCCTTAGTAGATCTCCTAGATAATGGGCCCCGGTGCCTGGATAGTAACTTATGCAAAAATCCAAAAGGAAGCAGCACTCGAAGGGGGTCACACCCCGAAAGCTTGTTGCTTCAATACAGATTTGTATATTTGAAATTGCCTCCTGAGTGCTGCTTCCTTTTGGATTTTTTTATATATATATATATATATATATATATATATATATATATATATATATATATATATATATATATATATATATATATATATATATATATATATATATATATATATATATATATATATATATATATATAAAAAGGGGGGTTTTCCAGAGGGCGCTAGCCAATGTTAGGCAAAGAAATACCGTTTTTTACCGTTTATTATAAAAATGAACAGAATCCCTTAATAGGGTATCATAAATGCATAAAGACCATACACATAAAAAACAATAGTAAAATACTGCTTGATACAGAAAATGATGTATGAATTTTATAGTTTCACATGAAGTAATATTCAAATCTATAGAAGATAGCCCAACGCGTTTCGTCAGAACCTGACTTCATCAGGGGCAGATAACATAGCCAGCAGACACTGTACATTTGTAACAATGCAGAGAAAAGTAATTAAAATCATACACTACATATACTCTCAATGGAGAATTAAAATAGGGATTGAGAACAGGAGGAGGAGATGGAGAAAAGGAGAACGACCAAGAAATGGAAGAGAGAACGACCAAGGAGATGAAAACACGACCATGATGAGGCAAGAAGAACATATCGAGAGGGTTAGGACCCCTTTAAGAAAATAGTTATAGCCACTCCGGAAACACCACGTGATTGTATTGTCAGGCAGTACATACCTATAAAAGTTCTATACCAATAGAGTCTGAAGGTATAATTTCATATAATGGTCCGTTGAAATTTCAACACTCTATATAGAGACATATTTGGAATATACATATAATAATATCATCAGTGACCAATTATGTATGATTATGAAAGCAATTTATACTTGTATATAAAAGGTATAACATACCGGAATCAAAATAGATGTAAATATTAACGTATCACAGCAAGCAATTAAAATGAATGTTCTCAGCAGGCAATTCAACTGATAGGTCTTACAACCGGTAGATCAGGTAATTTTTGGAACCAATCAGAGTCTGATAATAAAATGGGCTGGGTATTATTATCATATTACAATCCAGAGAAATATGCCAGTTCAGTCTAAAGATATGTAACAAAGCTTAGAATGAATAACTTACATTAAGAGCCGCGGGAGGTGGCTAATAGTAGAGTAGCACCAGGGTAGATATAAGCTTAGTGTTACTAGCATATATTGCAGCAGGTGGGCCCATGGGGTTTTCTCAGCAAAAGAAATTCAAAAAGTGTTTTTCGTACTGGTGAATCAAGTTTTAGACCAGTGCCTAATGATAAGAATTAGTTGGGTATTAATACCATATAACATATTAGAAAAAAACGTGTCAGCAAGTGTATAACAAGAGGAAACTACTTACATAGAGATCCACAGGAAGTACCCCCCAGAGGTGCTGCTGCCACTCTCTCGAGCGCAGAAAGGGTTCCCCCATTTGCTATATATATATATATATATATATATATATATATATATATATATATATATATATATATATATATATATATATATATATTTTGCAAAAATAAGTGTCACTCTGGAGACTTTGCTGGAAGTGGTGAAACAAAAGGTGCTTTATTCCAACATGTTTCGGGTCGACTGCCCGTCGTCTATCCCTGACGACGGGCAGTCGACCCGAAACATGTTGGAATAAAGCACCTTTTGTTTCACTACTTCCAGCAAAGTCTCCAGAGTGACACTTATTTTTGCAAACCATATTGGAGCTGTGACACAGCTTAAAGGAGGCACCGGAGCATTACAATACCTTATCCAAAAGGAGTGCCGGGACTAATGGATATTATATATATATATATATATATATATATATATATATATATATATATATATATATATATATATATATATATATATATATATATATATATATAAATTTGCAGAAGGATCGCGGTAATCCAAACAGTACCCAGCACATCAAACATAAAGAAACATAAAAAAACAAATGAGTTAATCATGTGGACAATTGTCCCGTGCAGAGACTGGGTATGTGCGCGGACGCCAATGTAACAGCTATGTCAACTGTCTGGTCATGTGATAGTTCACTCTATAGAAAGCAATGTAGCCCGGCAGATTCATTAAGCCCCCTAGGTGCTAGGGTGTTGAGTTCATTGATCCAGCGTGCCTTACGCTGTAGGAGTTTAAGCGGCCGGTCGCCTCCTCGTTGCCTCTGTGGTTCATGATCAATTATGGTATACTTAAGTTGTGCAATGTTATGCCCATGTGTGACAAAGTGTCGGGCAACCGGTTGATCACTGCCACCACTGGTGAGCGCGGCCCGGATGACCAATTTGTGGCCAGCAATTCTTTCCCGAAGAGTGCGGGTGGTTTTACCTACGTAGCCTAAGCCACACGGGCAGATAATCAGATAAACAATAAATCTAGTGGTACATGTTAACACATGCTTGATGGGTATGTGTACCCCAGAATGCGGGTGTGGGAAATCACTGCCTGTATTAAGGGATCTACAAACAGCACAGTTTATGCATCGGTAGCAACCGTTGCGGCATTGCAGAAAGTTACCTTGGACTGACTGTTTTTTGTCCAATCCACTAATGTCTGTTTTAACCACCCAATCTCGGATGTTCTTACCCCTACTGTAACAGGGCATGAGTCTGGTGTCATGAAGTTGTAACTCGGGGTCGGAGCCCACTACTGGCCATAGTTGTTTGGTAATGTTGCGGATGCCTTCACTGGCTGTGTGCATAAACTGTGCTGTTTGTAGATCCCTTAATACAGGCAGTGATTTCCCACACCCGCATTCTGGGGTACGCATACCCATCAAGCATGTGTTAACATGTACCACTAGATTTATTGTTTATCTGATTATCTGCCCATGTGGCTTAGGCTACGTAGGTAAAACCACCCGCACCTGTAAAGAAACAAGAGGTATTTATGTATGTCCTATATACACTTTGCAGCTTGATGCCTCAGAAACACTCCAGTGCGATTTCAGCAATCGTAAAGATAAGATGATCCCAAATGCAATGCAAACTGTCAAGATTTTGCCAGATGTATATAATTGGTAGAGAGATCAGGAGCAACAACCTGCAGCAGGGGTTCACCAGTGCGAGTCTCGCAAAATCTTGACAGTTTGCATTGCATTTGGGATCATCTTATCTTTACGATTGCTGAAATCGCACTGGAGTGTTTCTGAGGCATCAAGCTGCAAATTGTATATAGGACATACATAGATACCTCTTGTTTCTTTACAATTGCTGAAATTGCACCGGATAGATTCTGAGGCACCAAGCTGCAAATTGTATATAAGACACATACGGTCAATGCTGATTGCGTCATGATATGACGAAACGCGTTGGGCTAACTGTGATCAAGATCTCCTGAATAGAACAGCAATCATTCATGTTCACCAATTGTATATTTGTGATACCCTAAAAAAGGGCTAATTTTTATTCTTGTACTTATACCTGTATATTTTATATTAAATACTAAATGTCTAAATTGTTATCGATTGTATCTTAGCGCACTCTGATACCCCCCTGTTTTCCCATTTCTATTGTTTGGGTCTTGTCTAACAGAAGACCCTTCAGAGGTGCTGCTTCCATTTCTATAGCGCAGGAAGGGGTCTATATATATATATATATATATATATATATATATATATATATATATATATATATATATATATATATATATATATATATATTTTTTTTTATTATATTATTATTAATTTTTTTTTTTTTTTTATTCTGAAACCGTATTCCTGGTAACATGTGCTGCTGGTTGGTGAAGCAGTTGAGAAATCTCACTCAAAGGACCAGATGCACTAAGCTCCAAAAAGTGAGAAAATGGAGAGTGCTGAACAACCAACCAATCAGCTCCTACGTGCCGTGTCAGACTGTGTTTGAAAAATGTCAGGCCAAAGCTTAGTGGTTATCACTTTTGAAGCTTAGTGCATCTGGCCTACTGAGCAAAGATCTTTAACAATAATTGGGTTGCAGCCATTTAAGGTTAATAGGTGCACTTTTCCTAGTTTAGCTGTGGAACAAAACATTGTATCCCGTATCCGAATTATTCCGAAAACCATACATTCCAGAAAGTGAGAATTTTTTTTAAATTTATTTATTTTTTTGCTAAAAACTCACTGGGGAAATTTGTAACCACGCTACTGAGGACATGATATTAACTGGCACTACATATGTACAAGAAAATGATTGCTTGGCATTCAAATTCAATATCTGAGATGGTACACAAATTTTGTTTCATGTTTTGAAACCTTGTTTTTTGAACAAATAAAATAAATATATATATTTGTGTATTTCATGTGTTGTGTTTATACAGCATAAATGCAAGATACTTCAAAATACATCATTGAAATATTAAAATATTCCGAAATACGGAATAATCCGTTATCCAAAATTCTCCTGGTCCCGAGCATTTTGGATACGGGATACTCAACCTGTATTCCATTATGGCTGAGCAATGTTTACTATTGAATACATTGTGTTTTGTTACTTTTATTGGCTTTTTTTTTGTTTGTTTTTTTTTCTCTTGTGTTATTGCACATAAGGACTCCATGTGACCTTGTACTTTGACAGGTTTATGCATAGGGGTATCAATCTTAAATAACATGTTGATCGTTTTAGTTTTTTGGGACAGTTACTGATCTATTAATGTAATGCTGAAAAGGCGTTCTATACACTTGCTAGTATAAAGATTTAAACCTTTGTTTAAAGGGTTCATGCCACATCTTTAATGCTCTAGTTTTGTGTGTGAATGGAGACCTAGAAGGAAAAAGGAGTACTCTTATGCTCCGTACACACTGTTTGATTTGGTCTATTTTCTATTTGATTTTGCTTATATATAAATAAAATGAAATGGTTTTCAGCCGCATTTGATCTCGATGTGTGGCCCCCGCGGCATTGAAATCGAATAGAAAAATAGACTCTGCAGGCAATATTACAGATCTATAGTATATAGCAGTGGTTCCCAAACTGTGTGCCGTGGCACCCTGGGGTGCCTCAGAACACCTGCAGTGGTGCCCTGGCTTGGTGGTCCAGGACCAATTAAAAATTATTTATGGTCAATTTAATAGGCAAAAACAGTGCTGGTGGCTGCCAATCATAATATATGTGGACAAACAGAAGCAAATCCTGTCACTGACCACACACCTGACCCTAAGGATGACATCTAAACAGGGCGCCACCACTAGGCAGCTTTAGGCATTTGCCTAGGGTGCCAGCCACTGGAGGGTGGTACTGAGCAGCAGAAGCAAAGCTTCCGCCTGCGCCGAGGAGAGCAGGATGAAAGCAGCTGGGAGAAGGTGAGTGAGCCATACCCTCGCCCCTGCATAGCACCTGCACTGACACCCCCCCCCCCCCCCTGGAACCCTCCCAGAGTTGCGACCATCACTGCATCTCTAACACTCCCCTCCCCATGGAGCACGACTCTGTGGCCGCATCTCCCTCCAGCAAACCCCCCCCCCACCGATGGAGCATAGCAGCGGCAGCCGCACTGACCCCCCTGGAGCTCACCTGGATTCCCCCCATCAAAACATCTCTAGCCCCCCTGCCCGTGGAGCGAGAAGCTGTGGCCGCATCTCCCTCCACCAACCCAACACCCTTCCCCCACGGAGCGGGTGAGCAACGGCCCTGCATCTAAACCTCCCCACCGGCCCTGCATAACTTAATAAAATATATTTTCTAAATTACTCCATAACATTTTTTGGCCTAGGGGTGCCACGACAACATTTCTGATACTATAGGGAGCCGTGATTCAAAAAAGTTTGGGAACCACTGGTATATAGTCTAAATTGACTGTGTACACTGTGTGATTAGAGTATGATGTGGGTGTTGTAGTAGGACTTTTGTGAATATTCTTTTATATGGCATAAGGGAATTATTATTTTTTCTCGTTCTGTAAGGTATTTAGATCTATAGTGGAGTGTTTTATTTATTTCCAGATATCCATACATTTAACAATGTATGTAACAATACTCCTAACACATATATAAATGTGAACTTTTCATCTCCAGTGTCTAATAAACTAGTTAGGATCCGTAAAGGTTTAAGTCCAAATTTGTTTATTTGGCATTACTAGTCTTAAAATCGGTGGTTTACCCAAAATTATGCTGGTAAAATCTGACAAATCGATAGAGACTGCAATTCCAAGGGGGGTATTCAATGTCAGGGGCACAGCTGTTAAGCAAGCTCGACAGCCGTGCCCCTGTCCCATTCACGCTTAGCTTGGCGGTCAGGATTCAATGTCCTGGCCGCCGAGCGGCGAGAAAGGGGACGTGGCCGCGAGTTGAGGGCGGAAATAGACTAGCTCCGGCCAGGAGCTCGCCTATTTCCAGCTTTTCTAGGCAGAACGAGCCCTACAGCTTGTGATGTCGGGCTCGTTTTGCGAAGAACCCCTGTTCAAAGATTGAATACCCCCCCCTAAATTCTGTTCATTGTAGTAGAATTGCAAATCTATCCATTTTTACTGTTGATGTATGTAAGCTGCATTTGATCCCAATAACACTGGGCCCTTTTGCAGGAACTGATTGCTGAAAGCATGGAAGAAGAGAACAAAGGCATCCTAGCAACAGCATTCAAGAGAACCAGCAAATTTCTCACACACCCAGTGTTTAACAGGTGAGTTCTTAGAAGGAAACTTTCGTTTTTATATATCAGAATGTCTTCTTGACTTACTAACTTAATTATTATTATTTTTTTTATCAGTTACCATTCAGAAACTAATATTGTCCGCTACATGAAACGATTGGAAAACAAGGATATTTCACTTGTGCACAGTATGATTCCCCTAGGATCATGCACAATGAAGCTTAATAGCTCTTCTGAGCTTACCGTAAGTTATAAGCCTGTCTTTTCATGGTTCTCTTCTTTGTAATCGCTATTTGTATGTAGATAGGTTTGTTTTGTACCGTAAGGTAAGATTACCTCTTGCAGGCTGCACAGTGTGGTGTGTAAATTTTTTTTTTTTTTTGCCCGAGCGGAGTCCTGTTACCGCCACTCTGGTACCTCTTCTGCACCACCTTTTTGAATAGGTCACCACATTCTTAAATTGTTTAGTGCATGAGGAAGCAAAGTAATGCTGCCCATACACTTATGCGATCAGATGCGATGCGATATCCCATCGCATCAAGTGGTGCCCAGTGCAGCACCCAATGTCTCAAGCCATCTGCGATGGACATCGGGTGCTGCGGGGTACTACCTGGCTGGGGACTGGAGCGGTCAGGCGGCAGGACTCTGCAGCGGCTGCATATGACTTTAAAATACTGGACTGCCCTCTGATTGGCCGAGGCCGCTGAGACTGACAGCTCTCTCAGCCAATCAACAGCCTCACATTCAGGCGGCCACTGATTGGCTGAGAGCTCTCTCTCTCAGCGGCCTCACCCAATCAGAGGGCCGTCCAGTTTTTCAAGGACTCTGCTGCTGCCACCGCAGAGTCCCACCACCTGAAAGCTCCACCGCTGCGGTCCCCAGGTCGTGCTACGGTACCGGCTCCCACTCCTTGTCAGCCAGCTCCGGTCCCCTTTCCTGCCCCGCTCCTGCAGCTGATTGCATTCGAGCAATCGCATGTGGTTAAAAACCACATGCGATTGCTCATGCAATTCGATAAATATTATGTGCAGCTCATTTATCGATGCGACATTCGAGGGCGTGCCTGCGCATCGTGTCGAATGTCAGCTTAAAAATGCATGCAATCATTTCATTTATCGGCCAAATGTGGTCGAAATCGAAGGATTGCATGCGATATCTGACATATGTATGGGCAGCTGATTATCTACGGTTTCATTCTAGATTTGCTTTGTTCGCAGATCACTGACTGACTGTATGTGTGAACAGTGCATTGTGTGAACAGTGCATGTATGGAAGAGGGAGACTACATCATGCAGGGCTAGCCCTCTGCATAGGTGAAGTAGGAAATTGTCAAGAGTAATCTAGCTCTAGAGGGAGGTGTCCACTGAGGGAATCTCAGCGCTCTAATCCAATGGGAAGTAAGATTATTAATCATCACACTTCAAATATGCAGTGATGTGAGAAGTGCGTCAAAGATGGACATCTGGGACTGTGAAGATGGGAGGCGGGTTGGGAAGAGGAGGGAGCTTGTTAGGTGGAGACGGGCGCAGATCTTAAGTGTAAAGCCCAACAGAATTTGGTGCGCTATATATGAAACTGTTAATAAATAGTAAGCAAGACATAGGCTGGCTGCAAAGAGGAGGCTAGCAGGTCGTGGAGAAAGTTGTTGGGACAGTACAATGAATTAATAATTATTAATATATTGATGTGTGGGATTGGCTTAATAGTGTGTGTGTGTGTGTGTGTGTGTGTGTGTGTGTGTGTGTTTTTTTTTTTTTTTATTTATTTTTTAAATAAAGGTTCCAGTTAAAATCTTTCACCATCACCTAGAGGTGTTAGTGCAACGCTACTTCGGGGTGACCTTTTATTTCCAGGCCAGAATCTTGCCTAGGACATCAAAGTGGTCAGCGTTGTTAATTTCCTTGTACTAGTTAAAAAAAATTTTAACCTAACACATTTTTTTTTTTTTAACTGACTACTGGGGTCAGATACAAGAATTGATGCAGAACAATTTTTTCCATATACATCTATCAATTGTGCATCTGTTTAAGTTTTTTTTTTTTTTGTCTTCATTTTCCCCTCCCACGAAAAAATACACTATAGATATTTCTGCTGTGTATCTCAATGTAAATTGGGTCCCTGGAGAAAGTCACATCTGCTGAATCATTTGCAGGCATGAATGAATCTGCAGTTTCCTTGAGGATAACATTATTTACAGTCTGCCGACAGTGTAACCGGTTTTGTCCATGACTGATTAGTGTACAGGTTTGTGCGTTTTGAATGACTTGAAATTATTTTTTTTTTTTTTTTCGTCTATCCTTTTGCAGCCAATTACTTGGTCAGAATTTGCCAATATTCATCCGTTTGTGCCCATAAACCAGGCTCAGGGCTATCAACAGCTATTTAGAGAACTTGAAAAAGACTTGTGTGAAATAACGGGATATGACCGAATCTCATTCCAGCCAAACAGGTAAGATGATATCTTATAGAAGGAAATGCACTAAAGGGGAAATGTGGTTAAAAACCATTATCAGGGTTTTTACTGCATTGCTCCATGCATTAAAACCCAATCATGAGGGTTTTTTCGCAAAATAGGGGAATGCCAGAAAAAGTTAGCGTTGCTCTAAAGAATCATATGGGCTTCTCCCCACCGTGTTATGTGATGGATCCTTAATCCCTCCCAGCATGCCCTGCGCTGTTAATCTGTGTATGTGGGCAGGGACTCCTGGGTCCTGGACCCAGAAGTCCAGGGATGGCGCCGCATCGTAAAGGACAGCTCTTATAGCAAGAGGTGACCTTCTTCCCTTTTTTTTTTCCTTAATAATCGAATATTATAGTGCATATGCGATTTTTATTAAGCATGCGAATGCCGGCGATGTGAGGGGGGGTGGATGTTAGAACATTCCTCCCCCCCCCCCTCCCCCAAGTATTTTCTCATTTTGGGGAATGCATTAACATCCACCCCCTCACATTGCTGAAAATGAGGTTTTCACCACATTTCCCCTTTAGTACACCCCCCCCCCCCCCTTTGTTAGGGGACACAAGGTTTAATGTAGTTTCACTATGTCCGTCCGACCTTGGACCTCCCTCTTGGTGGCAAATTGTGACAGATCGCATGCGTCCCTGCTGCCGGGAAAGTCCCGGGTGGCTCGCAGGGTATCAGGTGCCGGTACACTGCTGCAAAACATCTCAGCAGTGTATGGGCCCCTTAACTCGAGGGAGCACAGACCACAATTCAATTGTATTATTTGTGAATGTACTTACAAAGTTGGTTGTAGGTCAATTCTATACCACCATGTTCTTTCAAACAATCCTTGGCTAATTTGGAACATATTTACACAATTGGTAACTGATACCTGGTTAATTGATCCAATAGTCCAATTTAAGTGCTTCAGTGCGATCTTATATATTTTTGTTTCTTTGTGTATAATTTATGTAACTTGGTCCTGGTCAATAATACCCCACTGGCCAAAGCTATAGTACTTTATATTAATGATTTAAAGAATTAAAAGCTAAGTTTTAATAAAAAATATATTTTGATTGACTTTATTCTCAGTGCCCCCCCAAAAAGTCTTCTTTTCTTTGTGTATAACATACTTTTCTGACTTTGGGCAGCACCTCCAACCTTGCAATTAGCAAACTCTGCCAATACTATTAAAATGGGAATTGGAGTCATACCTGCCTAGTGGATATTTCCTTCCTATACTTTTTGATAGGCACAGTAGGCTTATTTCCAGTGCGAAATCAAACCATAAATACTTTCAACATCTATACGTGTTCATATACAATGCTTCTCGCCAATTACTGTGCATACATCTTTGTGTGTGATGTAGTGCATTCTTATGGACCAGATAAAGATGTATGCAGTTAAGAACCACTAAATGTTATGTGTCTTTACGCAGTGGTGCGCAAGGTGAATATGCTGGGTTGGCTGCCATCAAGGCTTACTTGAATGCAAAAGGAGAACCTCATCGAACTGTAAGTGTGATCCTAGTATGATGCCTGTCAATATTTACTTGTATAGTGCCAGCATATTCATCAAGCTTTACAATGAATACAGGATGTCTGCCTAAAGCAGGGGTCTTCAACCTTTAAGACAACATGGGCCACCTAAAAAAATCCAGTGAAGCCCGAGGGCCACTAAACTCTACTGCGGTATTTCGGACAGCCCCATAGAATCACAGCTCCCCTATAACATCAGCACAGTCCTTCATAGATAGTTGGCACAGCCGCCCATACTCAGCACAACCCCCCCCCCCACACACACACACACACACACACACACACACACACACACACCCCCAATAGTCATCAGCAGCCAATTTGGGATCCAGTGAAATATGTGGCCCCCCATATATAATTTGATATTGAATAAATTGCACGCGCCGTAGGCGTGCTCCCAAAAAGTGGTGTGACCTAATTATAAGGGCGTGGTCTAATTTTAAAGAGTGTGAACTAGCAGGAAAACAATTACCTGACACCTCTTTTGCAACCTGCATGACCAGACATTGGTTACTGCAGGAATGGTCTTTGTCCTCACACGCTTAAGTTGACTGAAGGCTGCACAGTGACCTATAAGCATGAAGGCCCACACAGTGAACTAGTATGCCTCACAGATCAAGCCCAAACAATGAAAGGCTACTTAAATCAATATTAACTGTTACACATTGTGCATCACACCATAGTGTCCATTAGACATTATGCCACACACCGTAATACCTGTTGTACATTGTCATACACCGTAATGCCCATTACACATTATGCCGCACACCGTGATGCCCATTACACATTAATCCACACAAAATTATGCCCATTGCACATTATGCCCCACACTGATGCCCATTATGCCACAGACCATAATGCCAGCAGTACTCCTGCTTTTACATATGATGCCCCAGAAGTGCCCCCACACAATGCCCCAGCAGTGCCCCTCACACACAATGCCCCAGCAGTGCCCCTCACACACAATGCCCCCAGTAATGCCCCACACACAATGCCCCCAGTAATGCCTGCAGCTTTGCCAGGTCCCCTGCTCCAGCCAGCTGTACCTCCTCATCCTGCAGCTTTGCCGGGTCACCATCCATGCCTCCTCCTGCAGTTTTGCCGGGTCCCCTCCGCCAGCTGTGCCTCCTCCTCCTGCAGTTCCTGCGCCAGGTCCCCTGCTCCCGCCAGCTGCGTCGCCTCCTCCCGCAGCTTCGCCGGGTCCCAACTCCCCAGCTCCCACCAGACGTGCCTCCTCCTCCCTCAGCCATGCTGGATCCACTCCTCTGCCCTGCCTGCAGCCAATGAAAAATCGGGTAGGCGGCACCCGGGGGGACTCCATTACCCTGCCTCCCTCGGCAGCGTTTTCTTTTACTTAAAAAAAAAAAAAAAATCCTGTGCATGGCTGGCCGGTGGGCAGAGGGCCACTGAGATCAGCTCCGTGGGCCACTCGTGGCCCGCGGGCCATGGGTTGAAGACCCCTGGCCTAAAGCTTGGCTATTGGTTCTTAAATCCAAAATGGTAATTGGTGTAAATAAAATATATTGGAGCATGGCCTTTTTAATCTATGTTGAATTAAAACCACAATCCTATTAATACAATCTTCACTTCAATATTGTAGGTCTGTCTTATCCCGAAATCTGCACATGGAACCAACCCAGCAAGTGCTCAGATGGCAGGCATGAAAATACAGCCAGTGGAAATAGATAAAGATGGGAGCATTGACCTAGCACATTTGAAAGCCATGGTAAATTTATCATGAATTGGTAATAAACTGTGTGTGTGTGTGTGTGTGTGTGCGCTTCCTAGGTTTGTATATATTGAAAAAGGCTGATCTATGGGACTGTATTTCCCATGTCAAAGGGTTGTGGCCTTGCATTGGAGTGTGGCCACTTTTCACAAGGGCATGTAGTTACATGTTGTACAGGTGTCACCAGGGCCGGCAACAGAAATCTTGGGGCCCTGTACAATGATATTTCTGGGGCCCCCACCTAATCGCACACACAGTAGACGTCAGTGGCACACAGTGAGTCAGTCAGACTCAGCCAAAAACAGATGGTGCACAGTAGACAGCTGGCCCTCAAAGGTCACTGACAGGCCAACTAGTACAGGCATTGGCCGTGCCCGGGCATGGAAGCTCTGGGACCCATCACACTTGTCCCCCTTGACACCCCCCTGTCGCCTGCTCTGGGTGTCACGGGTGGCTGCACTTTGATGCTGGATGGAGTGCTCGGCCCATCTGGCCTACAGCCCTTCTGGCATTTGCTTGACATACCAGAAGACAGTCCGTGCCGTTCAGGCTTAACTTTTTTTATAGTGACTTTAACAAACCCCAACCTAAAAATAAACCTCCTGTCGTGTTTGACTGCAGTTCATTCATGGTTGATGCAGTTTGAAAGTCTCATTTAAGCTTCCATACTGCCAGCCATGATGGGTTTGCTTTTGGTGGAGAGGAGCTGGCATGTTGTGTAGGACAATGAAAGAAAGTACAAGTTAATTTTTCATGGCTGCTCTAGCACCGTACCACTAATGCAATCGCAGAAATCCTCTGGTCATTAAGAAAGTCATTCACTAGGGTCTATATGTTCTTTAGTGTAAGTATAGGTGTCATGGATAAATTGATATGTGCTTGTATTCTGGCCCCATATGCTGACAATTCATCTTGCCATAGTGGATGGATGTGGATTTTTGGCCAATGGTGCTTGGAGCTATAGTTATACTCTTAATTGTATGAGTTTGTCAAAATGTTTTTCTTCAACCCAAATATTAAAATGTAAATTCTTGCTTAAAATTTAAGTCCTAACCGTACATGGCTAAACATATACTTTTAATATTACCAGTGGCTTTTTAAAATTATTATTATTTAAGAAAGGTGTATGTGTTTTGCCCTTTTAAATAGTTAACAAAGTTATGTATTCCAGGTTGATAAACACAAAGACAATTTGGCTGCTATAATGATCACCTACCCTTCTACCAATGGGGTTTTTGAGGAGGATGTAAGTGATGTCTGTGATCTAATTCACCAGAATGGTGGTCAGGTGTATTTGGATGGTGCAAACATGAATGCACAGGTGAGGTTGACGTATTCTATTAATCACGAACCTATTAAAATTATTGTAAATAGTAATGCATTGTAATACACAATTGAAGTGTCTGAATGGTGTATGTTTTTTATTTTTATATAGTTGTTGTTGTTATCATCATTATGCCAAAACTGTAATTAAAGTGCAAGATTGACCAAAGAAAACTGTAATTACAATCTTACCATGACTGTTAAGCTGGGTACACCATATTTGCCGGCATACGCAAGTGTACATTCACTTTCTGATTTTAAATGTTTAGTCCTGGACAAAGGTCTTTTAAATTTTGTACTTTTTTTATTTTGGAAATACAATATTGATCTGGTTTCCTATTGATGATCAGGTGGGACTGTGCCGTCCCGGTGACTATGGATCTGATGTTTCTCATTTAAACCTTCACAAGACCTTCTGTATCCCCCATGGCGGCGGAGGTCCTGGAATGGGACCTATAGGAGTGTGAGTAGTTGCAGAATTTTGTCTTTTTATATGTAAACCTTAAATGCGGAATCTGTTACATGGCCGTTAAAACATGGGAAGAGTACATCTTGTGGATATGGGGGGGGGGGGTGTCTTAGAATGCACACCCAACATACAGGAGCTGCTATCATGCTGGGACTTGTAGTTCTGCAAAGAAAAAGACATGGTGCAGATGCACACTCCATATTATTAATCAATAATAGAGGCATCGTGTGGATATACAATGTGGTACCTGAGGCTACAGTTGACTTTGCGTGCTGGAACTACTATTAATAATCATAGGCGTGCGCATATAGTGTTAGGGGTGCACAGGCACCCCCGAATGCTGTGCTCGCCTTTATAAACACCTCCCTGCCGCTAGCAACCAGCAATACCTTTTACCAAAGACTTTTGCTTTTTAGAACTGTATTCTTTTAAAAGAAGAATCCATCATTCAATTATGTGTGTTTGTATTGTTAATTGTACTAGACCATTGTCCTACCACTACATACCTGTCATCCATATATGTTTTTTGACTTTATTTGCATGAACTGTTACAGAGGGTAATAAGAAGCTTAAAAACTGACTGAAATAGGCAGGAGATTATGTTGTGGCTGAGAGACTTTTATATTGTAGTGAGTGCCAATAGATGATGGTAGACACACCTGATTGGTGGTGTTGGACTCACCCAATAGGTGGTGCACCCTCTAATAAAATGTGTAATTTTTTTTTCTCAGAAAGAAGCATTTAGCTCCATATTTACCAAACCATCCAGTAATTACACTTCAACAGGACAGTGATGCCCGGCCCTTGGGCACGATAAGTGCTGCCCCGTGGGGCTCCAGTGCTATTTTACCTATTTCATGGGCTTATATCAAGGTAATGTTGCTGAGCACCAAAGTCTTTTCTAGAGGTGTGCATTTAAAAAATCCCTGATTTCTTTTCATAAACATGGCTGTGAAAACACACCGGTCTGGGAGCTTATCCCAGATCCTATGTGTGTTTGCCTGAAACCCGGACCATTTTCTGAAGGCTGGAAAAAAGTACTATAATTGAAATAGCTTGAAAGAACGGGAAACATTTGTTTGTTCCCCTCCCCTCTGGCTAGTGTTGCTCTATTCAAAACTCAACTTCTTAGTGCCCGTGGAGATTTTGGAATGGCCTAGATTTATGAATATCTTGTTTGGGTACTTGTGTACCATCACGGCGCCCATCGCGTCGCAGACCATAAGGCATGCGATGCGGCGAGATTTCCCCCAATGTCATACAATTTCAAAATTGTATATGCCATACAATGCGATGTGATTTTAAATTGTATAAGCACCCTAATGGGGGCTTACAATGTTAAATGCACCCCCACGCCATCCCCACTATGAACGTGAACCCGAAGTGTGGCGAGGGGCGGCGATACGCATCCTCTGACCTTTTCATACCCCCACTATCCACATCGGCGTGGAGCTGATTTTAAATAGTGTGGCGAGCGCAGCGAGCCACCATGCCCGAAGCGTGGCGAGCCCTGCGGAATACATGTAAAGTAATACGCGGGGCTCGCTGCGCTCGCCACACTATATAAATTCAACTCCACGACGTGGATAGTGGGGGTATGAAAAGGTCGGAGGACGCGTACCGCCGCCCCTCGCGGGCTCGCTGCGCTTACCACGCTTTGGGTTGGTGTTCATACTGGGGGTGGCGTGGGGGTGCATTTAACATTGTAAGCACCCATTAGGGTGCTTATACAATTTAAAATCGTATATGGGGCTTAAATCGCATTGGGTGTATGGCATGCGATTTAAAAATCATGCGAATTAATATCGGGGGTGCTGTGATAATACACAAGTACCCTTGTTTGTTTTTATTTTTTGTTCTGGTGAAAAAAATGTTCATGGTGAAATAAACAATAAGTGGATTCTTATTATTGGGTAAGGTAGTATAACAGAAAATGCATGCTAAATGTGTTCACTTCTGACCTCCAACATAATATTATTTTTATTATTATCATTATTATTATTTTTTTTTTTTATATATATTTTGATGGTTTACATTCTGTCTCACAGATGATGGGGGCAAAGGGGCTCAAGCATGCTACAGAGATTGCAATACTGAATGCAAATTACATGACGAAGAGACTGGAAAAGTACTACAAAATCTTATACAGAGGGTCTAGAGGCAAGTCTGAGACTGATATGCTGTTTCAAATTGGGTCTGGTGACTCCCATTGTGCACTTTTATATTGGGTCACACAGCCTTTTTGGGCAAATATAAGAAATGGAACATGGCCTCACAGGGTTTTCAGTTCCACAACTCCTCTGTATGTGCTGCGTCCCTGGAGGTGCCAGCTGCCACCCGGAACTTGTGTGCAGTGACTGATCTTTTTCTGTGACTGCAGCCACAGGGGAGTATTAAACTGCCGCACCTGGCTCCTGTGACCTGCCAGCAGTTTGGTGACACCCCCTCTGAGGGTTACACCTGTCTTGAGACAACACTGCGGTAGAGTATTAATTTACTGGTGGTTAAAAACACACAAACTGGGCTGCTCGTGGAGTGACCAAATTCTATGCACAATAATATTTTGGTGCATTAGAACTATGTTCCTATGCGCACTGCTTTTAATACTTTTTAAAGTGCAAAATAACATGGTAATCACCTGGAATGTTGGGTTCATATATTGCAATAAACATTAAGCTGTCCAAATGGAGCAACTTCTTCCCACCCTGGTCAGTCCTACACTAAATATAAATGTTGACCTGTGTTTCAATGCCAGTCTTTAATCTTGACTTGCCTGCAAGCAGCATTTATAGGAAAAGCGCATCCCAGACAATCACAGCATACACCGAAGGAGACTCCAAACAAAAGCTGCATTTATTGTGCTTCCAAAGCCTTTAAATTAAAGTAACCAATTTTTGTTTTTATTTCCGTTCTTTTCCTTCAATAATTAACATTTTAGCTCACCTTTTTTAAATATTTCTTCCAGGCTGTGTAGCTCACGAATTTATCGTTGATGTAAGACCCTTTAAGAAGTCTGCTAACATAGAGGCTGTGGATATTGCAAAAAGACTGCAAGACTATGGTAACTTTATAGCTCCTGCCATTATCCGAAGTAGACAATCTGTCTTTCTATAACTGAAGGAACTTTCAACTTCCTGGCTTTAACATATGATATTGTTCACCTTTGAACTATATGCTGATCAAAACTGACTGTACAGAGTACAAGTTGATAGTTGATTCTATTAACCACGCTCCTTATTGTTGCGGGGCATATATATATTGCAGCATTAGTCACCCTTATGCTTGAATGGTATACACCTTTTGCATGTCTCATTCACGGGCACACTAGTTGTGCCATTCATGCTGCTATGTGGATGCATCTCTGGATGTATGTAGATGCATATGGAGGTGACAAGAGCAGCAATGCTATCGCTGCGATTTCATGGAAGTAGTACAATCCTGTGTTGTTGGTTGGAACATCTTACGGTTGATGTATGAAGAGTGGATACTTTTTTATAGACAGCATTTGTTACTTTAAAGCTAATTTCTTTACCCCGGAGCACTTCTCACTGCTTTATAAATCTACCACAATGTGAACTACATCCTCTCTACTGTTTTAAGTAGATTAAACCCCTAGATAATTGACGTCCTGTGGTTTAGTGCATTGGAATTTGGAACCTCTCATAAAGGTATTGCGACCTTCTCTAGGTTTCCATGCTCCTACCATGTCCTGGCCAGTGGCAGGTACTCTTATGATTGAGCCTACAGAGTCTGAAGACAAGGCTGAGATGGACCGTTTCTGTGATGCCATGATTAGTATAAGGCAAGAAATTGCTGATGTGGAGGAAGGCAGAATGGACTCCAGAATTAATCCTTTAAAGGTAAAGGGTGAAGTTACAGAGGACTTACAATGTTGTATACGTGTAAACCAAAAGCTTTTGTTTTCTTATTGTAAAAAAAAGATAATCTACGACTGCAGTGACTTGATATTTGCACTTCGGAGTCAAGCCTGTAATACCGCAAAGTCTATAAGACTCTTAAATTTCAAAGAAGGGAGCAGGTCACCCTTCCAGGGTATAAGGCTCCTACTATGACTTTCTCCATATACAGACTAATCTAGCATTATTACCACGTTAAGGTTTCAAAATGACTAGTTTGTTGTTATCCCAAACTGCTCTGTTTCAACGTGTCTATATTTTTGTTGGTTATTATGCTCCGTAATAGGAGTAAGTTTTTGTCTCAATTTGCAACAATGGTTGCGGCGAGTGCGACAGTGTTTTACAGTTTTCATTCCCTGTGCATTCTCTATTTGTTCTACCCCTCGCCATGCCGCCTGCTCACCCTATTCAACGTGTCAGCTGCTCACTGGCCCTGATGGCGAGCATTGACCAATGAAGTGTACGAGGATTTATTCCCTCCATTTGTAGGCAGTGTTCAATATTCTATATTAATGTGGCGCTTCTTTAGTAGAAAAAATATTTCAAATAATAAAATAACTTGTAGACACCAGAAAGGAAAATACATTTTTAGAAGTGCGTAAGTTCAGTTCACCTAAAAAAGATGCTGAGATCAAAACTGAGAGGCAAGCCAAAAAAAACCACGCAGAGCACATTGAATACACAAATGGCGAGGTACACCATATCCCATTAGAAAGCAATAGCGTTGAACAGGGCAAAGCTCTCTGTTTGTTTTTGGCGAACCGGGATTGTTGAATAGGGCAAGGAATATTTCTGGAGAGAGGAGTGGGCTTCTCACTAAAAAAAGTGAACCTCGCCCAAAAAAAGAGCAAAATGGGAGCGTTGAATACTGCCCAATGTTTCACCATATGATTAACATGTGCGTTCCAAGTTGTATGTGCTTTATTCTGAATATTCTTCTTTATTTATGCTTTCAGATGTCCCCACACACATTGACTTGCATTGCATCTTCCACTTGGGATCGCCCATACTCCAGAGAAGTGGCTGCATTCCCCTTGGTAAGAGCTGCTTATGTACAGTAATAATGCAACAAGCTACTGGTAGACTGTTTACTATAATCAGATGGTGTATAGTACACAGATGGGTAATAGGTCAATAGGGCGAGAAGGTTGACTGTTATGGTCCAACATGGGTTTAGGTCGAGTCAAAAGGTCGACACACTGTAAAATCCCTGCCATGAATGGGGCATGTGAGTGAGACGCATGCACGTCCCGTTGGTGCACAGAGAAGGGGTTTTACGGTGCACTGCCGGGAAGAATAAGAGTGGCTCAATTTGTATGAAAAGGTTTCGATGATGAAAAATATATTTTTAATTTATATCCATGTCGACATACACACCAATTAGTGTAACACTGTTCTATTCTCCCTATATGCTGACCTGGCTGGTGAAGTAAGAACGAGCCAGTGAAGAAGAAAAACATACCATGAAAAACTCATGTCGACCTTTTGGGAATAGACCTATTGACTGTCTTAACACTGTGTAGGTCTATCAACTAGAATGTATTGTAGGTTGTATGCATAGCTGTAGTGTACCTAAATATACACTTAAATATCAAATGTATTTTTTTTTTGTCTCTAAGCACTAAAGGGTTGATTTATCAAGCTGCGTGGGAGTGCATTAACCCTTTGTAACCAATCTGATTTGAGGAGGCATTTATCAAGTACATAAAAGGATGGGTAGCTGCTGATGGTTACTTATGGTTCTCCTCCACTCTTCGCTGCTTAGTACATCAACTCAAGTCATGGAACTCTCTAGTAGACTTCTAATATCGTTATGTGTTCTAGATGGATAGATATTTGTTAAAGTGTACTTTCCCATTATTCCAGCCATTTGTGAAACCGGACAGCAAATTCTGGCCCACAATTGCTCGGATTGATGACCTCTATGGTGACCAACATTTGGTCTGCTCTTGTCCTCCTATGGAGGTATACGAATCTCCCTTCACAGAACAGAAAAGAGCCTCTTCATAATGTTACAAACTCCATTTTGAGTATGACTGCCTTGGTAGCAGAAAATGGTTCCTGTGGGTTGAAGCGTTTTATACATGTTCTATATTAAATCTTTTAATACTATTACAACTTGCTATTGAGTGAACTTGTGAAAACAATCATTGGGTAGGAGCAAAGCCACTTAAGCCAGAAATGTAGTTTGTGTGCAATAAAGTGCAGAAACTGCACATTTAGGTGATTTGCCCTAGTGACGCTAAAGACAATATAGCGACAATGTGCAACTTTTACAATTTATCTACTTTTTAACACTAAATGCAATAAATGTGCACTCTGTACTTGCAGTTTCATGATTTGTTAATTTATACAGGGGGTACTTGACTCCTCCTACACCTGATTTTACAAGGTGGATTTGTTTCTGTTGCATGCAAGTGAGGGGGAAACGGAAAGGACAGGAGGATGGAGTAACATACTAATACATGGGGGGTGGGTGGGGAGGGCCTCCTTACTTTCCCTACCATGCCATTAACTTTTGACCCACAGTAACTAACTATATAGTGCCTTTTACAGAATGCTGTTTAGGTAGCAGTTGTGGGGAATGCTAAGAAGGACTGGCAGTTACACGGCCATTTTTTTGGTTGTTAAAAATTAAAACCAGTGGGGGTTGGTACCTGTATAATTAAAAAGTACCAATGTTTCTTTGTTTTATTTTCCAGTTACTTTTTTTTCCTGATACCATTTTTTGACCAATTTATTTTTATGGGTTTTTTCTTCTAGAAATTGTTGTATTGATGTACAGGCTTATTTTTGGTCTTATTTTAAGTACATTCCTAGAGTCATTTTGGTAGTTTGTAATTCTTTAGTCTTCGTAGACCTCGTATACAGGTGGTGGTATAGACCTCTATAAAGACCAACCCTGATCTCATGGAATCTCAAACCATTTAAGAGGGGGGGGTTATTGTTCAAAACAGTCCAAGACATTTTGAAGGTGGTTTAGTTTTCACAAAAAAAAAATAATCAAGGTACATACTAGTAGTTTCTGCAAAATACCACTAGCTGAATCAGGTACTGGCTGTCGTATTTATTTTTCATGTTGCATCTGTTTTAATATGTATAATACAATATCAGTGTCATGTATAAGAATACCATGATGGTTTTTTTTTCTCTTTTTCTTTTGTTTCATTGTTTTTAATATTTTAGTATCCCAAAAACATGTTTTGTTATTGGTAGTATTAATAAGGGTGTGGAAGTGGGTACATGTCATGCAAAATAAAAATGAGCTTATGCCTTTTGTTGTAGTGGCAAATTGCACATATTCATAATCCATGACATGTCTTGGACATCCCAATTAAATCACCGCTTTTGCTTGTTAAGACCTTGATGGTTTATCCAGGATTCTGCACCAATAGTATACAGCTGTGCTGGTTAGACATACGCTGTATTTCTACCCTTTCAGACAGATACTATGGGAACATGTGTAGTGAAGACTTTCCAACAATCACAATGTAAGTAAAGTAACCCTTCTACACAAGCAATTCCCAAATCATACCCCGTTCTCACTGCTAGGAAAATTCCAGCGTCTAGCATGTCGACCTGGTAACTTGCCTTTTTAACACGGGTTGACAAGTTCACACTGAAAAAAAAAAATGGCAGAATTCCTGGTTCTCCAACCCTGCTTTTTACCAGTGTTTGAGATCCGGATTGACCTGTTCACACTGCAAAAAAAACCTGTGTTTAAAAGGCAAATTACTGGGTAGAGCTGCTTCACTTCAGTCCCCGGCATTAAAATGCCAGGTATTTCACATGGGCAGTGTGAATACAGCATAATAAGATTATTAGTAATAAAAGCCCCACTACATACTTAACTTTGACCAATTGGTAATCTGAGTTGTTTACCGCTCAGGGATTAGTGAACATTAAGAGTAAATGAAAATAAAATTTTTGTGGATTATGAACAATGATCACTTAGAAAAGTCTCTCTATCAATTTATTTGTTTTATGTTTTCTGACCTTGTGAAATAAAGAACTAAAGAAAGTGGTTGTGGTTTTTTTTTTATTTTTTTGACACCTGTAAATCTAACTCTGGTAATGTTTGAAGTGTTAACACTATTAGCGTTTAGTATTAAATGGTATCCAGAACTGTGTGCCTCAGTTGGGGCATAAATATTATTATGCTAGATAATGTAGGTTTATCAGGACTGTGGTAAGTTTAGTGTACATCTCACATCCAGACTCTTGTGGTACTGTTGGCTGAGTGAACAATTTGCTCTCATACTTTGTCACACTCATGTAACAATAGGATGGCTGTTAACAGGGGTGCCGGGAGGGGGGGAGAATCAGGTACAGTTTACCTGGGCCCAAGCCTGTCAGGGGGCCCTGGGTCTGAAAAAAAAAAAACAAAAAAAACTTTATTTGGTCGGGGGTCAGCTTTTTAGCGGCAGCATTGGGAGTGCATATGTGAGCCGGTGTGAGGGCAGCAGCTTCACATAGGTCTTTCCACTCTCTGATTCCAGTGCCTGCTGAGAGCCTGCCACGTGACTTGGGAGTTTACAGTGGCTCGGCGACTGGAGGATACTTATGGATGGGTAGGTAGTCCCGAGTGCCGGAAGGAGCTGGGTCAGAGAGAGGTGACCTCCTGCGTGAGTACCACCCACTCTGCAGAACCCAACCCGCCCCACTCCCAGGGGTGGATTTAAGGGGGGGAATCACTATGCTGATAGGTGAGGATCCTCTTCTTTTTTCAGGGATACCAGAATTTTGAAAATCGGCCCTGGTGAACTGGAGATATACAACTTCAAAGCAGCAGTCCACATCTGACCTGTTAATTCAAATTCCCAGTCATATTTCTCAGGTTCTCTAACAAAGTTTTTTTTCTGAGAGTATATTCCAAAAGCTGGGACTCTCCCCTTTCTGCCGACACTAGCGGCTTGTCTCTATCATGCCCAGAACCAGTGATATCTGCCCTCCAGCTCCATACATCTGGTGTACAGTTTTTATATTTTTGTCAATGGATTGCTCTGGCTCAGTCCTGATCTCTGATCCCCAAGTCCCCAGCACCTCCTGAAAGTCAGGACTCTAGGTTTTTATACTATTGAAGGCTAAGAAATCTATTTCCAGATAATGGTGATATCTGCAGTCAAACAAGCTGCCCTTCCAGCGGAAAATTACGAATATTAAGCCCACTCCATTATCCAACCCTCCCCTGTGTATAAAACGACCCCTACCTCCCTGGAAATCATTTACAAGGGACCCTTCATTCAGCTCAGTGCCCCCTTCCACACATTAGTGCTCTCCCTCCCACCACCTGTGCAGTAAAGGAGTAATTAGCAGAATTACTGCTCCAGGTCCTACATGTTGAGTGGAAGATAGAGCACCCCCTGCCACCCGTAGGACATCAAATCTGCTGCTGATAGCACCCCCCACCCCTAGGAGGGGAGAATGGGTAAGGGCCCCAGTGCATTGCTTTGCCCAGGGGCCTACACTGGGCGAGGGGTATGCTCCTCCCTGCTGCTGGCCGCATCTACGAAGTAATGATTGTAGTGATGATGGGGAGGTGATGACGCCGACTCTCACCCAGTAGCTGATATAGCTGGACTTTCTCTCCCCATCCTGCTGTGCTATTGGCTGGTGGGCTGTAAATTAGGTGGTGTGCCACCGTGATTGCTCACAGTGTGGGGTGGGCTGTGTTTGCAGTACGGTGGGTGTGTGCCCGGTTTCAGGATGAAGTCACCTGATGAGCGGGAGCAGCCACAGCCTGGAGCTCCCTTGTGTGTGCACTGTGTGTTTGTATGTGTGATATTATGTATGTATGTATTTAGGGCGAGCTATTCGTGATGTGAAATGTACATGTGTGTTTGTGGTGTGCTATCTAGATGTGTGCAATGCGTCTGCATTGCAAACCCCCCCCCCCCCCCATGCAAGGTTTTTTTCTTTAGCATTTATTGTTTTTTTTTATTTTTATTATTATTTGGGGGGGGGGGGGGGGTTTATTAGCAGTCTTACGATCGGAGGAGTCAGGACTGGAGGGGGAGGGTCAGGTTTAAACAGTAAACCGCCCCCCCCTAGAAGAGAAGTCTGGATCCGCCACTGCCCGCTCCCCACATTCCTATCTCAGCCACCACTACCAGCAGCAGCAGGTGCCAGTGCCATGTCTCCAGCCCAGTAGTCCCATACCTGGTTCACCACCCATGTCCAGGCCAAGATGGAAGGAAGGTGGTTGCTCTGTGTCTGCTGCCTCCCTGCATGCTGGAAGTAACCCCTGACAGAGCAAGTACTGTAACTCCATGACAACGAGCATGTAAATCCATGGCAATGAGCATGTTAACCCCCTGGCAGTGAATGTTAACCCATGGCAATGAGCATGTTAACCCTGGCATCAAGCATGAAGCCCATAGCAACGAGCATTTAGGTAAGCGGCACTTACAGTATGTGGTATTATATGTAATGAGCATTACGGTGTGTGGAATAATATGTAATGGGCATTATGGCATGTGGTAAAATATGTAATAGGTATTAAGGTGTATGACATAATTTGTATTGGCCACTACGGTGTGTGGCATAATGTGTAATGAGCATTATGGCATGTGGTATAATATGTAATGGGTATGTGTAATAGGCATTATGGTGTAAATATTTGTCCCTGTATCCACCTTGGAAGCAGTGTCGTAACAAGGGTCCGCAGAGTGTGCAGGGAGCTCCGTCCTTGGGGGCCCCAGGAAGTTGTTGTACTGGGGCCCAGGATTTTTCTTGGCGGCCCGGGCTGTCAATATACCTTCTCACTTTCACCTGGATATAGAGGCTCACCCATCAGTCTCACATAAGTCTGTTTATGTACTGCAATATATTGTAACCAGGGTTGCCAATCTCAGGATTGGTGGCTCCAATCCTAGGATTTTAGGATTTAAATGCAGAAGCGCATATAATCCTTTTTCTGCTGGGTTGTGTGGCTGTGCAGTGAGATGGTAAAGGTTATGCTGCGTGGTCACACACTGTCCCGCCGCGTCTTCATGCTCCACTGTGGCTCACCTTGTCTTCTCCCACCACCGGCCTCCCTTAACAGCAGCTGAGAGAAGATTGTGTGCCTAACACCCTCAGGCAACTGCATCCTACCTGCTCCTCCTGTGACCATGGCAGCAGGGACCATTCGCCAGGTGACATGATGCAGTAGCCCACACCAGAGGCAGCTGTAGCTCTTTCACTGACTCATGAGGCCAATCCCAGGGATTAACCAATTTTCAATCCCCAATCCTAGGATGATTTGGGATTAGCCTCCCTCCTTGTAACCCATGCCCAGACATCCATCCCAGTTAAAACACACTACAATTTGCCATTGGTCCAAAATGTCTAAATTTAAAATTCTAAAAAAATCCACATCTGCTTCTCATTACCAAGCTCCTTTTACACCATACGCAAATGTGGTTGTGAGTTTTACATCACCAATTTAGTGAGATGGCGCTATAAGGGATTTGGTGGCATAAGGCCTGGTTTTGTCAAAAGCCATCACTAATGTACAGGCTGTGAGTAATAGTTTGCCTTGTTGCATATATTGGGCTTGGTAAGTGCCCAATCCTTCCTATATTATATTTGTGTATATGTCACATCTATTTAACATAACCTGTCTGATTACAGTTGTTTTTTTATCTAATTAATAATTCCTTGTTGATTATTTCTAGCTTATTATTTGAAATAAAAGTAGTGAGTAAAAATACAGAGAAAAAGGAATATTATTTTGTTTATCTGTTTAATAATAGCCGGTGTCAGACAGGTGAGAGGAGGGTTTGGATTTCTGCTCTACTGCTCTCATATATAAATGGTAATTTAACCCTCCTGATGCTGGTAACTGCCGCCAGTGTAGGTTACTGATAGCGGAGGTATATATTCCGTTAGATGCCTTCCCAATATGCCGCTAATGAATTAAGCCTTTAGTTTTGATATTGGGTCTCAATATTATCTTCACTGTGGGAGGCTGCTATATTGTTCTTATCAGTATCAATTCCTATAGTGGCTTAACTATGGAGGGTGCAGGGGATACAGCTGCTATGGGGCCCAGCCGTTCAGGGTGGGCACAAAGGCCCAGATGGCAATCCCCAGCACCCTTTGAAATTTTGTTCATTTAGAATATGTTAATATATGCTGCGGCTGCAGTCCCACGCCTCCGCTGGTGAGAGGGAGATGCCGAGCAGCGGGAGTCAGTTCTGCACTCACCTTTCTACCACCACCATCCAATGCTCCTCCCACCAGCGCTGTTTAGAGAGAGACCTACCTGAGCAGTGAGTAGTAGCCATGGCCAAAGTGATTCACTGAACTGAGCCAAGTCAGTGGAGTGGATCTTACAATCCATAGTCTTCACCACACATGGACATACAGGCTAATTTTCTTAATCAGAAGCCAATTAACCTACCAGTATGGTTTTGTATTGCGGTAGCAAACCCACTCAAATAGAGAACTGCTTGGAACCAACCCAATTTCCTTATATAACGTTTTATGAATTCAGCAGAATATTTCTAAACATTTATTTAGATGCTATTTGAGTAGTCTGCTATGTGCATTTGTTTTCAGTTTTTTTATTTTTATTACACAAGATAAAATTAGTTTTTATTAGGATTAATACTCTACTCCATACAACTTACAACTTGTGTATTTACAGCTCCAATAAAAAACAAAAGAGAACAAAATAAAATACATATTCACTGCTTAATAATAAAACGGTTTTGGAGGTCCACTTTAATAAGGGATTACCATGCTAATTGTATTCTTATAATGGTTAGGTCCTGAAATGCAGGCTCTCATCTGTGTACATTTAGAGAGAAAAATAAATAAATAAAAAGGCAGCATAACATAGGGTTGGTGACTTCAGCAGGTAGCTAAACTATGCAGGAATTATTTACTAATATCGCTTTCACACAGAAAATGCAATTCCCGGGTGAAGCTGTTCCACCCAGGAATGTCATGAAATACAGGGGTAATTTTTCTGTGTGAAAGGGTCAATCTGGATCTTATACCCCTTTCACACCAGCCTAAATTCCCAGGTTGGGCAGGGAACAACCCAAGACTAGCACTGGCGTGTAAAGTTCCTGGGCCAAAATCCCAGCAAAATTTGCAGATTTCAACCCAAATGGAGCAGGGTTGTTCTTTAGTTGACGGTCCTCCGTGCGTGTGGTCAGGACAGGGATCCACACAGGCAGGGACTTTTCAAGTGTGAAAGGAGCCAACCCAGGAATGCCCTGCATGATCCCTGGGCCGTATTCCTGGGTGGGTCCCTGTATTTTCTGGTGTGAAACTGATAATAAACTCCGGGTTTCCATCCCTGCAAATGACCAGGGTTGGAGAACTGGAGTTTAAGATCCGGGTTGATCCTTTTACACAGTCGAAAACCCTGTGTAATAGAGCAAATCTCCAGGTCTAAATTTTAGACCCGGAGATTCTGTGTGACGGGGGTCTGGCAGCGGGGGCCAAATAACCCAGTGCTTCACATGTCATGTTATTCACTGACAGCAACATCCCATCTTCAATAGAATTCCTATGGGCACCCAATTAGCACATTCTAGAAGATAATAGATGGAATCTAAGTAAATTAGAAGAACTCCTATTACAGTAAATAAACCCCTGCAGTGCTGAGGTGAACTGTATATAGGTTCATAAATTAAGCATTAAAAAAGTCATTTAAAAAAAATCAGCTTATTACAGATGTATGCTCTGCTTGTTTTGTATCCAGCTCTGCACAGCCACGTACAGTATGTGTCATGTTTAAACAAGGCATACAGTACATACACCCACCTTTTGGTTAAGATCAAGTGTAGTAACGGTTATTAGTGTGTCTGTGCAGTCTTGGAGAATGGGAAGCGGTCATCTATTAGAATGAACTTAGGTCTACAGTCTTTAGGTTGACCCCACTAGGTCGACTGGCAGGAAGGTCAACCTGACTTAAGGTCGACATGGGCCAAGGTCGACATGACTTAAGGTCGACTGGTCATAAGGTCGACTGGTCATAAGGTCGACATGGGGTTTTTCACTGTTTTTTGAGCCGACAGGCGGTATTTCATGCCCTACCATCCACTAGGGCGTGGAGGAGGTTATTAAAGCTGTGGCGAGCGAAGCGAGCCACCGTGCCCGATGCATTGCGAGGGTCCGATTCTCATTGCCAACTGTGTCCATGTCGACTGTGTCGACATTCGGATAAAAAAAGTGAAAAACCCACGTCGACCTTATGACCAGTCGACCTTCCTCATGTCGACCTTTATGCAAATTCAACCTTAAGTCATGTCGACCTTGGCCTATGTCGACCTTAAATCAGGTCGACCTTCCAGCCAGTCAACCTAATGGGGTCGACCTAATGACTGTAGACCTAAGTTCATTCTGACAGATGTACCGATTCCTGGAGAATATGGAAATACTGGACTGAGGGACAGATGTATTAAGCCTGGTGAAGAGATAAAGTAGAGATAAATTAGAAGGTGGTAGCGCACCAGCCAATCATCTGTTTAAAAATTATATTTAGGAGTTGATTGGCTGGTGCATTATCACCTTCCACTTTATCTCTTCACCAGGCTTAATACATCTGCCCCTCGGTGTCCATTCCAGTGCTGGAGGCAGTGGCAGAGTCTATGGCATGGAATGGTAAAAAGTTTGGTGGAGTAGCTCCATTGCTGAGGCTGGTTGTAAAGGGCACCTGGCAGAGGGGAGAAAGGCTGGGACAGTGTAGATTGCTGTCATTCCAGGGGTTTATAGTCCCTGATGCAGTTAGTGGAAAGCCCAGTTCATTATCCCTTTTATGCACAGTGTTAAGCCCTGTACACACGGGGGAGATATATTGCTCAGCCATATATTGCTAGCAATATATGGCTCAGTTTCTCCTTTTCATCAGCGACCAGGGAACCTCTGCCAGGTGGTGCCTCAGAGGTAATCAGCTGGTCGCAGGAGCAAGCTCCTGCGACCAGCGATTAGAATGGGGCTGAAACCGGGAGTGCACACCCGGCGATTTATCGCCAGGGCACACTCCCATCATTGGCAATTTGGTCGCCTGCGACCATATTTCCAGCTGCTTTCAGCCCCTATCGCCCCAGTGTGTACACAGCTTTAGAGAGGACCAGTGATGTGCTCAGTCTGATGCTGAAAGGCTGGAAACCTGGAGCCCGAGCTGCTATATGCCCCTGATCCACCAGAGCCAGGGGTGCCAGAACTTGCACTGGTGTTTCAGCTATGCACTAGTATGGCACTTGCACTGTACACCTCAATTTTCTGGCTTCCACTTCACGTCCCTTGCCCTGGCCCTTTGGCTAGGGCAGTGACAATTTTACACCCCCGCCCTGCTCCAGCTGGTCTGGGGTTTTTGCTTTATCGTCCCCTTCCCATCACATTTTCCACTTTTCATGATTTTTGTTTCATATTTGTAGTGTCCCATTTTTTTTCAGGCTGTTGGCATGACCCTTATGGGCTGCCCTGCTCCCCTCATACAGAGGTCTCAAATTCCCCGGCTAACCCTGGGGAAGTTGGGGCGACCCTGAGCTGCATGGCGGAGGAAATCCCACCGATCCTGACCCTTTCAGGTGTTGAGAGATAGGGTCTCTCCAAGCTCTGGCAAGGAGGACCCAGTGACCCTTTTTCCCCTTCTAGGCGATTTTGATCTGTGGGGAGTAATGGGGCTCTTCTCCTTTTGAAGAGGGTCCAAAGGTCCAATGCCCCCAGCAAGTTTGGATTCACACACTGGATGATTAAAGCCATGCACCCCAGGCTTCACTTAAAAAATAATAATAATAATACATATAACGGGGACATAATCACAAGCTAAACTTGTCTATAATATAGCAGACATAATATTCCTAAGAGCATAAGGGAGATTTCCTATTAGCACCAGTAACTTATTGCTGCTAACCGATTAGCACAGATACACCTCCCCCCAATACCAGAACTAACCACGGATTATGCTTCAGGCACACAAAGCATAATTCCCGACCAACAGCCTGCAGAATACCACACGGGTCCCGGAACTTCTCCCGGACTTCATGTGTATCAACCAAAAAAACTGTCACTATTTGGATAGAGTCTATAATGACCATCAGGTGTTATTTTCAGGTGAAAGCACATTGGGGCTAATCGGATACTAGCAAAAATTCACAAGCAAATGTGAAAATCTGTAGGGAGAAGGAATCTAGCAGCTTCAGAGATGTTATCAATCTATCATTTGCAATCAGAATAGGGTTACCACCTCATCCCTTTAATTCTGGACACATTAAATACACAGGTTCTGTGGCTGGCTGACTTCAAGACTCAATTTTACCTGGTTTTAATCAGTCACGGAACCGGTGTAATTAATATTTGTCTAGAATTAAAGGGATGAGGTGGTAACCCTAAATCAGAAGCAACTGGTTTATGTTGTCAATGGCCATCATCATTACAGGTGCATCACGTAGATAGACCTAACGACATTGGGCCTATGTTAGAACAAGTCTTCCCTCCCCCAACCTACCCTGCAGATACAGGAGCCTCATGCTAGCAAATCTTCAAGTGTATAACTTTATGTACATATGTGCAATGAAATGACGATTTTAGACTACACAAATCTAATCACTCGGCTAATGTTGTCTGAAATTATTTGTTTCAAACACACAGAACCTATATACAGATCATAACGAGTAAGTTGCTTAGGAAATAATTTTGAATTCATTTTATAAATCACTAATAACATTCTTTGGGTGGATCAGAGGCCATTAGGCAACACCACAGCTGATACTGTACTTAGCCAGAGCACTGGGCAAGAACATGTACTGGCTGGTCACTTTCCCAGCTTGTATATGGAGGATGACCATACAAGCCTATAGAGCAGGTACCAAAAGGTCACTATTACAGTCCAGGTTATAAACCTATCCATGGTTGAAAATCCAAATGATTAAATTAAACTGACTAAGGAACTAAGTAAGTCACCTGAGCGCAAGCATGGACTGTAATGGCAGAGTTTGGGAGACTTTTTGCAACCTACCAGATAGATAGGCACTGAGGTGCACACTGTTGATTGGATCATTATTTGCCACCTCATATGGTTTGAAGTCCATACAATGCACTTTTGGGCATGATAAAGCATGTTGTATGGTCAACAAAATAATTTTGTATCTTCACATACTTAATAAGAAAAACCACGAGAGATACACAAGCCACTTTATACCAGTATTCAGACACAACCTCACTTAACAAAATCACAAAAAAGCATTTTCATAAAAAAACTGGACCATCATATAAAAACATAATTTGTTTATATATAAAAGAAACCTTACAGCTACACAGCACAAACCAGCAAAAAAACATAAGCAACATTTCAGAATGATAAAATATTTAATAAGGTACATTTTTAGGGAATATACTGTGTATAAAATCTGAGATCACAATAGGAAGCTATCCGAGACCCTCTCCGAACTATCACTGTCACCTATTTGCAATGCTCTGCAGAACTGTATTGCCCCTGATACACAGCTCTATCGAAGCATACAGGGTTTTTTTTTAAACTAATATAGAAGTGACATGAAAAATGAAAAGAAACATAAAAAACCCACAAAACTAGTGTAAATTGATTACCTCTAGAAGCAACAAGAAAAATAAAAGGCAAAGAACACAGATCACATTACACTAATGTAGCAACAATGCATACATATTGCATACATATTCTTCTCATTAGTAATTAGTAGTCAACTTGCGAAAGGTACAAATTATGAAGCAGAAAGAAGCTCACGGTAATTAACTGTATGAAAGCTCTGCAAAAAAAAAAGGGGGGGGGGGGGGGGGGGTAAAAAAAACAAAAAAAAACACCCTAAAAGGAAATAGGAAGGAAAGAAAACAAATGAATGTTTAATCTAACAAATCTCTTTGTATCTAAGTGCTGTCAGTGTACACTGAGCCCTTTAGTCCTGAAAGGAGTCCACGAGACTTAGCTTTGCAACACTCTGTAGGCCCTCTTGGCACTGGAGCAGAAAATACATATGGAATAGACACGACTTCATATTCCGGAGGCAGTGTGTTGTTGATTATCAGATGACCAAGCCATTTGTTTGTCTCTGCACCCCCATGCATTCTTCTTTATCCTGAGGTAGTTAAATGAAAACAAGCAGGATTTAGATGTAACGGCCAGTATGATGTAAGGGTTCCGTCCGAATCTGCTGCCTTGGGGGGCAAACTACCTTAGGTACAGAGACAAGAACTGAAGTCATGCTGACAAAGGGATAGGTGTTTGATTTGTACTTGAGTTCCTTGGTGCCTGTTGGTCCACTATCCTTGTTGTGATTTGACAAGTCTGTTTACATATAAAAAGTCAAAAACGGCTTGTGCTCCGGGAGCATGACATATCACCGCCCTTTGCTGTAGCCAGGAAAAAACTGCTCAAGCAGTGTCTGCAAGACCTTATTAGGAACCATAGTGTAAGTCTTTCCAAGGTCATAGCGACAGGCCGGACAGGTGTAGACTTCGGCTCGGAAGGAACGTTGTAAGCAGCTCTACAGTAATCAAAAAGGTAAATAAGAGTTTTTCATGTAATATAACAGGAAAAAAAAAAGGATAGAAAGAAAATTACATAGAGAATATATATATATATATATATATATTTTATTACACATACAGAGAATATATATATATATATATTATATATATATATATATATATATATATTTTATTACACATACATACACACACATATAATAACAAATTGTGTTCAATAAGGCAAACCCTTTTTGTAGAAGTAATTTTCACATGCATATGTGTGTGTGTGTGTGTGGGGGGGGGGGGGGGGGGGGGGGGGGGGGGGGTGTGGGGGGGGGGGACACACACCAACACAGGCAGACGCAACAACAAAAGACAATTTCTGGTCTTATTGACTCACTTTGCACACATTGTGGAGGCATGCTGTCGTGACTGGTTGATAAACTAACTCCTGGCAGCAGATACACATGAATGTTTGCTCAACCTTCTTCAGAAATTTCTAGAAAATAAAAAAATAAAACTTTAGTTTTTTTAATCCAAAACATAAAAATGATCACAGCTGCAATAAAAAAATCATCAATCTAGTGTGTAACACAGGTTAATCCATAACACCACTACACAGCCAGCACAGTACTGTCTAGTGCAGTGGTTCCCAAACTGTGTGCCGCGGCTCCCTGGGGTGCCTCGGGACACTTGCAGGGGTGCCACCCGTTGGTGGTCCAGGACAATTCAAATTATTTATGATCAATTATTTATGGACAAAGCCAGTGCTGGTGGCTGCCAATCATAAACTATGTGTACAAACAGAAGCAAATCCTGCCTTTTAACACATAACTGAACCTAAAAAGCACATATAAACACAATCTACTTACTTTTATATATTTTTTGTTGGGCCTAGGGGTGCCATAGAAAAATTCTGATACTCTGGGGTGCAGTGATTCTAAAAAGATTGGGAACCCCTGGTCTAGTGTATGCAAGAAAGATGCTTTATAAAAACCATATAAAAATGCATATATAGTCCATACGTGTTAGAATAAGGTAAACAAAGCGAAAATACAATCATGACAACATAAGAAATTACATTTAAGGGGGTATTCAATCCCGGGTCACGACTATCAGGACGTTCCAACAGTCGTGACCCTGGCCTGTTCTCGGCCCGCTCGACTAATATTCGGCAGGTGAGATTCAATGTCCTGCCTGTCCAGTGCCCAAAAGGGGGCATCCGCGAGAAACGTCCGTGGATCGTTGAGATATGGCCTTGAGCTCGACAATCCACGGACGTTCTCGGGAAAACTGGGGCCCAACTGATTTTAAAGTCGGGCCCATTCTGCCAAGATGCCTCTGTCGGGAAAGACAGCATTGAATAGGCACCCACCGCTATTTCCCCTATAGGAAATAGCGGCGGGGACTGAATACCCCATAGACTGAATAAGAGGATTCCCATTTCTCCATTCTAGAACTGATTATTTATGCTCAGTGTAGTCATATGTAGAACTTGTAAAACGTTCACCCTGTCATCTTTGGAGAATGATCTGCTGTGGACAGTGGAGCAGCACTAAAGCTTGAAAGAAAACTTAATTGCATTAAAACATCATCCCCGGGCTGACATAAGGCACAGGAATATTTACTAACGTTTCTAATTAAAAGTGCTGATGTTTCCCATAGCAACCAATCCGATTTGGTTTATCCATTTCTAGTTTGCAATAAAGAAATTATGGAACCTGTTGGGTTGCTATGGGCAACATCACCTCTTAATTTGTAGAGGTTTTAGCAGATTTACCCTGTAGTGTTCAGGAAGACCGTAATGTAACCCACATCTAGTATTGATGTCCATGTACTAATATCCCAGTCCAGCCTGCAGTGTGAACACTGTTTCAAGCAGCTGTGACATGGCTTGCAACAGTGTGCGATAACCTAGCTTGGATCCAAGTTTCTAGCCTGAAAGGAATTTTACTGATGGACGCACCCAATCTGAAGCCTTCTTTTAACCTTGCCCTTTAAAGAGCACAGTACAGTATATGAGAAACCTGGAAATCCACCGATCACAGACATAACCAGAGGAACTGATGTAATAGCTTAGCAGCACCTCCATGTGTTTTTGCCTTTAATAACACGTCTTTAGAATTATGCAAGTGAGAAATAGCATCAGCCGACATGAGATAGAGGATGGCATGTTGCAAATGGTTAGCAATACTTAATGCAATTACAAGGAGGATGTAGAGCTTTATGTGCTGTTAAGCTACATCTCTGACCTTATCAGAATTTACACTCTCTCTCCGCTATTTCCTGTACTTACAGGACCTTCCTTGATGGAAGAGAGAACCTCGTCCCACAGCTTCTGGTTCAAAGAGTCCTCTGTAATCAGCCAATGTTGTTGTTGTGTGAGTTGAAACGTTTCTCCTCGAGTTTCTTCCGATAGTTTTAGAGATTTGGATGGCTGCTCCTCTTTTTCATCATCTGTAACAATGTGGGATAAGCCGGCATAATGATTAAACCCCTTTAAAACATTCAGATGTTGGGCTCATGTCACAGCAAGAATCATATTGTACCATGTACTCATTATATACACCATGGTATTGTTTTTGTACCTACAGTAAAGGTGCGTACACACTAGCCCATATATCAGACGTTCCATTTAATAGACGATATATCTATGCTCCATCAGCCAGTATGTACAAGTGGTGTATCTTATCGGCTCTGCAACACAGCTGGTGGACAATATATCTAGAGATCTACAACGGTGCATTGTGCGGTGGTTACGGCATACTTGACCCTCTCCATGAGGGAGAAAATAATCTGTTCCTGGACATCCCTGGTAATGTAGGATTGCCATAACCTGTGGTGTAACAATTAAATAGCTAATTGCAGGTGAAATCTACTAAGAATACGAAAACAACTCAGTCATATTCGTATTTTTAATGCAACAGAATACGACTGCCATTAGTTGTATTTTGTCAGAAATACGATTCGTAAATAGGGCAGATTTTGATTGGCCAAATACGCCTGAAAAAAATAAGGGTACTTATGTAATATCTGGGCTCCCGTTTTTCTTATGAGACCGCTGCGCTCGCCACGCTTCGGGCACGGTGGCTCGCTGCGCTCGCCACACTATATAAAATCAACTCCATGCGTAGTTGGATAGTAGGGGTATGAATAAAATGGGGTGCATTTAACATGGGAGCCCAGATATTACATAAGTACCAAAATAAGTATTTTCCAGGCAATTACCAGCCGTATCCCGCATACGGCCGCTTAGTAAATTAGGAATCCCCATTCGAATGCATGTGATTCCTAGTCTTATTCTTTTGATGGCACATGCATTCATATTTGTAAATACCTAAAATAGGCGTATTTAGCTTATAGGAGTACGCCTATTTTAGGTGTATTTTGCTTAGTAAATTTCCCCCTACAGGTGATGGCAATCATATATTACCAGGGAAGTCCAGGAACAGAGCATTTTCTCCCTCATGGAGAGGGTCAGGTAGGCAAGTATGGTGTGCAGGCAATCCGATGACCGCCCGTACAGCCGCTCCGGGAGCCGCTGATGATTGACTGCTTAGTGTGCGTACCGGCGGATCGGGCAGTGTTAATGGAGAACACGCTGCCTGATCAGTCTGTAGATAAATTTACCGGTGTTTGCCCAGCTTTACTGTTATTCATAAATATCCATGTACTGGACATGCATGTGCATAGAACAGTATAACATACAATACATACACATGACAAACAGTTTTAAAAAGTGCAAATGTACTAGTCGCCATGCTTCGGGCATTGTTATAGTCTCCCTCCACACCTAGTGGATCTGATGCTTGTGTTGAGCTTCCGACCCTGTGGACCTCAGCCACGTTGACCTATTTCATGTGTTGACCTAAGCCCTGTTGACCGAACGACCGTATCCCCTAAAATATTGGTGTACATTTACTTTTGTTTTGTCTGAAGTGCAATCCATTGAATTTAATTAGGTTATGCAAGATTAGCATTAATATATAATAGTACAGTATAAACATGTACTACCTACATAACCCCCCCAAAAATGTAATGTATCAGCACTTCAGGCGCCAAGTCCTTGACCTATGCTTCGGTCATTCTTACAAACAACTGAGGTTAACCCTGAAAGCTATCAGTATGTAACATGTTCCTAAGATGCATGGCCATCATTGCTGGATGCTGTTCATTGAGGTTTCTGTCCAGGAAGGTTTCTGCATGTATAAGAATTCATTGCACAGAAGGAGCAAGCCACAACACGTTATAGCATTTCAGATCTCTTTGCAAAAAAAGGAGTATATTTCACTGTTTTGATTTCAGCAGTATACCTTCTTCAATGGGTCTTTTTGGATTTCCATTGCTTTGGGTGCTGCAGCACTTGGTGCTGTTACGCGTGGTATGGCTGGGTTGCTCTGGGCTACTCGGCTTAATGACGATCTCAGTGGTGCTCAGCACAGGTTGGCTCACAGGATAACCTGGGCTGCTAGGCTCGGATTTTACAGGCTGTTTCTTAACCTTGTCCTTTTTCTCCTTGTTAGCCATGGCTTCCAAATATCCCTCTGGGAACTAGAACAGATGCAAAACAGATGCAAAAGCTTAGGCATGACAATATCTGCAATAAATCGTAGGCTGTACTTATATATTTTGTATGCGGCATTTCAGATTCTAGCCAGAACAAATGACCAGGACTACTGCATTGGAGAGGCACAAACCATGGATGATGTCTCACCTGCAAGGTTAGTCCAAGCTTCTGTGAGCGCTCTATGCCCTCTGCTGTCCAAGGAGCAGGCTCCACGTCATCTCTCCGCAAGAGGTAGCGCCACACAAGAAAGCCACACTTGCCTATTTCAGGCCAATATTTCACCACCTAAGTTAGAAAAGAGCAAGCAGTATTCATTGCGCTTCTCAACTGTGCGGCACTATGGACACAACTGAATAGAAGAATATGAAACAAAATTAGCAGGTTTTTGGATATTTATTTTACGATTAATATATATTACTTAGTGTACCTGCTACACAGAAGCTGGTTACGAGCAGAACCTGCAATGCCACCATAAGGGTGTCTAAGGGTTACAAGACCACAATTGACCACTTTGTTTTGGAACAATTTAATAGCGGCTAATTCAATTGTGTTTAAGCAAAGAAAAATTCCTTGTGCTACTTATTAGTATATTTTAGGCAGAATAAATGTAAGCACGTATCCCCCTGGGATTGAAGACCTTGTAAATGCCATCATATCTGTTGCCATCTTCGGGGGCGTATTTGCTGATCCTACGTCCCTTTGAGCTACGAACCACCCGGACTGGCTTTCCGGCTCTCCAATTTTTAGACTCCGCTCCATCTTTATCATTCAGGGCTGCATCACAGTTTAGGGCCAGGGCCCTAGAAGGATTTAGAAGATGAGAGCATAGTAAGTGAACTGCGTTGAATGCTAGACTGCCTAGACCCATCTATTCACTTATGAAGCATTTAAAAGAATAACCCGGTCATGACGCACAAATTGTACAGTATGTAAAGAACAAACATATCACAATCTTGCCAAACAGCTCACTTTTCTACATACGCCAATGATATTGAGGACCCAATGGCTATTGTATTGTTCTTTTGTAAGTGTAAAGGGGCCTTTACGCGGGGCAACTGCGCTGAGCAATCTGAGCAATACTAGATCACACAGATCGCTCAGCAATGTAGATCGCTCAGCAAACAGCGCTACTCAGTGATGTGTATTGAGCAATGTCGGGGCCAGTGTTCTCTGAGGAGAACATTGGCCCTGACCGTCGATCTGACTAAATTTATCCTGCATACGGGATCTGAATCGCCGGGCGATAACGATGCGTGGGGCCACGCATCGCTATGGCTCCTACAGTCAGATGGGCTGAAATCGCCCAGTGTGTAGGCCCCATTCCTATAACACAGGGATAGGGAATCTTCAACCCTCCAGCTGTTAAACTACACATCCCAGCATGCCCTGCAACAGTTTTAGTAAGGCCAAATAGCAAAACTATAGCCGGGCATACTCGGAAGTGCAGTTCAACAACGGCTGGAGGGCCAAAGGTTCCCGATCCCTGCTAGAACACTACAGTGCAATCATCTACTCCTGCACATGGCTCCTTACCATAGATACCTGTGCATCATCACTTGAATTGCTCTCATATAAGTGTACAATTTATAGTGACAAAAAAAATATTACAGGTATACACATTTGATGGGTCAGATGTCCATTAATCGTTTCCGTAGTGGATTAGTGTAGTATTAGTCCCACACATTACAGCTGTTCTCTATGAATTTTTATCAGGGCACCATTTTATTTAGATTCTGGCTTCTGTCCATAGGAAAAATAAGATATTTGAAAATAAAATGAAAAAGTACGCAGGTTACCACAACTCATGAATGCAGCTATTGTTTGTGGTCTTAAAGAACCGTGTCGAGGATAGAAAGGAGAAAAATAAACGCTCATTGCTTAGGTCCAAGCTACAAATCCCTTTAAGGGGGTATTCAATATGTGCCTATATCTCCTGACAGGGGAAATATCGGCAGTATACAGTCATTAGGTCGACCCTATTAAGGTTGACATGCATTGGGTTGACTACATGAGTTTTCTCTTTTTTTGAGCCGACAGATGGTATTTCATGCCCTACCTTCCACTACGGCATGGCGGGAGAGTATAATACAGTAGTGTAGCGAGCACACCGAGCCATGTAAGGGGACACGGTACACTTACACGGTGTCCATGTTAACTGTGTCAATATTCGGGACAACAAAAGTGTGAAAAACTAATGTCGACCTAATGCTTGTGTCTACCTTCTGACCCCGTTGACCCTACCCATGTCAACCTCGACCGTCAGTGGTTAACCCAATGCATGTCATTAACGGCAACTTTGAAGGCTGTCAGATCCCGCTGTCAGATCTGTTTTGTTGGAAACTGCCACGGATTGTCCAATTCATGGCCATTTTCCAACAATCCGCAGCCATTTCTGACAATTCATGGACTTTTCGACATTCGGAATATTGAATTCTGACTTTTGAGTCAGTGTCGGATCCAACGAAAAAGTAAGTACTTTTTATTGTTCATAACAAAGTCTTTGCTAGTAATACACAAGAACAGCACGAGGCCAAACATTTTCAGAAATAAAATAATGATAATCTAGCAAAAAACATCAAAATACTGTAACAGCACAGTTCAATTTATTTTACCAGGAAAACTTCTGGAATCATAATATTATTTAGCACTTAGTCCGCATCCATCACCTATTGTCTTGGTATCCGGACTATTTGTCTACAACAAGAAGATAGACAGCCATTAGGTCGACACCATTAGTTCAACAATTTAATAGGTCGACATGTCATAAGGTCGACATGTCATAAGGTCGACATGTCATAAGGTCGACATGTCATAAGGTAGACAGTCAAAAGGTCGACAGTCAAAAGGTCGACAGTCAAAAGGTCGACAGTCAAAAGGCCGACAGTCAAAAGGCCGACAGTCAAAAGGCCGACAGTCAAAAGGCCGACAGCCTAATGGCAGTGTCGACCTAAAAGCATGTCGACCTATTGAGTTGTCGAACTAATGGTGTCGACCTAATGGCTGTCTATCTTCTTGTTGTAGACAAATGGTCCCGCATCCATTGTCTTAGGATGTTAATATTCTCTATGAAGAGTGAGTTAAATGTTAAATGATCAAGGGCCACAGCAATTCTTGTAGGGCAGGCATTCTTAACCTCGGTCCTCAGACTAAGGCCTGTATTCAATGCGGCCGCCGAGGGGGGTTAAACAGTGGTGATCCTCGCTGTTTAACCCCGCGCCGGCCGCTCACCCTATTCTACGATCTGAAGGAATCCTCGCTCTCAGAGGACAGTGAAGATTCCCACAAACAGCGAGGCTTGTGGCTAATGCAGGGAGCCCACTCATTGTTTTAGCGTCGCATACGCCGTTTTGCCCTCGCTCCAAAAATGAAGATAGGGGAAACGGCGTATGCAGGGGGTCAGTTGAATACTGACCCTGCGAGCTGTGACAGCGAGCAGGTAGACCTGCTCGCTGTCACAGCTCGTTCGAAGCATTGAATACTGGCCTAACAGTCCTGGTTTTAGTGAGATCCACACTTGAGCACAGATGGTTAAACCAAAATAACTGAAGTAATAATTAAAGGTACATACACATGGTGCGATGTTTGCAATGCTGATGCGTGCCCCCTGTGGGATAGGCATCACAGAAGAAAAATAGACTGTGCAGGCAAGGCAATTGGGTCTATAGTGTATACAATCTACTGTTCTAATATACTCAAAATAGTCCACAGTCAAAATATCAAGTAAATATAGTCAAGATTGTATGGTTCTGTGCTCCGGGGAGTTCAGGGGAACTTGTATAGTCAAAATCACACACAGCCAACAAAATCTCACCGTGTGTGCACCTTAAGTCATCTGTGTTTAAGCACAGCTATCCTTAAAACTTGAAGTGTTATTGTGCCTTGAAGTTCATGGTTGGAAATCCCTGCTCTAGAGCATTAACAGTAACATTATGCAGTTTTATATAAACATACTGTATTTCTTATTTGTCATACAGCACATGTTCACATGTGTAACCTGATCTACAGTAGTAACAACATACTGGAGGTTGTGGCTGGGAACTAGCAAAACTATTTACTTCCATCTGTAAGTAATATGTAAATAAATATGGTATCTAAATAACAATACTTATACCCCTTTCACATCGCACTTTTAAAACGGTAAATTGCCGTTTTTTTCCCTTTTTAAAACGTTTAAGCCTGCACTGTGAATGCACCACAGCCGATTTACCGTTTAAAGTTAACTGGCATTTCGAACCGTGTAAAAAGCAGAGTCCTACACGGTTCCTTGCTGTTTTTTGTGCAATGTGAATGTGTACAATGCTATGCATTCACAGTGCAGGCTTAAACGTTTTAAAAAGGGAAAAAAAAACGGCAATTTACCGTTTTAAAAGTGCGATGTGAAAGGAGTATAAACCGGTATTTAAAACGGTAATCTGCGGCAATGTTAAGGCTCTGACCCGTTTTAATTACCGTTTTAAATACCGGTTTTTAAAACGTGTCGGCGATGTGAAAGTGGTATTAAGTACGTATAACATGAACCAAATGTGGTTTTGGGAAGCTTTCAAATCAAAATCTACTTTTATACAATTACAATATATATTATTATGTATTACAGTAAAAACACTTGTAGCCAAGTTTCAATAAAAGTGTCACTGGAAAACGTTTGTGACAAGACAAAGGCATTTCCTTGTATCTGATCATATATGTGATTACAGAAGCCAATCATTTAGGTAATTCATATTTAAAACGTGTGTGTATATATACTTACATTTCTCATTAAAAAATTCACTACATAAAACAATGTGTCGATTTCAGAATAAAAACATTGACCATCTTTCACCAAATATCACAACAGAGAGAAGGACCAAGTTGTAACCATAGGCAAGCAGGTAATTGCCCAGAACAGCTAGAAAATCATGAAATCAAACAAATATCTTTAGGTTTTGGGTGATGCATGTGAACAGTGAAGTAGTGCTCCTTCCACCAGTATCAAAATATAAAACCAGTAGCATGTATTTATGTACAAGACATTATCGTATGTTGTTAATACAGTAGCGCAGTGGTTCCCGAACTGTGGACAAGATGTATTGAGCATCAAATAGAGATAGAGTGGAGAGTGATAAACAACCAGCCACTCAGCTCCTATCTGTCATAGGGGTGCCGTGGGTTGGGAGTTCATGACAAAATTTATTTATGGCCAAAGCAAAACCAGTGCCGATGTCTGCCAAACAGAAGCACAACTGTACACCATATCATAACTGAAACTGACAGGTAGGCATAATTGACTAAAGTTCAAATTTATCAATAAAGAAAACTTTAATGCTAGGGGTACCATGAACAAAATGGTGATACTCTACGGCTCTGTTATTCAAGAAGCTGCAAAACTGTATAACAGGTTGAACAACAACTTTTTTTGTTTGTTAAATATAGTTGCAATGTAGATCTACTTACGCTCATGTTTAATTTGGTTTAATAAATGCTACATTTTATATTAGGATTCACATTAGCGTTAAATGCCTCGAGTTCTAGACTTTACTCATGTCTACTAGCACATCTATAATGCACCTTGATATTATATATATTATATAATATCTTCTTTTTCTGTTATAATGCATTATGTAACATATTGCATTATAACAGAAAAAGAAAATATCTTTGTTGCAGGTATAGTGACAAAAAAAAAAAAAAGATAAAACATATTCCCCTTCACACCAAAGTGAATTAAAAAGTGAAGTGAGCAACTAATCATGAAAAACAAACCATTACTTTCTTCTTCTCAGCTGCAAGCTCCACCACTGCAGGGTTTGAATCATCTAGTAAACGTTGCATAAAATGATTTTGTAAATGTAACACACAAATCAATAAACGCTTACAAATGTTTGTTGTGTAAATTTTACATTCTGTGATCTTGGCAAAAAAAAAAACACAAACCAGCAGGAAAAGGCAGAATGTTACCACCAATCAACGGCATGAGAACGTTTCAACATCATGTTTTCATGTTCGGGACGTATGCTAATAATTACAGAGGTGTTTTGAACAGCGCAGGATTAGCTTGACATGAAAAGGTAATAAAGGTCCTGCTGATTATTTTTCTAATGCTAATGTGTACCAGTGAATATTGTAACATACTAGAACATTAAAGAAAGTTTATCACATTTAGAAAAGAGCTCCATCTTAAAATCCTATTGATTTGGAGTAAACCTTTCCATCCGCAGTTCCAATGTGAACTTCTGCAGAGACAAATGGAGAGTATGTACTTCAGCACTCTAGTATGGCACTGCATACTGGGCTCCCTGGAGCATTATGATGCTGCAGGAACTGACAAAGGAAAGTTTCCCTACGGTTGTGCAGCCTCAGCAGGAAAACTGTGCTGTTCTGCTTGCTTGGTAATAGGAGGAGCTTACAGTGCTTCACACTGAGGGTGAGATTCTCTATTACAGAAATGCGGTAAAAACCCCGTTATCGGGGTTTTTACCGCATTTCTGTATTCTCTAATGTCCCTCCGCAGTGTCACCGCTGCGGAGGGAATCGCCAGCAAAAGCTGGCGGTTCCCTGCAGAAGCCTATGGGCTTCTTACCGCAGCGGTGTGTGAGGGATCAGTCACTGATCCCTCCCAGCATGCCCTGCGGCCGGCGCGTCAGTCTGCGCATGCGCAGACGGACTCCCGGGTCATAGACCCGGAAGTCCAGCAACGGCGCCGCATCGCAAGGGACAGCTCTTACCGCAAGAGCTGTCCCTTGCGTTAATGACCGCATATTTTAGAGAATATGCGGTCATTAGAAATGCGGTGGCCGGCGATACTGGGCTGCGGATTTTAGAGAATCCCGCCCTGAGCGAGGTGGCATGGCAAACATTGTAAACCTTGTTGCTCCTACCCTCAAATGGAATTAATTTTTAAACGGAGCTGTAGCAAAAAGGATGTTAAGATTTATTATATAACCATAATTTGGGGTAAAAAAAATAAATATAAAAATTTGTGCAAATAAGAAATAAAAAGCTATAAAAAGAAAAATGGTACCCAATAGTGTTATATGTATAAGGGAACAGCACCATTGGAAAGTAAAATCGCTGTAATCATATCAAAGGCATATGCAGGGAGGGTTCCCAATTACCCAGAAGCCACTATCCCTGACCCTGTGCAGTAAGTGGTTTAATACAGCGGTAGTATATAATATGATGTTAACCCCTTCCCGACGGGGCGTTTTTTCTTAACTTTTTTTTTTTTTCCTCCTCGCGTTCAAATAAGCGTAACTTTTTTAATTTTCCGGCTATATAGACACATGAGGGCTTTTTTTTTGCGGGACAAGTTGTACTTTTTAATGGTACCATTTACTATACTGTATAATATTCTGGGGAATCAGGAAATAATTCAATGTGGGGTAAAAAGGAAAAAAAACGCAATTCCACAATTTTGCGCTGGTTACGGTTTTTTTGGAGTTCATAGTTCGTTTAAAATGGGTTATCTTTATTCTATGGGTCGTTACGATTCCGGTGATACCAAACTTTTATAGTTTTCGTTACGTTTTACCACTAAAAAAAAAATAGAAAATTTTACGGTTTTTCTAATTTGCGTCGCGTCGCCATGTTCTGCGGCTTATAACTTTTTTATTTTTCCACCTACGGACCTGGGTGAGGGCTCATTTTTTGCGGGCTGAAGTGTACTTTTTAATTAATACCATTATGGGATATGTGCGACTTTCTGATCTCTTTTATTTAAATTTTTTTGGGTAGGCGATGCGACCAAAAAACGTAGTTTTGGCGTTGGGAATTTTTTCCCGTTTACGCCTTTAACCGTGCGGGATAACTAATGTTATATTTTAATAGATCGGACTTTTAGGAACGCGGCGATACCAAATATGTTTATTTTTTTTATTTTTTATTTATTTTTATTTGTGAAATGGGGAAAGGGGGGGGTGATTTGAACTTTTAATATTTTTTTTTTTTTTTTTAACTTTTTTTTTTTTTTTTTTTTAACTTTTACTACAAGGCCCCCTAGTGTACTTGACCACTAGGGGGCGCGATCGCCTGTACTAGGTTCAGCCATAGAGCTCTATGGCTGAACATAGTGATTTTCAGCACTTCCTATTACATCCTGCCTCAGGCAGGATGTAATAGGAATGCTGACATGGCCAGCACAGGGGTCTACATTAGACCCCTGGCTGCCATGGCAACCGATCGGCACCCTCCGATCTCGCCGCGGGGGGCCCCGATCGGCGCCGGAGGGGGGAGCCCCCCCTCAGATCAGCTATTAAAGCACTGCGGGCGCTTTGCCCGCGGTGCTTAAAGGGTTAAACGGCCACGATCGGCGAACTCGCCGCTCGTGGCCGTGAGAGCAGGTACCTGGCTGTAATATACAGCCATTACCTGCTCTCTTTCAAGCCAGCTCACTCCGTGAGCTGGCTTGATTCCCCCGCAACCGTCATATGACGTACATGTACGTCATATGTCGGGAAGGGGTTAATACATACATTTGTGCAGCCACTAGGATATCTGGAAACCATGCAATGTATAGGGTCCTTGAGGACTGAGTTTTGGAAACACTGCTATATAATTATTAATACTGTATCCAGTCTAATGTGTACATATTTGTAAATGGCCAGCTCTGGGTTCTTTTGCTGCTTCTTTAGATCCCAATGCTTCACAGAGAATTGCGGATAATGGGTCCCAATCATACCTAGTCACTGGGCTGCGAGAGCAGGTAAATGCCACCCTGCTGTGCTCCCGGTTTTAGCATAACTCAATAGCAAAATATGGCATGGCATGCTGGGACTTGTAGTTTCACAACAGTTGGAGAGCCACAGGTTGGTCAGGCCTGACCTAAGTGTTCTGAAATGTATTTCTCTCATATGCTCCAAAGAAATAATGTACCTGTTCATATGAGTCAATGTTTGATCAAATGAGTGTTCTCCAATTCGTTTGTTGCCAGACAGATCTCGACCACCACTTCCTGTGTATGTGAACTCATCCCCTCGGTCCTGAAACATGCAAACCTAGTTTTTAGTTTGTTCAGTATACTTTTGCAAGGATATGTTATCAGACTAGTTAGCTTTAGTTTCCTAAGGAAACACAAAACTGGAAACACTTACCACTTCATCTTCAAATCCTCCAGCTAGTACAAGAGAGTATGCGCCATCATTGCTGCGCCCATGAATCCCACCTACATGGGGACGATGGACGCCTGCTTCACTGACCTACAAATACAAATAAAACAATCCAGAATAAGTTATACCTCAGAGGGTCTCAGGCATGGACTTCACAGCTTCTAATACTCCCATAACCAAGGCTGAACATCACAAACGCTTACTGAAACACATACAGAGGTGTCCATATCTAAGCCAACTTTCATGTTAAATAGCTCTTCAGAGCAATTTGGTAGTACCGGGTGTCTTTTTGCACTTTCCCTTGTTAAATAAAGTCTTATTTGCAAAACGGAGTGAATAGGATGCACAAGATATGCTACATTACACGGTTTTTCAGTAAACCACTGTAACTGACACTAAATATGAATATACTGATTCCTACCTCCCTCACAAGTTTTGTTTGCAGTACATATGACAAGATAAGCAGGGATTTCAAATATATAATGGAATACTGTGTAGTCTAATTGCGGATCCAAGCGAGTTTAAATGGTATTGCTGATGCCCTCACTAGTCCCCCTTTAGTGACCTCTGCAGCATCCCTGGTTACAGCAGCTACTGGTAAAATGGGGCACAAGCCTCCTAGCATTGACCATGATGCAAAAAAAAAAAGGAAAAAAAAAAAAGACATATATTTAATATAATAGACAGGCAGCCCTCTGCCTTGAGGAATAATCACAAGATTCCCAGCAGTACAAAGAATAAAATCTTAAAGCTGGGTACACATTGGCCGATATATATCGCCAGTTCCATTGTATGGCCGATATACACCGAGACCACATCTGCATGTCTGATTCACACATACCATTAACAGACATACCATAGCGCAGGCATGTCCAAACTGTGGCCCTCCAGCTGTTGTGAAACCACACGCCCCATCATGCATTGCCAGAGTTTTAGCATTCCTAATAGCAAAACTATGGCATGATGGGAATTGTAGTTTCACCACAGCTGGAGGGCCATAGTTTGGACATGCCTGCCATAGCGGCTGTCCAGCACAGCCAACGGCCAATATACAAACAGATCGATGTATCATGCCGTGGGCATTATCAGTGATTATAGATTCACAGTATATAGCTCTAAACACAGAGTGTTATTATATGTCAGTGTCCTCCAGGCTTTGCACAGTGTAATAATCACACTACACACAGCAACAATAACCCAACTGTAACACCCACAGTATGCTCTTTTCTACTAGCAGCACAACTGAATTAGATGTGTATGATGATGGGCAAACGGGAAGGTTGAGGGCATTGTGTGAGATCAGATAGCCATATTAATAATAGGGGGTAGTCTGTGGGCATATGTCAGTGATCCAAGGGACATATGAGGGATGTCTGAGGGCATGTGGAGGGTGTAATGGGCATTTCATGGATATGTGGCGTGATCAGATGTATTGTGGCGAGGTTTTAAGAAACTTGATTGGCACTGATAGCTTGTGCGGAGGTCTGAGGACATTTAATACCTTCATAATAAATTTCATAACCAAACAGTTTGATAGGACCCAGAAACAATAAAATAAAACTCTACATATGGGTACCTGGAACCCACATTAATTTTCATATCAGCACAATCACTCATATCAGACTATCTTAACATTTTTGCAATGACTAATGCTAAACACACAATGAAAGAGTTTACTAAAAATCTGATAAACGTCTGGCTGCTATGACACACTCTGTGGTGACACTGGAGTGCAGCTGAAGATCGGCTGTATGATTGTTCCATAGTGTGCACCTAGCAGAATTCTCAGTCCAGCCACACAACATTATTGGTGGCGGTACAGAAATGCCCGTTTCCTCTGGCGGATTTAATACTGGTAGCTGGTAACCACTAGTTATAGTCATTATTCCGCTACCTTATGTAACAAGCGCTTGTCATACCTCTTTGATTGTAAACAGATTTGGACAGGGTTATATTCACCTTCAGATTCATGTCAATGTACAGTATAGAACTGGGGTAGCCAACCCTAGTCCTCGAGAGCTACCAACAGTGCATGTTTTGCAGGTCTCCTCACAGAATCACAAGTGAGCTAATTAGCTCCACCTGTGTGTCTTTTAAAATGTGTCAGTGATTAATGAGTGCAGCTGTGCAGCAGCTAGGTTGTCTGGAAAATGTGAACTGTTGGTAGCTCTCGAGGGCTAGGGTTGGCTACTACTGGTATAGAATATGTTGGCATTAGGTATTCTCACTAACTAATGAATTCCAGTCCTTGCAATAACCATATTGAGCGGGGAGTGATTCTAAATCCCGGCGTTCAAAATACCGACGCCGGAATCCCGACAAGGGGGGGGGGACGACGACACGTGGATCGCCCCCTTATGGGCTCGCTACGCAGCGGGCCTGGTGCCTCACTACGCTCAGCACACTCATTTATTCTCCCTCTATGGGTGTCGTGGACACCCACAGAGGGAGAAAGTATCGGGATTTCGGCGTTGGAATTTTGAACACCGGGATTATAATGGCATCCCATTGATCTAATAGAGACGCAATTTATGTGTCTCTAAACAAGCACCTGACTGTGATTTGAAGAGCTGTACATATAATGCGGTACTCTAGCTGGCCTTCCCTAGACATTTATAATTCACATTGGCATGTACAGTATCATCACCATATTACAAGCGCACCTGCTAACAGTACAGTGTTGTATTTTTTGGGGGGGAGATTCAATTATTTAATGGGCTACCATAAATCCATATCCCCCCGTTACTTTAGATGGGGCAGTATGCAAGTGTTTGGGTACCTACTATTTTATCGTGCCCAGAAATCAATGTACAAAACAGTAAATACAACTAAAGTACTTGGCGCAAAGTGAAAAGTGGGCCTTTGTGCACTCAGACAGGAACATTTCTGCTTCCACATCAGGAAGCTGTGAACACAAATAAAGCACATTTGTCGGCAGGAACGGTGATAAGAATCACCCTCCTTGCTTTAACATTTTTGCTGGTGTAGTCACATACACATAAAGCCTCTAACTTTTCCACTTTTCTTTAAACCTGTAACAGCATCGCATGAAATGCGATATGATGTTAATGCTGCTGTTGGGAAATTATTAACTGACCTACTGGAGAAGAGAGAGCTGATCCACATATAAATCATTTTACTTTTCTCTGTCCAGCTCTTCCACATTCAAACAAATTTTAGTTTGTAAGTTATTCACCTATTCTTTAATTACACCCTTGGCTGCCTTCAGGACAGGATTTCAGATTATGCTCTGCAGAAGATTGTATTACCAGTTGGCATGCCATCCGTAGATCACAAATTCCTTGTCATTGTTTGAACAAATTTTATATTATAATTTTTTTTTCCTGCAAATCACATTAGCATTTAAACAATCATATAAGTGAATTCACAGCTAACGTAAACTTATAATGTGCTTTTTGCATTTATATATTATTCAAGGCAGAAACCTGGCTAGCAGTACCATTACTAATTATAGCCAAGTCCGTGGAGCTATTTCTGGCAAATTGACTGTATCTAAGATCCTTCAATAGTTAAGCTTCACATAATTATTCAATACTAGTTAAGAGTGGGTTCAATTATTTATGCCAAGCACTAAATTATCTTGGTTTCCTCTGAGTGCCATCACAGGATGAGTATCACATGTGTGAAATGCTTGGGACCCGCAGTGTTTTAGAGTGCTGACTGTCCCGTAATTGGAATATTTGCATACCAAAATGTGAGGATGGGACAAAATAAAAACAGAAAATGCATAAATGCTTCTTATACACATAGCCTGGAGGTTACACAATATTTTCTATAATTTTGGGCATACATTTTTTTTGTGTACATTGAACTATCAGAATACAAAAAGGTGTCACTATCACGTAGTGAAAAAAGGAAAAAAAAAATATCAGATTTTCGATATCTGTAGTGATAAATTCTACAAAAGAACTACAAAATAGATCTACCTCTACCAGAAACCTGTTCAAATTGTCTCAACAGCTGCACTGCAAACATCTTGAATAATGAAATAAACAAGTGAGATGATGCTTTGAAACCTACAAAAAAAAGACAACTGTATAGATCTACTATGGGATGGATTTGAGCAATAGTTTTAAAACTGCAATATAAATAAATGTTAAATCAGGTTAGTTTAGCATTTGTTACTATTGCCATTTCGTAAATATTGGTCAAAGATGCCAATGATTGGTGGCTTTGACGCCACTGTAGATATACTTCTATGTATGTATGTGTCAAGGATGTTACACTTGAGGCCTCTAGAATATTTTTTTAAAGCCAGATCTGTGCTGCTTTCAATAACCTGGTGCAGAAGGATGAACTGAGGGAGATTTGAGAAAAGTGAGGTAAAATGTGTATTTTACAAATACTGCTTAAAGAGACTTTAGTCTATAGTACTTGTACCCTGATGAGCTTTCTGGGTTAGAAATTTGGTTCGTCATTATCTTCCTTGGAGTTTCTCCTTATAGGACAATGTGCTTAAAATAAATTCCTACAATGAACCAGCCTATTGAGGTCTGGATGACCGCAAATAGCTTACTTGGATCCCAGGTGTACAATACACCATTGTGAGACAAAGACAGGTTACCAGAGTTGGGCAGTTTTGATCTTTATATGGCACGACTAATTTTGGTAATATTTACCAAAGATACACTGATCAGGACTTTTGACCAGATTAAATTTTAGGTTCATGCTCCTAATTTGACTATTTTTTGGTCTCCCGTTAGGAAGCTATAGCACTATGGGGAATTAAAAGGTTGTTTCTATTACACTTTGAATTTTTAATTCTGCTTTGATAGTGAAAACCAAACGGCATTTCACTTGACGATCCTCATGCATGAGCCATAGTCATTAATAAATAATGTAATTTGGGATGCCACTGCCTGTCTTTGCTACCAACAATATATTGTTATGGTCCCCATAGAATATACTACACTCCACTTAGTCTATTTAATATGGAAAGTTGGATTAACTCCAAATGTTCTAGGTGTGGGATATCGGAGACCAGGTTCTAGCATCTGCTTTTGGGAATGTTGGGCTGTGCAGCACTTATGTAATCCAGTTTTGGTCTGTATCTGTGCTACTGTACCAGTCGTCTCACCATTTGACCCCGTCTCTCTAGTTTCTCTCTGGAAGAGTCTCAGCTGATATGCACGTTCAAGCTTTTGACCTTGACCAAGGTTGCTGTAGCTAGAAAATGGCTTGGGATTGATCCTGCCAATTTTCATAGCTGGCTGACTTTGGTTAATGATGCTACAAACCATGTGATATATGGTATTTGGGCACTACCTTTCTGCTGATAAACAGATAAGTTATAGTCTGACTTTAGCTGGTATACAACCAGGTATGCTCGCAGTGGTGGTGTTAATTAGGATATGCATGTCTGGTTATTCTTGAGGGTCTGCATTGTTATTAGAGAAGTTCTGCTGCTTTGAATAGTTTTATCTGGTCTTTCTAATGTGTACAATATGACATGATTTCTGTTCTGTTTTTTGCTTCTTATTCTTTGTACTGGTTTGCTTATTTTTAATGTGAAAAATACATATTGTGCAGATCTACAGGCATTTAGCATTCTTTTTTTTTAAGAAACTACCAATGCACTACTAGTAGTCTCTATTTAACTCTTTTTAGTGCTAACATCTCTGAGAGATGTGCAAAATATCAGATAAGAATGCCAGCATCACTCACATTTGTTATATAAATTCAAATAAAAATGTGTAAAAAAAAATAATAACCCCTTCCCGACATTGCCTTTTAAGGTAATTTTTTTTTTTTTTTTCCTCCTTGTGTTCAAATAAGCGTAACTTTTTTAATTTTCCGGCTATATAGACACATGAGGGCTTTTTTTTTGCGGGACAAGTTGTACTTTCTAATGGTACCATTTACTATACCGTATAATATTCTGGGGAATCAGGAAATAATTCAATGTGGGGTAAAAAAAAAAAAAAACGCAATTCCACAATTTTGCGCTGGTTACGGTTTTTTTGGAGTTCATAGTTCGTTTAAAATGATGGGTTATCTTTATTCTATGGGTCGTTACGATTCCGGTGATACCAAACTTATATAGTTTTCGTTACATTTTACCACTAAAAAAAAAAATAGAAAATGTTACGGTTTTTCGAATTTGCGTCGCGTCGCCATGTTCTGCGGCTTATAACTTTTTTATTTTTCCACCTACGGACCTGGGTGAGGGCTCATTTTTTGCGGGCTGAAGTGTACTTTTTAATTAATACCATTATGGGATATGGGCGACTTTCTGATCTCTTTTAGCTATTTTTTTTTGGGTAGGCGATGCGACCAAAAAGCGTAGTTTTGGCGTTGGGGATTATTTTCCGTTTACGCCTTTAACCGTGCGGGATAACTAATGTTATATTTTAATAGATCGGACTTTTAGGAACGCGGCGATACCAAATATGTTTATTTTTTTTATTATTTATTTATTTTTATTTGGGAAATGGGGAAAGGGGGGTGATTTGAACTTTTAATATTTTATTATTTTTTTTTTATTTTTAAACTTTTTTTTTTTTTTTTTTTACTTTTACTACAAGGCCCCCTAGTGTACTTGACCACTAGGGGGCGCGATCGCCTGTACTAGGTTCAGCCATAGAGCTCTATGGCTGAACGTAGTGATTTTTTTCACTTCCTATTACATCCTGCCTGAGGCAGGATGTAATAGGTATGAATACACGGACAGCACAGGGGTCTACATTAGACCCCTGGCTACCATGGCAACCGATCGGCACCCTCCGATCGCGCTGCGGGGGGCCCCGATCGGCGCCGGAGGGGGGCGCCCCCCCTCCGATCAGCTATTTAAGCACTGCGGGCGCTTTGCCCGCGGTGCTTAAAGGGTTAAACGGCCGCGATCGGCGAACTCGCCGCTCGTGGCCGTGAGAGCAGGGACATGGCTGTAATATACAGCCATTACCTGCTCTCTATCAAGCCAGCTCACTCCGTGAGCTGGCTTGATTCACCCCCAACCGACATATGACGTATATATACGTCATATGTCGGGAAGGGGATAATTATATTTTCTATATAAGGTAAACATTACAGGTCATTATGATTAATACAACTGTTTGCTTGTCAATTTTCACACCTAGGTTTACAAATTAATTTGGCACTCAAAGGGTTAATTATACTACAATAGCTGGATACCGGAGAAGCCTGCACCATCTTACAGCTATTGTGCCTTAAGGAGGGTTCGGTATGATTTACCTATTATCAAAATCCCGACGGTCAAAATACTGACATGGTCAAAATACCTACATCTAAAATATAGACAGGTCAAAAATTAGACAGGTTTTTCATACTTTTTGGGTCTGTATGTTGACATAGGTCAACATGAACCCCGTGCTTCGGGCACACTATTATATCCCCCCTTCATCTACACTGGGATTGTAAAGTATGTACAATCCCCGTCGGGATTTTGATTGTAGGTAAATTGACCGCATCCCCTTAAGGAACATTAAGGCTAAGTAGCGATAAATGCATGTTTCAACAGAATCTGCTCCTAAATAAACCAGATTTAATGTTCCTTTTTGAAGTCTGCTTTAAGCCTCTCGTGTATAATAAAAACTTACTACATGAACGCAGAGAAACGGCCATCAGTCTTTATATAAATTTAAATGTAAACATTTATTACATTCTTGAATAGTTTATGTATATGCTAAGTAACAAGTACCTGCACTCTAAATTTCCATGCTGCTCCTACAGGAACTCCAGGGATCGGACCATAATGATTGGAAGGGACGATCGTGCATTCTTTTGTGCGGCCAACGCAAGCCATTCCCTTTAAAGAAAAGGCAGCAGTGTTATAATACTGTAAATAATGTAACTGACAAAACAGATCAACTCTGGGCTAAAAATAAAAATATATTTCTTGGTCACTAAACATTTTCAAGGCCACCAATCATCAGCACATCCAGCAGACGTCAGGTAAACTAATGTCACACATTTTAAGCTGGAAACAGGCCATAAAAAGATATGATAGAGCGCAGCAGAAACCCCCTTTCAGTGGTTACTGAAGTGTAAATAACTTTGAAAGGGATAGGTACAATAGAAAAGGTACTGCTGCTAGCCTCCAGCTAGCAGTTGGACCATAGAGGCAGGGTTCAAATGCACTTTGCCACCAATTTGTGGCCTCCTCATTGGATTGTCTTTCAAGAACTCTGGACACTTCATCTGCTGCACTCATTGTTGTCTGTCTTCTCTTATCTTATCAGGACTTCATCTTTCCCTACAACAAATAGAATTACACCACAGCTTCATCACCCACTTACCTACAGGCCATTAAACCCCTCCCCCTAAGGACCAGGATACCTGTCCAATCCAGATTGCCTAGGCGCTGCATAAAAGGACTGCTGCCCATTAACCTTCAAATAATTTCTACCCAAGTCAAACACAAATCTACTTAAGATATACTACTGGATACTAGACCTGACTTCATATTTGGCGATTATCTTTGTTATTATTAGGATCTGAAATAGTATTTTATGCAAATTTTTACCATTAAGGTAAACATTACCTTATGGGAATTATTTTATTTTATTTGTAAAAAAAAAAAAAAATGTAATGGATTTAAAAAAAAATGATATGCCAGAATACATGTAAAGTCAGAATACATGTAAAGTCATCCGCGTGCGCTCGCCACGCTTCAGGCACGGTGGCTCGCTACGCTTGCCACACTATATAAAATCAACTCCATGCGTAGTTGGATAGTGGGGGTATGAAATCACCCATGGTTGACTATACAATTAAAAATCTGGTCTTTACAATGAAAAATCGCATTGCATTGCATTGCATTGCATGCCTTAAGTAGTGGCATGCAATGAAAAAATCAGGCGCCCAGATAATACACAAGTACCAACAATTATATTATTTTTAGATATTTTCTGGGATTTCAATATGAAGTACTGAAAATACAAAAGGGTCAATCAATCAAAGTGCATTTATCCACTTTATCTGCAAACCATACCAACAATGCAGTATTGTGATTTATATGAAACGGACATCTATTTGAAATGAAGCTTTCTTTTTTCACGTGTCAAATAAATAATCTCGCTTTACACAGAAGTAATCTCATCGATTGCACAGAGATCCCTGAGCGCTTAGGAAGAGAGTACACCAAGTCACTTTCAGGATGTAAGCCGGGCTTCTCTCACTAATGGAAATGATGCTAATAGTCCAAGATTACCAGCCTGCTCTGATATTGTCTTAGGAATGTGGCATTTAGGTTCACTGCCCGATCACAGCACAGACCTTTTATGTGTATTGCATGGACAGTATGAAATGTAGGTCAAGGGGCAAATAATTTCCTTCAATCTCTATAATAATGTAGAGATTTGTCAGAGATGATTAATGCAGTCAGGGATAAAACCAATAGTTTCTGATCACTTAACTCAATTCAGTTTGAACTGCCTGGAGAAAAGCTAAACAATGTTGAAATACAGCGATAATATATCACACTACAGAAGGGGTCAGGGAACTTTTTTACCTCAAAATATATATTTAGATACGCCGATGTTAGCTGCCTTGATTTGAAAGGAAATTATATATTTGTAATACACACTGTACCCCTAGAAATTGATAATATATCCTACTAGTACGGTACACAGCCTGGCAGCCATTGATGATGATGATGACCATGTATGGCTGTGTGTGTCAATCTCTGCCAGGCTGTATGTGGCATAGCCATCGATAATGCGATGTTCAGGAAACTATTATGGTGTGTACACAGGGTGCGATAGCCTTGTTATTCGATCGGGATTGAATTGCATGGCAAGCCAAAACGCATGCATTAAATTTTGACTATATAGTACAGATGTGTAATATATAGTCATTGTTGCACTGTCTATTTGGCTATACGATTTGAGCTGAACGGTAGCGCGCATCTGCATCGAATTGGGAGCGAAAGGTTAAAAACATGTTCTATCTCCATTCAATGTCTGTGCAATCCTGATTCGATTTTTACTGTATATAGTCAAATCAAATGGCAAATTGTATCATGTGTACACACCATTAGTATTTCAAGATGATATAATTATCAATTTTTTTCCCATAGACTAGAGATGGGTATACCTGGACAGGAGCCTATAACCAGGCAAAGAAAGTCGGTGCTGCAGCGGCAGTACAGACTGCACGCTGCCGAGATGGCGCAGCAACTAGTCAACTCTACTGAAGAAGTGGTCAGACTTGGAGGCGGGACTCGGGGCATCACACAGGCTAGCGCATTATACACAAGGGCCTGACACACTGCATTGAGTCAGGTCCTTGTAAACTACAGTACTGTAACACACACAGCCAGGCATGCATGTAGAATGTATATATAGATTCTATATGCACTGAAATAAAATTTCTGGGGGTAATGGACGGTCCCACTGCCGAGACACAGCCAGGCATGCATATAGATTCACATGCATGCCCGGCTGTGTCTCGTCAGCATGACCGTCTATTACCCCCAGGGATTTAGTTTTTACCCCATTTGGGGCAATTTACCCCTGTTCCCTGACCACTGCACTACAGTGACAAATAAAGTACAATACACAATGCTGTAAAGCATGGGTCTTCAACCTGTGGCCCTCCAGATGTTGTTAAACTACATGTTCCAACATGCATTGCCACATTTTTTCCTATAAGAGCATGCCAAAAAACATCAGGGCATGCTGGGACATGTAGTTCCACAACATCTGGAGGGCCACAGGTTGAAGACCTGTGCTGTAAAGCATAAAAGAAGGACAGGTCAGTGTATAAGGAAGCCAGTAGCAAGCCGTACCTTCCCCCAGTCTCTCTGGCTCTCCGTGCTAGCTGAAGGCATCTTTGCTTTCTTTTTGCTCTGTTTCAGCTTTTCCCCAGCCTTCACCACTTCTGTGGAATCATTCTTACAGGAAGGGCAATACCTAAGAGAAAGGGAAAATGCATTTTCTAGGAGGTACTACTTCATTTCAATGTGATAAAGACAATACTTCCACCACCCACACCATGAAAAGAAAGGATAATTACAGGAACACTGACTTATGTGCACTGTATTAGAGCCGAGGCTGCCTTGGTCATAGCAGTGTAAAAACAGATCCAAATGGGGGCTTGACGGTTACTTAAATAGCACCAGCGTATTCTGTTGCACTTTGGGAACAAAAATCAGATTATTTATTTTTTTACCGGCTAAATGTGTTTCTGAAGCCATGGTGAACACTGGAGACCATAGTCACCTTTTCCTGACATGCTCTGCAGCTATTTATTGTAACTTTCATTCTTACGGAAAACCTGGCGTAAGAGTGAAGTATTGGGGCAGGGGCAGGCACTCTCCTGAGGAGGCATGGAACAGGCATCACAGTAAGGAGAAAGTATATAATCAGTGTCTGGGGGAGGAGACTGGGGAGGAGCTGAATCAAGAGGAATCACATCCATATTTCGAGGAGAACCGAGAAAGACCCTCCCCTCTGTGCAACCTCTGTCTGGGACCCATCACTGTGCATCTGCATTACCATGTTATGGGTTAATAGTACATTAGTGCTCTAGTAAGAGAGTGGCAAACAATGTTCTCACTACCCATTTTAATAATTTTTTAAACGATATGGCTGTTTCCGACCTATTGTATTGACCAATGGCTTGATAACGATCCGATTTGGGGGCCCACGGGTCGTTCATCGAGCCTGCTGGTCTCTTCAGAAGGCGAAAAGATGAATGACCCATCGTGCAGGATTATGGCCACATCGTTCCATGTGTGGGCATGATGAACAATGTGGCCAGGTGTGGGGAGGGGATAAGCACCTGCATCGTCTCCCCGCATCTTTGCCAACGGCAGTCAGAGAGACAGGACGGCAGCAGGCCGGAGATTTCAAATGAATAGGGCGGCCACTGATTGGCTGAGCTAGCAGTGGCCCATTAATTTGGAATCTCCTGCCCACCGCCTGCCTCTCTCTCTGTCTTCCAGCTGTGGAGGTGCAGAGGCGCTTGCACAGGTGTGGAGGCGAGTGGAGCGGCAGACCCTGAACACTCTGATCATTTACTCAAATCGTTGTGTGTGGCCATTAACAGGGGTGTTCTGGATTTCAAAGGGAATTGGACAGATATCGGATTTCATCTGATATCTAGCCATGTGTGGGCACCTTTAGTTCACAAAATCAGAGCATTTGTTAAAATACTCACATTGGTGAATAGTAATTTCATAGATCCTCACACCATATCATCAAAGGTTACACAGCACATCTAAATCAGAACTGGAAGGAGTAATCCTTGTATATAAATGAATATTTCCCTAGAAAATCTCTGTTTTTCTATCTGTTATTTTGCAGTCCTGGTTCATTACTCTTTTGCTCCCACTAGTAAAGTGCAATGAAGGTGCTATATAAGAATTTTTTTATAAATAATTAGTAAACAATCAAAAATACACTATGTATATGCATATTCAATCATGAAATGCAATACAAAGAAATTTGGGGATTCGCAGATAAATGATCATATGAATCGGCTGAATCATTTAATGCTAAAATATATCGGTCAGCAACTGAATGTAGTCATTTCAGAAATTGTATTCAAAAGCACTGCAGTGCCTGCAATGCATGGATAATCCACCAGAGGGCAGAAGACACATATCAGTCTGTATACACCAGGTGAGATGTATCAGGAAAGTATTGATGGCGCAGAGTTCTCGGAAACTCATGTAGCAAATATGATACAGTTGGTGTTCTAGGGATAAAACGGCTAAAATGAATTCCCCCCAAAAAATAAAAAAAATATATGTGGCAAATCCGCTGTATGTAAGCATTTATCTAGTTCAGCTGACTTGTGTACATTTAAAACAATTCTACAAATATATATTTTTAAATGAACCCCTAATATTGGGTTTAATGCAGACCTAATTGCAGACATTTGTTCTCAAAATGGGCAAAACCATGTGCACTGCAGGTGGGGCAGATGTAACGTGCAGAGAGATTTAGATTTAGGTGTGGTGTCTTGAAACTGAAATCGAAATTGCAGTGCAAGAATAAAGCAGCCCGTATTTACCCTGCACAGAAACAAAATAATTTACCCAAATCTAACTGCGCATGTTATATATTTGTTACATATTTGCCCTACCTGCAGTGTACATGGTATTTCCCATTTTGAGAACAAATCTGTCCGGCAATCAAGACTGAATTAGGCCCATTGTCTTTATTTCATCATACATACCAATCCTCATCTTCTGGTATCTTGGGCAATGGGGGATTCAGGCAGTAAATGTGATAGGCCATGTTGCATTCATCACACAGAAGCTGCATGTGGGCATCCTGCTTTCCCCCACACAGGTAACAAGAGCAGAACCTGCATTCCGAGTCTGGGTCAGCTTTGCAATGTTTACATTCTGGGCCACTTTTCCCTGTGAGATGACATTGCGGTTAGGACACATAGTATGGTCGGTTATGTCTGTTACAGCAGTCCGTCTACAACTCCAGAAGATAATCAAGGAGCATAAGTAACCTTAAGGGAAAAATAATACTATGGGGATATAGATCAAGCCTTCAAGATGTATAATGGGGAGAGGTTGCCCATAATAAAATAGACAAACTTTTAATTGAGTTCATAAATAACAGAAGCCGATTGGGTACTATGGACAACAATATTCTCTCTCTCACACAAAAGGCGTGATACATCTCCTACCAAGTCATACTAGAACAACATAACTAACGCTCACACAGGCAACATATTACAGGGAAGTGCCAAAAGTCACCGGATAGCAGTATGTCAAATGTAATGGTAAAGTGGAGCCACGGTGCTGTCACAACATGGAAATGGGCAGACTTCCATCAGTTGTAATCTGCATATTGTGAGTCAGCTTGAACACCAGCTAGGCTGCTTATAGCTAGGCAATGTAAATTATTGTAAGTTCAATTGGTCAGTGGGTCTCAGCTGTCTATGTCTGGAAGCATTCTGGTTGGCAGTTGGTGTTGCAGCCCCACCTCTGGAGCCACCACTGCTAAAAGGGACAGGATATCCTTTAGAATAAAATGTACATTATATTATTGTAAATGTGCAGAATAGGAGGCAAATGTATCCAGAAATAAATTTGTAATGTAATCCGCTGTGCACGTGCAGTCCTGCTGACTCTGCATTTGCATAGAGGGTATTGCCAGGAATTGCCAGGAAGGATTCCATGTAAGCCCGCTGCTAGCAAAATTTGTGATCTGTAGCGAAGGCCAACATCATCTTTAGATGGCAAGTTTCCCATGGGATTTGGGGCTATAGGTGAGATTAAGTGGACCTCGGTCTTGGAAATCTATTTGTGTTTATTTACTCTTGAATAAAATTGGCATTTACGGGGAATAAGCCGCAAATATTTAATGATGGTCAAAACCATGTGTACTGCATGTGGGGCAAATAAAACATGTGCAGAAATGTACATTTGAGTGGGGTGTGTTGAAAATTAACTCTAAATTGCAGTGAAAATTAAAGCAGCCAGCATTTACCCTGCACAGAAAAAAAAAAACCCAAATCCAACACTATACACTTATGCAATCGGATGCAATGCGACCTCACAATGCGATGTCCCATTGTATCTTGTGGTGCCTAAACTACCTGTGATGGCACATCAGGTGCTAAAAGAGGGCGGGCGGCGGAGTAGCTGAAGGTGTCCATACACTGTGCGAGGGTGCTGTGCGATGCACACTCCCGCGGGCATCCCATCGCACAGCACAAAGTCTGTACAGCCCATGCTTTTTGAACTAGGCATCCAATTGCATCGTATACAAATCGCATGTGATTCGATCGCATGCAATGCGATGTGATCTAGTTTAAAACACACAGGAATATTGTACTGTGTATGTGTACCGCTGTGAAGGAGCGCTAGCAGGTGGCAGTGGCAGAATTTGAAAAACAGTTTTAAACACTGGGCCAATCAGAGGGCTGCTCAGTGTTAAACATTTTTTTTTGTAATTATGCCGCCGCCGTTGACCCCCACCTCCCACTAGCACTCCTTTACAACATTATGCTACTCAGACAGATGCCGCTAGCGGTCCATCTGGTCCCCTCTTCCCAAACCCAATGCCACAGAAAGTGCTCCCGCTGCCCCCCCCCCCCCCTACATGTGGATTACATTTCAGCGATCACATGTGGTTAAAAACCATGTGATCGCCACTGCAATTAGATGGATATTATGTGCAGCACATTCAATGCCACATCGCTTCACATGGTGACTAAAATATGCTTACAATCATTCAATTATTGAACAGATGTGGTCGAAATGATGTATACAATATCTCATATGTGTATGGGCTAATTAGATTTGCCCCACCTGCAGTGCAGCATGGTTTTGCCCATTTTAAGAACAAATTTGCCCTGCGATCAGGATTGAATTAGGATTGAAACACTAGTTGTGTTTGGCTTTTGTTTTTGAATGCATCTAATACGGTTTTTTATACCTCACTTTCATGAGATGAGCGGCCATTTTTCACTGTGAAGAGCTATATGACTGAAAATACATAGCACACAAATAGCTAGGCATTGTATTCTCTAAACAATGGGAAGAGTATGGCTTCTGTGGGGCATATTCATCCCTGACCATGACAACTCCCATCCACAAAACATACTTTTAAATTCTCCATCTCCAGATGACAAAGGATATGCTCCAGGTTTTTCTATCTTGTATATTTCTTCAAGAAAATTAACCTTACAGTCATTAATGGCATCACCAGCAGCACTGAAACACAAAAAATGCATATGTGTCAAAATGCCGGTTTGCTTAAATGATCAAAGTGAAGCTCATCTTATGATAAATAAGTAATCTCTGGTGAGAGAAGGAAATGCCGGGCTAATTTAATCTATATACCATGCTTTCTTAAAAATATAATCCTACTGGGTCAGTGCTTATTACTCGAAAATTCATATTTTACCAATTTTAATAAGCAATTAATAAACAAACAAGGATGCAGAATTCTGCTTAATCATTTAATGACTAATAGTGTGCACAGACGGTAAATTATGCCTTCTGATGTTGACGATATAGTCAACATCATGTCGGCATTGCATGCAGATCACAAGGGTTTTAACCCTTGCGATCTGCTTGCGATCCCGATGCGCGTTCACGTATCGCAAGACAGATAGTCTTGGCTGCATTGACTATATAGTGCACATCTGCACTATATAGTCAAAATTGTGTCACTGCATGCATGCCATGTGATGCGAGTCCCGATACGATCTGATCGCATCGGGACTCGCATAGCACGGCATATCTTCACAGTGTGTACACATCACCAAAGTAAGTTATACCTGAACATCCATGCTAGTTTTCACATATATGCAAAGCATCTGGATCATCAGAAAAAAATTTAGTCTTTGAATTATATTCAACAAATATTACAAACAAATTAGCTCAAACTCAATAATTATGTTCTAAATTAAATAAACTATGAGATACTAATATTGGAATACCAAATAGGGGACTTTATACAAAAAGTTATGTAAAGGAAGGATTTCTGGTGTATGCATGCATGTCATTCAAACCTTTTCTTTTCTCCATTTTGAAATTGTATTTGACTTGAAATTTACCTTCAATAGTCACATAATACTTCAACGGAGTATTTACTGTAGTATATGCAAATAAGTGCTAAAATGACACGTGTAAATGTGGCTTAAGGTCAGTAACCACTAGCATTAAAAGATAACTTTTTCTTCTAAGGTCTTAACCATTAGCCTAACTACCATGGTTGCCATTGGTACAGAGCCTGGGATTTTTGTTCCCTAGATATTATGAGCACAGGACCCCCACATTCAGACAGACAGACAGACACACACACACACACACACACACACAAATACACCTAGATGGTCTCTTCTGAGCAGGTCATATACACAACCACCAGGCAGGTTTCAAATACACTAAGTGCCTGATTTTGGTTCACTCGCATAAGCAAATCTCTCTAATGGACAAATGTAGCTCTCTCTGCACAGGTTACATCAGCCCCACCTGCAGTGCACATGGTTTTGTCCATTAGAGAGAAAATTTGCTTTGGCAAGTGAACCAGACTCTGTTACTGGTAGTCTTCTGCACCCACCCCCACAACCGTAAATAACCATCTTAAAAAAAGTGGGTGCATTTAGCTTAACAATATTATTGTAAATAATCTAATATATTATTTACAATATAATGGAAAGAATAGCAGTCAAGTTTTACAAGTTCAACTATCTATCTGGCAAACTACTCCTTACCACTATGAGGTGAAGTACTGCCAGTGACAACTTGATTGACCAAATGACTCTTGTGTGCTAAAAGAGGTCGTAACAGAAAGTGAAAGCAGTTTTTGGAGGGAAACTGATCTGTTTGAAACTTACTGGATATGGAGAGAAGGAGCTGTGAAGAAAGACATTGGAGGTAGGAGCAGACAGGGACTGGGGTGGGGTGGGGCGTTTGTGGGCTATAAATGGTCACAGCTTAAAGTGAAAATACAATGCAGAAGCTGTCATTTTTGACAAGTTTTTAAAGCTAGTCTGATAAAATCTAGTATTCATTGTAAATGAACTAAAATACTTGAAATAAGTTACCAATGGTCTAATTCATTCAGTTCCATGACAGAGACTTCTGGATACTATTCAAACTAGCGAGAATTCTGGGAACCCGGTACTCGCGTCATTTGGCTGCAAACTGGGAAACGTAAACATTCAGCATAATATGTGATGCTTTGTCTATGCTCAGCTTAAAATTTATTCTTACTAAAAACAGTAGCGTTGTTATTATACAGAGTGTATTTACAGAAAGTTTAACAAATGTCTATCACAGATGTAAATACAAGTATTGACTGTGTGTGTATATATATATATATATATATATATATATATATATATATATATATATATATATATATATATATATTGTAATTAGTTAAATATGTTACGATCACACATGAAAAAAAAAAAAAAAAAGACAGAAATATCTGGTGCGGTCTCACTTTGGAGTACACACAAACACGTGTGGTCTACAATGTTTATATTCCCAGCACAGGCTAGAGACCGGATATCATCTTATCTCATGCTGACAACATATAATATATCATATAATATACAATAAAGCCAGGGAAAAAACACAGCACCTCAGAAAAAATCAAATGCAAAGTTCCACGTAGCATGAAGAAATTGAACTCACACTCCGGAGAATGTAGAGGTAAAAAATATATTCCAGAAAGAAACTCTACAGGGTGGATTGCTATGCTGAGGATATACCACATATACACACTTACTGCTTGGGGGGACAGCTGATTACAAATCAATACATGAGTGTCTATTCTAGCCAATTCACACAAGTTGGGGGGAGCGGGGGTCATTCTCCAATACAGTTGTAAAGTTGAAACCGATAATAAACACATGAACGGCCCGACGATTGTATATATGTGTACCCAGCTTAACACTGCACATTAAGCAACCACTGCCCAGATATCCTGAGGAAAATCCCTACTAAACACTTTCAGGTTTCAGTTCTCCTCCTCCGGATCAGAAATTTGGTTACTTACGGTTTAGGGGGGTATTCAATCGTTGTCGTGCACCCGCAGCCATCTCCCGACGGGGGAAATGGCTGCGGGGCCCTATTCAATGCTGCCTTCCCCGACAGCATTGAACAGGGTTTCACCGCAGAACGAGCCCGACATCACAAGCTGTCGGGCTCGTTCTGCCGAGAAAAGCCGTAAATAGACGAGCTCTTGGCCGGAGCTCGTCTATTTCCGCCCTCAACTCGCGGCCACGCCCCTTTCTCGCCGCTCGGCAGCCGGGACATTGAATCCCGACTGCCGAGCTCTTGGTGAGCTGACCGAGAACGGGACAGGGGCACGGCTGTCGAGCTTGCTCGACAGCCGTTCCCCTAACATTGAATACCCCCCTTAGTCTCAGCTCCCCAAGCCCTTAGTCTTCTCTTTGACCACAAATTGTAGCCTACACCTCTTCCAACCAGTGTGCTTTCTGCCTACACTCTCATCAATCTACCTCCCAACACAACTTCATAATTTACTTCACTAGATGAGAGTCATGTAGCGCATCAGTCCATACCCCATACTAATTCAATTGTACTGTTTTCAGGCACAACGCTATACTTGGGCTACTTACAGTTTATTATGATCGCAATTGACACCAAAAGATTAAAAGCCTGGACTTGATGGCCTATTACAAAACCTTATCACATACCCGTTTGGGCATTTAAATAATCCACTGTATTGTGTGCACATTCAGACTCAAAATCTCACAGTTAAACCAAAACCAAGAACGGTGTCAAATATACTCTAGAAAACTGATCTTTAACTATTCCGCCAAATTATTGCTGACATACTTAATCGTCTCCTGCCTATCCATACGCCCCCAGATCAAGTTGTGCCTAAACTGCTCAACAAGAATGCAATACACTTGTAGAACTAATAACTTTATACACCATATCAATAAATTTGGACAAGAACCTGGAGAATAACACCTCTCAAAACACTTGAAGGTTTGAGGACCATGTAAAGAACATCAGAACACTTCTCATGGTATAGAAGAATAAAGAGCATGCCACCATCTCTACGTTCTACATAACAGACTAGATGGGCCAAGTGGTTCTTATCTGTCATCAGATTCTTGGTTTATATGAAACCTGGTTCCTGCTTTTTATATTACAGGAGTGTTAACTTAAAATCAATTCTCTGGTCTGTACTGTGTGAAAACAGCATACAACTCCATTTCCCCCCCTCCCATCTTTCTGCTTCACATATACTAACTCTAACCCAGATTCCTTCTTCAGGTCTTCTTACCCAGTTTCCTCAAAATAAACCCTAAATCTAGCCTTAGATAAAGCCACTGTCAGCTGACAATCTCTGGGGGAATTAGTACATATGCATATATAGAGAAGATATTAACATAATAATAATAATTATTATTATTATTATTATTATTATTATTATTAAATTGTGTAGAACTATTCTCCCATTAACTCAAACTGCTTTAAGGGACACAAAAGCAGAAAAAAAAACTAAGCATTTGGGTTAAAATTTATTGGAAACTTAATGGGCATTAGTAAAATGCTTTAGTAAACTGGCAAATCATGAGACATGTATTTGAAGGATTGCAGAGTGGAGGTCTCTCCAAATGTGTGAGAAAGTGCATTCCATAAAGTTGGTTCTGCAAAGTGAAAAAGTTCTACCCCCAGATGATTTCAGAAAAAAGAAATCTATGCACTAGATTACTGTAGGTCTGACTTATCGTTTGTGTACGTTTACTAAAAGATGTGTGTATTTTTTAAATTTATTTCTATAATATATTTTTGGTACTTATATGTTAGTTGGGCGCCCACTAAGCTATTTGCTTAGTTTTCCGCGTCTCCTTCGGGCTCGGTGGCTCGCCACACTATATAAAATCAACTCCATGCCGACATGGATAGTGGGGGTATGAGCATAGTAACTATAGTGGGTGCCCAACTAACATATAAGTACCATATTTTTAAAAGGTAATGTAAAGTTACATATAATAATTTCACATATGTAAAAAGTTAAAATGTTATTAAACCTTTATATAAAAACTATAACATATTTCAGAATTTTTCATCTTCTTCTTCCCTGGCTTCAAGCTTTAATGGCTTTTATGACCCATGACCACAGCACTATTTTTTTTAAATGTAATTATATATAATTATTTAAAAAAAATCCCAAGAGAAAAGACACAAGATGGAGTGCATGTACGAAATTGGATGGCAAATAACACTCATAAGTCAAAAATGTTAGAACACTCATATTTTTCAATATTTCTTTTTAAAATTTCAAGTCCAGTGAATAAGCTGGTACAAGGGGAAAAATGCTAGAAGCCGTAAAAAATAATAAAAAAAAAAGTGTAGGTTAGAAGATAATTAACACCAACAAACATGGAAGGGAAAGCATGGTGGTCTAGGCTCAAATGCTGCAATAAGAGTTGGTAACTTTCACAAAGAGCGAATGGCCATTTGAACATAAAGGGCTAGCACAGCATTTTGCAACATGCATTACCTTCAATTTCGTCATGGATTCAACCTACAGCAAAATAATGATCCAAAACATACTTACAGACTGTTCTTGAGGAAAACAATTTACTAGGTTTCAAATGGTATGCAGTCAAAATCCCGATGGTCAAAATCCCGAATGGGTCATAATACCAACAAGGACAAAATCCAGACAAGGACAAAATCCCGACATTTAAAAGCCAGACAAGGTCAAAATACCGACATATAGAATGTACAGGTGAAACGGTCAACGTGACTTTGGGTCAACAGGTCGTGAGGTCGACATGGGTATTTTCACTGTTCACTGCCCGAAGCATTGCGAGCGATGCGAGGGGCTGCGATTCACCTCCAACTGTGTCCATGTCGACTGTGTCGACATTCGGGTAAAAAAACAGTGAAAAAAAACATGTCGACCTTGCGACCCAAAGCCATGTTGACAGTTTCACCTGCACATTCTATATGTCAGTATTTTGACCTTGTTGGGATTTTGTCCTTGTCGGGATTTTAAATGTCGGTATTTTGTCCTTGTCGGTATTATGACCCATTCGGGATTTTGACTGTCTGGATTTTGGGTTTTGAGAAAGTTTGGGTTTTATCTCAGGCGCTTCAAGAGATGGCAGCTGGGGTGTATCAAATAGGTCTAACCTTTAGGACCTAAAAAACTGCACAAATTTTTTAGAGGGGATGGTACACCCAGTTAAGCGCTATCCCTGTGAGGACACCACAGTGTTATGATTTAAATGTTAATAATACTCCCCTTTCTTTTTAACTTGTTTTGATGTGTAGCTTCTTTATTGTCCCCAAGGATGATCTCAGTGGGAGATCATCCTTGGGGACAATAAAGAAGCTACACATCAAAACAAGTTAAAAAGAAAGGGGAGTATTATTAACATTTAAATCATAATTCTGTGGTATCCTCACAGGGATAGCGCTTAACTGGGTGTACCATCCCCTCTAACATTTTTGTACTGTAGGGATTTTGACCGGCGGGATTTCATACCTAATCCGTTTCAAATAATGGAGTCAAAGACACAAACCACTAAGGGCCAGATGTAAAAAGTTTCAAAAAGTGATCAAATGGAAAGTGACAAACAGCCAGCCAATCAGCTCCTAACTGTCATGTTACAGACTGGGTTTGAAAAATGACAGATATGAGCTGATTGGCTGGCTGTGTCACTTTCCACTTGATCACTTTTTGAAGCTTGATGCATCTGGCCCTAAGAAAGGGCCCCAAAAAATGTGAAACTGACTGTAGTTACTTATACTATAATAAAACACTGCAATATAACGGTCATGACTATAAAAATAATAATAAAGCATGGAATGGCCAACACAGTCATTACTCTTAAACCATATTGGGCTGGTTTGGGATGAACTGGGCAGAAGGGTGAAAACAAAAAAAACTTCTGCAACAGTGTTGGGGAGAACTTGCGGACCAACATTTAATTTCCATCGTAAAAGAATGCCACAAGTGGAGGAGTCATAAATTTAGATTTGAATTTGATAAATAATGTATAGAACATTTCTATTTATCTCCAATTGTTTATTTGTTCTTCACTTTCAAACTGAAAATAGATTGAGACCGGAAGCTGTTAATTTAAATAACTGCAGAAATTGGGTGTTTTGGGACACTACGGTATGAACACTGACATCTTACCCCAATAAAATCTTCACATACAATTCTTTGTTTGTTCTGGACATTTCCTTTAAGTCTGTTATTTCTGCATCAAACCAGAAACCACGCTCCTCTGGAGTCTCAATGTTGTAGTTCACCATAACAACATCCCCCACGCTGAGGTCGCCCCACTTTAATATGGTTCTCGCTCTGGGACGCATGTTGCAGGTTGCAATTTCTACTATTCCATTTTCTGGATAACTAAAAGTGAAAACAAAAATGAAGATATTAAAATAAAAATGTAGACTCTGTATTTTTATAATAATCACATTGGCACATTTCTGACTACTGTGACCATGGCTTGTCAATCAAAGATACAAGAATATACTATCCATTGCTACAATGTCCTTGAACACCACTTTATCTTGTCAGCTAAAACTAAACGTCACATTCATCACAAATACACCTATAACCACCATCCCTACCCTTTCTCCCATTAACACTAATGGAGATATGCAATCCCGGATCACAACTGTCAGTCTGTCTGTGCCCTGCTCTGCATTCCAGCCAGCGCTGAAAACCTGGTCCCAGGTGACAGAAGTGTTGCAGTGTGTGGTGAGATATCAGTGCCCATTCACCCTCTAAGCACAATGCAGTTATACTCTGTCCCAGTTAGTCAGTATAAGGGTACAGGCTCCCCTCTCATGCTAGCTGCACCTCTAGCTAGTATAGATTAAATACAGGAGTTGGGCTCCACTGATGTAGTTTGCTGTAAAGGAGTGTATAATGCTGATGCAATTAATACAAAGGTTTTTCTCTAAAATGCTGATGTTGTCCAGGTATTAATAGTTTGATATACGCTAAGATTAGGAGTTTATATAAAAGCTGTCACTACCACTGATGAAGATAATGTAATTTTTTCCCCCAAAAAGGTTGTCCAGATGTTAATACAGGTCGAGTATCCCGTATCCGAATATCCGTTATCCGAATTATTCCGAAATACGGACATTTCAGAAAGTGAAAAAAAAAATTTTTTTTGCTAAAAACTCACTGGGGACATTTGTAACAGCATCACTGGGGACATGATATGTAACTGGCACTATATATGTGCAGGACAATGATTGCTTGGCATTCAAATTCAGTGCTGAGATAGTACACACATTTTGTTTCACGTTTTGAAACCTTGTTTTTTGAACAATTAAAATATATTTGTGTGTATTTTATGTGGTAATAAAATATATTTGTGTGTATATTATGTGTTTATACAGCATAAATGCAAGATACTTCAAAATACATCATTGAAATATTAAAATATTCCGAAATACGGAATAATCCGTTATCCAAAATTCTCCTGGTCCCGAGCATTTTGGATACGGGATACTCAACCTGTATTGTGATACATGCTAAAATTGGTCATGCTGATGTTCTCATTAAATGCTGATCCAAGTGAGATGATATTGTGAGTGCTTTATATGAAGGGCGCCTATTGCTAGTACTGGATAAAGTGATTAATTTAAAGCCATTTTTAGCATTATGAAGGCATATGCAGGAGTACTCGGGCATTGTGTGCAGTGCCTACCCGCAGTTTAACTGAGGAAGGCGCTTGGAAATTACATTATCTCCAAGCGCCGGGACCACCGATCGCTGCGTCCCAGACAAATGCGCTGGGGGAAAGCCCAGCACCAAGGTAAGCTGCTGGGCTGCCCCCAGCCGCAAGGTGCATGGATGCCGCACACAGACATCCATTCACCTCCTCCTGCCTCTGCAGCTGTCTGCAGAGTACAGCAGGCAGCAGCGGAGCTGTGTAAGCCCCCCACCCAACCTCCACACTGACCGCAGGAGGCTGCTGTCCGGAGTTTGGGCTTCCCCCAGTGCTATAAACGGGAGCCGGGCCGGGTCCTGCCTGTGTTCTACCCTGGTCAGGACCTGGGTTGAAGTTCCATGTAAAGGAACACGGGTTAACCCCTTTTACACCACCGCTGACCCAGGTCCAGGAGGGAAAAACACAGGATTTTGCAGTGGTGTAAATGGGATATTACTTGCTATCCTGAGTGCTACATATGAAAGGGTGTGTGTACTTCAGCAATAACAGTATAGCGAGACCATTTAGAAAAACAGAAAGGAGGTTAAAAAAGAAAGAGGAAAATTGTACCCTCAGAGTAGAACTGCAGAATGAAGACTGCTAGTAAAATGTGCATAATGGAGAGTTATGGAAAAATTATGACAGGGTGTTCTGAAAAACTAGCCAGGGACTCCAAACTTTGTCAAACAATTTGGCAGAGTGATTATTATACTTATATAGTCCATCTTATAGACCAAATACAGGAAATTACTGTTTGGAGTGATGGAGAGGAGTGCACCTTCCAATCTGAATCTATTTGATATGTTGCTGCACAGATGATACATCATATCTTATTTTGATGCGTGATCAAGAAGATATTTAGTGTGACCTCCAGGCATGACCACCAGATATGATTGAAAGTGTCCTCCTCAGAGCGCTCCTCTGTTTTTCACTTATTGTCTCTCACTCTTTCTTTTGCCCTTGAGAGACATTGTAGTGTTAGTGTGTGTGTGTGTGTGTGTGTGTGTGTGTGTGTGTGTGTGTGTGTGTGTGGAGAAGAATGGTAGAGCTCTTAGTTTAAATGCATAATATGTGATGGGAACCTGAAACAGTGGTGTAGAACTCCAATTTTAGAAAAGTGAGGGGTCCCCGGCACCCGAACATTATTTCACTGAAAACAATAACTAATACCTTAGAAGCAGTTTGGGTACAGATAACAAAAAACACATTGTAGAGTTAATTCTATGAGCTGTTTACTACAGAATGTTCAAATGCACAATACCATGGAAACCACTCGTTACAGTCCCCATATTACTGAATCCTGGCAGCTTAACTAGTGAAGTTATACGCTGTTATATGCTGAACTGATGGTATTTTTGTGAGGCTGCAATTCTCACTGATGATACACATTACATTTACCAACAATATGTAAGGTTTATAAAATGCTCAATCCCAGGATTGGCATTACTAAATGGAAACGCCCCCACATTTACTAACGAGGGGGGATTGGGGCAGGCAGAAGTCAGTCAGCGGGTGTTACGGGCGCCGGGAGGCAATGTGCCGCCGGGAAGTGGGGAGTATAGGTCGGGTGCTGCTGGGAGTGTTGGCCTGGAGGAGGAGGGTTCCGGAGGCAGAAGTGCGGCCTATGTAGAGTGACCTATGACCTAGTCATGCTGCGCAGACCGCACGCCGGTGTCGGAAACAGCTGGGCAGCGTCTAACACGCAGTTTAATCCCGAAATCCCGTGAATTTGGGGTCCAAATCCCAGGATCCCGCAGATTCTGGGATTGGCCACCCTACTTAAACCAGTTTGTTGTGTAAGAACTCTACCCCTAGATTTATTAAATTGCATTTTGTATAATAAATTCTAGGAGTTGACTTCTGCACCCATGGTAATATATGTACATTAGGAATTTACCAAAATGGTTGCACCAAACCTGAACTAAACTTGTGCGGATTAGATTTTCACTTTTTTTAGGTTTGAATTCTTGTTACTTAACCCCTTCCTGACAGAGCCAGTTTTTGCGTTCCTGACAGAGCCCTTTTTTTCAAATCTGACATGTCTCACTTAAGTGGGGATAACTTTTTTTTGCTTTTACTTATCCCAGTGATTTTGAGATTGTTTTTTCGTGACACATTGTACTTCAAATTAGTGGTAAATTTGGGTCGATACAGTCTGTTTTTTTGTGAAAAATACCAAAATGTCGTAAAAAAATGGAAAATTTAGCAATTTGCAAAATGTTAAATTTTCTGCTTGTGAAACAAATAATCATACCACTCAAAATAGTTAATAACTAACATAGACCATATGTCTACTTTATGTTTCCATCATTATTTCAACTTCCTTTTAATTTTTTTGGACACTAGGAGGCTTACAATATGAATAGCAAATTCTCAAATTTTCAAGAAAATTTCAAACACTGATTTTTTTAGGGACCAGTTCAGTTCTGATGTGACTTTGAGGGACTTGTATGTGAGACACCCCCATAAATGATACCATTTAAAAAACTGCACCCCTCACAGTATTCAAAACAGCATTTTGGAAGTTTGTTAACCCTTTAGGTGTTTCACAGGAATTAAAACAAAGTGTAGGTGAAATTTCAAAATTTCATTTTTTTTGCAGATTTGCAATTTTAATACATTTTTCTAAGGAACACAGTACATTTTACTAGAGAAATGTGACTAAAAATTGATTCCCCCAATTCTTTTGTTTTCATAAATATCCTATATGTGGCCCTAGTGTGCACGTTGACCAAACCACAGGCTTCATAATAGAAGGAGCACCTACTTGATTTTGGAGCCTCCTTTTTATGAGATTATTTTTTAGGCACCATGTAGGTTTCTAGGCACCATAAGATGCTAAAAGTTAGGAACCCCCCCACAAGTGACCCCATTTTGCAAACTACACCCCTCAGGGAATTCATCTAGGGGTATAGTGTACATTTCAAACCCCCAGGGGTTTCACCAATTGTGGTACAACTGGGCAGTGAAAATGAAAAATTATTTTTTTTACACAAAAATGCAGTTCTGGCTCCAAATTTGTCATTTTCAGAAGGTATGAAGGAGACAAAGCACCCCAAAATCTGTGCCCCAATTTCTCCCGAGTACGGCAATGCCTCACATGTGACCAAAAAATACCAGTTGGGTGCATGGCAGGACTCAGAAGGGAAGGAGTGATTTTTGGATTTTGCAGCTCAGATTCTGGTGGAATGAATGGTGGGTGCTATGTTGCACCAATACAGTGGAACCCCCCCACAAGTCACCCCATTTTGCAAAGTACACCCCTCAGGGAATTCATCTAGGGGTATAGTGTACATTTCAAACCCCCAGGGGTTTCACCAATTTTGATACAAGTGGGCAGTGAAAATGAAAAATTACATTTTTTTACACAAAAATGCAGTTCTGGCTCAAAATTTTTCATTTTCAGAAGGTATGAAGGAGAAAAAGCACCCCAAAATATGTGCCCCAATTTCTCCCGAGTACGGCAATGCCTCACATGTGACCAAAAAATACCAGTTGGGTGCATGGCAGGACTCAGAAGGGAAGGAGTGATTTTTGGATTTTGCAGCTCAGATTCTGGTGGAATTTTGGTGGGTGCTATGTCGCATTAGCAAGACCCCCCAAGCACCAATACAGTGGAACCCCCCCACAAGTGACCCCATTTTGCAAACTACACCCCTCAGGGAATTCATCTAGGGGTATAGTGTACATTTCAAACCCCCAGGGGTTTCACCAATTTTGATATTAGTGGGCAGTGAAAATGAAAAATTACATTTTTTACACAAAAATGCAGTTCTGGCTCAAAATTTTTCATTTTCAGAAGGTATGAAGGAGAAAAAGCACCCCAAAATCTGTGCCCCAATTTCTCCCGAGTACGGCAATGCCTCACATGTGACCAAAAAATACCATTTGGGTGCATGGCAGGACTCAGAAGGGAAGGAGTGATTTTTGGATTTTGCAGCTCAGATTCTGGTGGAATTTTGGTGGGTGCTATGTCGCATTAGCAAGACCCCCCAAGCACCAATACAGTGGAACCCCCCCACAAGTGACCCCATTTTGCAAACTACACCCCTCAGGGAATTCATCTAAGGGTATAGTGTACATTTCAAACCCCCAGGGGTTTCACCAATTTTGATACAACTGGGCAGTGAAAATGAAAAATTACATTTTTTTACACAAAAATGCAGTTCTGGCTCAAAATTTTTCATTTTCAGAAGGTATGAAGGAGAAAAAGCACCCCAAAATCTGTGCCCCAATTTCTCCCGAGTACGGCAATGCCTCACATGTGAATAAAAAATACCAGTTGGGTGCATGGCAGGACTCAGAAGGGAAGGAGTGATTTTTGGATTTTGCAGCACAGATTTTGGTGGAATGAATGGTGGGTGCTATGTTGCACCAATACAGTGGAACCCCCCCACAAGTCACCCCATTTTGCAAAGTACACCCCTCAGGGAATTCATCTAGGGGTATAGTGTACATTTCAAACCCCCAGGGGTTTCACCAATTTTGATACAAGTGGGCAGTGAAAATGAAAAATTACATTTTTTTACACAAAAATGCAGTTCTGGCTCAAAATTTTTCATTTTCAGAAGGTATGAAGGAGAAAAAGCACCCCAAAATCTGTGCCCCAATTTCTCCCGAGTACGGCAATGCCTCACATGTGACCAAAAAATACCAGTTGGGTGCATGGCAGGACTCAGAAGGGAAGGAGTGATTTTTGGATTTTGCAGCACAGATTTTGGTGGAATGAATGGTGGGTGCTATGTTGCACCAATACAGTGGAACCCCCCCACAAGTCACCCCATTTTGCAAAGTACACCCCTCAGGGAATTCATCTAGGGGTATAGTGTACATTTCAAACCCCCAGGGGTTTCACCAATTTTGATACAAGTGGGCAGTGAAAATGAAAAATTACATTTTTTTACACAAAAATGCAGTTCTGGCTCAAAATTTTTCATTTTCAGAAGGAATGAAGGAGACAAAGCACCCCAAAATCTGTGCCCCAATTTCTCCCGAGTACGGCAATGCCTCATGTGTGACCAAAAAGTGGCAGGACTCAGAAGGGAAGGAGTGATATTTGGATTTTGCAGCACAAATTCTGGTGGAATGATGGTGGGTGCTATGTCGCATTAGCAAGACCCCCAAAGCACCAATACAGTGGAACCCCCCCACAAGTGACCCCATTTTGCAAACTACACCCCTCAGGGAATTCATCTAGGGGTATAGTGTACATTTCAAACCCCCAGGGGTTTCACCAATTTTGATACAAGTGGGCAGTGAAAATGAAAAATTACATTTTTTTACACAAAAATGCAGTTCTGGCTCAAAATTTTTCATTTTCAGAAGGTATGAAGGAGAAAAAGCACCCCAAAATCTGTGCCCCAATTTCTTCCGAGTACGGCAATGCCTCACATGTGACCAAAAAATACCAGTTGGGTGCATGGCAGGACTCAGAAGGGAAGGAGTGATTTTTGGATTTTGCGGCTCAGATTCTGGTGGAATGAATGGTGGGTGCTATGTGGCATTAGCAAGACCCCCGAAGCACGGTGAAATTATGAACCTAATAATCCATAGATGTGTGGTATATTTTAAAACACTCCTTTATACATAGGCCGGGTTTGTCGGGCAAGTGTCACACTGGAAAATAGTTTGCTTTCTTATTCCCTTTTTATAGCAAACTTTGCACCTTTTTTGTGTCCTGCCCTTTTTTCCAGTGGAGGGGATTTCATCAGGAAAATGCTGCCCTGGTACAATACGGGGGCCAGTACTAGAAGTACTGGGGCCCTCTGCCTGCTGGTTCCCAAATATTAGGCCCTTTATGACTTCCTCTTGAAAGTGCATAAATGTCCCCCTCTGGCCGGTAGAACGGAATAGCACGTAAGCGTTATACAGTGCCATCTGGATGATATACACGGCCAGCTTCTTGTACCAGATTTTTGTTTTCCGCAGGGCACTGTACGGCTTCAGTACCTGATCTGAAAGATCCACTCCGCCCATGTACCTATTGTAATCCAGGATACAATTAGGTTTTGAGGTGTGGGTACTGGTACCTCGTACAGGGACGGAGGTGGTACTGTCTCCGTGAATTGTTGTCAGTATAAGGACATCCCTCTTGTCCTTATATTTGACCAACAACATATTTTCGGTGCATATTCCCCTGCTTTCACCCCTTCTCATTACTTGGGCAATGTGCGTTTTTGGGAGGCCTCTTTGGTTCTTGCGCACAGTACCGCAAGCTGCTGTACCTCTTGAACCAAGGGCCTTAAACAGGGGGATGCTGGTGTAAAAGTTATCCACATAGAGGTGATAACCTTTATCCAGGAAGGGGTGCACTAAATCCCAGACAATTTTTCCACTAACACCTACGAGGGAGGGGGGGCATTCTGGCGGTTCAATTCTTGAATCCTTCCCTTCATATACCCTAAACCTGTGAGTGTACCCTGAGGTGCTTTCACACAGCTTATACATTTTTATGCCATACCTTGCCCTCTTACTGGGAAGGTACTGGCGGAATTTAACCCTTCCTTTAAAATGTATAAGGGACTCGTCTATGCAAATGAATTTATCTGGGATGTACATGTCTTCAAATTTGGCACTTAAATGATCAATGACCGGCCTGACTTTGAATAGCCGGTCAAAGGTGGGATCATCTCTGGGTGGGCACTGTGCATTATCGTTGTAATGCAAAAATTTAAGGATCGTCTCAAATCGAGCCCGGGGCATGGCCATACGGTAAAATGGGGTGCTGTACAGAACATCTGTACTCCAATATTGCCTAATTTCTGGCTTTTTTACTATGCCCATATGAAACACCAGACCCCAAAACGTCATCATCTCTACTGCATCTACAGGGGTCCACCTAGCAAATGATGACGTGGGGTTTTGAGCAATAAACTGCTGGGCATATAAATTAGTTTGGTCCACCATTAAATTTATAAAATCATCAGAGAAAAATAATTTGAAAAAGTCAATTTCTCTGAGACCTGTGGAATCAAATTGGATTCCTGGCATGGCCAAAAACTCAGGAACCTGGGGCTCAAAATTGTCTGGTGGTGGGGTCCATACGAGATCAATTATTGGGGGGGGGGGTGGTCTCAGCTGCTCTACGGGGGCGTCTTTGAGGGGGTCCCTCATCACCAGAGGAGGAAGAGGAGCTTAAGGCGAATCCTTCAAATTCCCCGCTTGCATCACTGGCTGTGTCAGAGTCAGAAGCAAGCATGGCATATGCCTCCTCCGCTGAATACATTCTTCTGGATGACATTTGGGATGCCATTTTTATTTTTGTGTTACTGGTAGTGAAATGTTTCAACACGTGTATAGTGTAGGGGGGGGTACAAACTTTATTTCAACCCGGGGGGTATGTAGTGTGTAGTGTGTATGTAGTGCAGAAAAAAAAAAATACTTTATACAAAAAAAAAAAATTGAAGGGGTTAAAAAAAAAAAAATTGAAGGGGTTAAAAAAAAAAAATTGAAGGGGTTAAAAAAAAAAAAAAAGGTCCTGCGCCAAAAATTGAGCACAGATGTTGGTCAGTAACGTCCGTCACTGAACAGCGCTCAAAGGCAACAGGAATTTGATCAAAAAAAAAAAAAAAAATAGATCAACCCTGTGCCGAAAAAGATGATCAGTGATGTACGTCACTGATCAGCGCACAGCGGCCACAGGACACCCACAAAATCACAGTGTGTGTAAAAAAAAAATTAAAAAAAGACCCCACAGCACACACAAAAAAAAAAAAAAAGGTGATCAGTGATGCGACACTGATTACCAGTGAGGGGCAGCAGGTGCACAACCTTTGGTGCAACTGACAGTGCAACTGGCAGGTATATATAAAAAAAAAAAAACCTCTGCACCCCCAAAAAGTTGCTGATCACCTCAGATATAGTGATCAGCACAAAAGGCGGGGGCAGCAGACACAAAATTTAGCACTCTCTATCACTCTGTCACTATCTCTCTCTATCTCTCTATCTCTCACTATCTAACACTCTATGACACTGCAGCAGCAGCAGTGACAGGTATATATATATATATATATAAAAAAAAACCTGCGCCCCCAAAAAGTTGCTGATCAGTTAATTTATACTGATCAGCACAAAAGGGGGGGCAGCAGTCAGTTATATAAAAAATATATAGCACAATCTGTCACTATCTCTATCTCTCTCTCTCTATCTCTCTCTATCTCTCTATAACTATCACACTGCAGCAGCACAAAATATAGCACTCTCTGTCACTAGGCCTCTCTATCTCTCTCTCTCTCTCTCTCTCTCTCTCTATCTCTCTCTATCTCTCTCTATCTCTCTCTATCTCTCTCTATCTCTCTCTATCTCTCTCTATCTCTCTCTATCTCTCTCACTATATCACACTGCAGCAGCACAAAATATAGCACTCTCTGACACTATCTCTCTCTATCTCTCTCTATCTAACGCTATTACACTGCAGCAGCACAAGTTCACAACACAGGAAGTCACAAGTAACAGGATCCAGGAAGCATCCAGCACACTACAAGCAGTGATGAAGCAGGCAAGATATTTGCAAGGATCAGGTAAGTATTTGGCAAGGTTCAGGTCAGTATACTGCGGCAGCTAGGCACGGTGACCGCACTGCACGCAATTCCAGACCGGAATGGCGTCTGCAGTGCAGTCACCGTTAGTTTAAACCCCCCTCCATGGCTGTGATTGGTCCGTCGGTCCGACGGACCAATCACGGCCTTTGGGGGCGGGCGGGGTGAGGTGGGGTGACACCAGTGTCACCCTTACACCCCGCGGTGATTGGTGCTGTACTTTACAGCACCAATCACCTCCGATCGCATGTCACCGGCGAACGTTATTCGCCGGTGACACAGAAAACGCTGTAATTGGCTGTTCACACTGAACAGCCAATCACAGCGATCGCCGACGGGGGGGCGGCATCGCAGCCCCCCCTGGGCATGCACGGACATGTCTGCTGTCAGGGACAGCAGACATGTTGAAACTGTCACCGCGTCTATAGACGCGGTGACAGTTACAAGCCATGACGTACATTTACGCCATGTGTCGGGAAGTACTTCCCGACCATGACGTAAATGTACGTCAATTGTCGGGAAGGGGTTAATACTAAATATCTGTGCAATGTTTCTTATTCTTGTAAATTGACTTTGTAAGAACTTACCGTTCGGAGTCCATCCTGGTGCTAAACATGGGATATAGTGGGTCCAGAGGAGCCAGATCACCTATGCTTTCGCTTTAAGAGGCAGGCTGCTCCCCTGCTGCATCCCAGAAAACCTCAGTACAACTTCAATAGAGACCACTAGGAAAAAGTACTCAGTACAACGCCTGAACGTATGAACATGCACAAACATGAACTTTAACCATGAACAAGAAACAGTATAAATACTTACTGAGCGTAAAGATAGGGAGTGCTGTGCCACCAGGATGGACTCAGATAAAGAACATTAAGTTATTACAAAAATCCCTTTTTCTCTGTCGTCCATCGTGGTGGCACAGCTAACCATGGGACGTTCATGAGCCGGCCCTTTCGGATGGTCCGCAGCACACAAAATTTGCTTGCCCAAAAGAAGCATCCTCAGGTGCAATCTTGTGAAAACGGTAGAAGTTGGTAAATGTGTGAACAGAGAACCAGGTAGCAGCCTTGCAGTGCTGCTCTGCCAAAGCCCCGTGACGCATAGCCTAGGGAGAGGCAACCAACCTTGTGGTATGGGCATTGATCCTAGGTGGAACTGGTCTACTGACTTTTGTATAGGCAAATAAAATCACCGGCCTCAGCCAATGAACAATTGTCTGCTTTGATGCTGGACAACCTCTCTCTTATGAGCATCATACAATACCAGCAACGCATCAGTCTTGTGAAAGGAAGCAACCCTACCAAGGTAAATCCTGGGGCTCGAACCACATCCAAATGCAACAGTTTGTCCCTATTTTTAGCCTTCATCGGAGATAGAAAACCAGGTTCAGATGAAAAGCCGACACAACCTTTGGCTGGAAAGATGGAATAGAACTTAGAACAGCTCCATTATCATGCAAAATAAGAATCCAGGACAAATCCCACAAATCCACCAGAGGACAGTAAAGCGGCTGGATTTGCACCACGCCCTGCAAAAATGTCTGTTCCTCCAGTAAAAGAAAAATATGTTCCTGAAAATAAAATAGATAAGGCCAGAATCTGAACCTTCTAAAGATTTGAGACTCAACCCTGCCGTAAGTCCATCCTGAAGAAACTCCAGTACTCTAGACAGCTTAAAGCAGGAAGTATGAACCTTGTGGAGCTCAAACCACTGAATATATTTCTTCCACACCCTATGATAATTGGTGGAAGAAACAGTCTTCTGAGTCTGTAACATAGTCCGGACCACAAAACTTTCTTAACAAGGAGGTCTCAAAAGCAACGCCGTCAAAGCCAAGAAAGTGAGGTCCTGATGCAGAAACGGACCCTGTCCTGTAACAAGTCTGGTCTCAGAGGAAGATGCCACAACCTGGCATCCACCACCCAAGCCCTGGGATCTCTGACTTTGGAACAGAACCGAGGAACCTAACAATTCTGCCAGGAAGCCGTCAACCCCCAGGGCTGCACCAGGCTCTGACAAATCTCGGGGTGCAAAGATCACTCTCTTTCCATTAACGGAGTCCTGCTCAGGAAATCTGCCACTACATTCCGGATCCCCGGAATGAAAACGGCAGACAGGGCCAGCACATGGGCTTCCGCCCACCTTAGGATCTGGGACACCTCGAGAATTGCTGCCCAGTTGTGAGTCCCTCCCTGGTGGTTTACATACAGCACCGCTGTGGCATTGTCGGATTGAATCTGAACTGGCAAACCTGTTAAGACTTCTTATGCCTCCTGAAGAGCCCTTAGAACCGTACGAAGTTCCAGTATATTGATTGACAGAACAGACTCCTCTGGTAACCAGAGACCCTGAAGCCTGAGATGCATGGTTACTGCACCCGAACCCATGAGACTGGTGCCGGTCATTCCATAGTTTAACATGTTCCTCTGGCATGAGGTAAAGACTGTAAAATTTTCTAGGAATGACCATCCTCTTCTCCAATCAGAGCAGTCAAGGCAGCATCAGGAGGAAAAAGACACCCCCGCTTGCACTTTAACAGACCCTCCGCCTGAACCGGTTCGTCATCAGAAATTTATAACGTATGATGTACAGCCATACTCAAATCCTCCACTCCTGGAGTTGAATCATCTAACTCCCCTCTCTCTCTACTCCAGGGTCATCCTTGGGTAACCCCCCCCCCCCCCTACATAAAACTGGGGTTTTCTGGGATGCAGCAGGGGAGGAACCTGCCTCTTAAAGTGACAGCATTGGTGCCCTGGCTCCTTCAGACCTACTACATCCCATGGTTAGCTGTGCCACCTGGATGAACAACAGAAACAAATATTTTTTCAGATGCTCCACACTGCCTGAGTACTTATTGCCTGCACTATCTGCACTTTTGCATAGTCCTTCAGTTGTATTCCAGTTGCCCATAATCCACAAGGTCATCTATGCAACTGTATTCCATTAGAACAAAACTTACTCATCATATTTTATAAAATAAGTTACATCTTCATCATCCACATAATCGGAGTAAGACGTAGAAGGGGTGGTATCAGGAAGATGGGCGTGCTCTGGACTCAAACTTCCATTAGTCCCTTTGTAAGAGTTGCCACCTTTAACTTGAGCCTTGCCATTCTTATGTCCTTTTGTGGCTCTGGTAACATTTTCAACATGCGCTTCAAACCATGATCCAATGCTTACATCTCGTACATCCACCAGCTCGTTGATCTGGAATCATAGAGAAAACAAAAGTAAAAATAATGGTCGTAACATAAAAATTCTGCAGTTTCAAAAAACTTTCTTCTCATACAACATCAGAACCCCTAACCCTTTCAAAGATTGGGCAAGTCATATGCTGCTGAAAGCTTTAGGAATGCGTCCTTCCTTTCAGGAGCACGCAGATATCTCAGAGCCTTAGAAATGACTGCAGACGGTCTCTTTCAAACAGGTTTATTCACCGTACCGTACCTTACATAGCTCGTTGGTCACATACTTATACCATGTAACACAAATAATTCCTCCCCCTTATGGGAGGGGATATTACCAAATACATACATGTTCACATGCTACACTCCCCTAGTGTGGTGTTACAAAGTCTATAACTGGTTTGACGTAACTTTACTATGCCATCTCCGATGACATGGAAGAGTGTATTTCCCCATATGGGTATCATTAGTAACTTTGACTTATTTACAGAACCTGAAACTCAGAAGGAATATATTTTAACCCATTCAGCTTCCTGTACACAAGATAATTATATATAATGCTAGTACATATGGGTCTTTATAATACTCTGTACTGACAAGAATTATGCTATGGTATAAGTAATATAATGTTGAGTAAGATAAACTATCATTTACTCCCTCCTTTTTATAATAATTAAACATTACAATTGAGATTACATTGTTTACATACAGTAGTAAACAAAGACAAAAATACAAAAAATTATTATAAATATAAGAAAACTCATAGTGGTCGGACATCTTACAATTCAAACTGCCTAACTATGCAAAGTATTAGTCACATCAGATGGTTCTAGTGGGTTATAGCCCTGAGAACAAGGTAGCTTCTCCCTGTCGTCAGAGAGCAATTGGCTGTTCGCTCACATCCATCGGAATAGACTGATTCTCTGCTTTCTGTGTCCTTCCAGATATGAGTTTTTTGAACTTGGTTGTAGTTGCTGCGGACTGACACTGTTTTAGACAAATAGAGAAAACACACATCAATACCTTAAAGGCAAATATAAGCAAGTATGCATAATCCTATAATTTTTGTGCTGCAGGTACTATGCATCCTAGGGTGCAATTCCCATAGTCGCCATAAACAAACCACTTGTAGGCGTATTTCCCACATAAATAATATAGATTCTTTGGGAGAATTGGAGGTATGTTGTCCCACATTCTCCTTAAGTTATCCAATCATCTTTCTGTCTTTAGACTATCAATTACAAACTCGTTGGAATTGCTTCCTGTCTCATTCATTAAATGTGATGGGGACGAATGTCCACTCTCCTCCTCCTGAGGTAGGACCTTGAGAGCAGATCCAACAGTTTGTAGTGTTAAGGGTATTCCCTACCAAATTATGCAATTGCAACAACATGTTTTGGTTTTCTCCAGTAGGGGCCTTTCATCATTCTATGCATGTTTCCTCAGGTGGCTGTCCACAATACTCACAAATACACCTTGAGATGTGTGTCAAATTTCTACATTCATGGTTAGGGCTTACTACTTCCCTTTTTCTCACATAATGTGGTTTGGGATAGACTATAGAGGTACTTGTACTGTACTGTTGTTATTAACATAATCTGGTGCCTCTAGTATTGTACATAACCATATTATTGCAACTATTGTGGTTGCCAAACACATAATACATCCCCATAGACTTTTATCGGGTTTGGGCCCCAATAACATCTCAGCAAACTGCATCTTCAAACTTAACTTTGTAATCGTTTATAATGGGAGGCATGAATCCATGTGTCCCTCCCCTGTAGCTTCACTGATGTTGGTGCAGTCAGTAGGACCTGAAATGGACCATCATATCTGGGCTCAAGCGATTTCCGAACATGTCTCTTAAGATACACCCAATCTCCTGGCTGGAGATGATGCGGATTGTTTTCTGCTTCAGAATCTGTAAAGTGTGTCCCCCATCTGACTCAATGACATCTGGGACACCATATCTACAGACAATTTCTGAGAGGATTTTCTTAGCTGTGTTCCTTGCTGTGGCCTTTGCTACAGCGAAAGCCTTCACCCATTTTGATAGAATGTCCACTATTACAAGTGCATATTCATACACTCCACACTTAAGCCTCTGAATGTAGTCAATCTGCAGTCTCTGAAAAAAGAAGCTGTTGCTTTTGGTATTGCCCCTTGTGGAGTTTTTACTCTTATCCCTGGATTGCTTGTTCCACAGATCCAGCATGCTTGTGTATGAAGTGTTGCTGCTGATTGGAATCCTGGAGCAATCCATCTCTCTTTAGTGATGGCAGTCATTTGATCTTTCCTAAGGTGGGTCTGTCCATGAGTGACTTGGCACATGGCTGAGTATAGTACTCTGGGTAGACATAACAGTTCATCTTTTTTCCAGAGCTCTGTTTCTTCATCTTTTGCCGCTCCTTTCCTTTGCCATTCTGCTTTTTCCACTGGACCTGCTTGGTCTTGGAACTTCTTTAATTGCTGCATATCTGCCATGTGTTGTGGTTCTTTCGTTTCCGTCACAACCAAGTAGTGGCTTTTCCTACTGGCTGGGCTTTTGCTGCTTTTTTAGCTTCTGCATCTGCAAGATTGTTTCCTCTTGTTTCTTTTGTTTGATTCTTTGTGTGTGCTTGAATCTTGATGATGGCAACTTTGTGTGGCTTCATTAATGCTTGAAAAAGTTTTTTTAATGAGGTCAGCGTGCTGTATCTGTTTACCTGTAACTGTTTTAAAGTCTCTGTTTTTTTTTCAGTTCAACCCATAGTCCATTGTCACTCCCCATCTGTATCTGGAATCTGTATAAATGTTCGCTGTTGTATGCTCTGCGTGCTCCAATGCTTTAGTAAGGGCCACAAGTTCAGCTGCTTGTGCTGATAAGTGTGCTAGTAGGGCTCCAGAAGTTACTACTTCAGTGTCGATAGTGATGGCATATTCAGTGTAGGGTGTGCCATCTTCATAGTATCTGGACCCATCAACATATAGTTCGTAATGAGCATTGGGTATGGGCATATCTTGGACGTGTGGCAATGTCTGGGTTTCTTGTTCCATCAAAGCAAGACAGTCATGGGAAATTTTTTTAAGTATTAGTATTTTCCTTTTTTTGTCCTCACTTTCAGCTTCTGTATCGACTTCCATTCTCTGGGCTGTGTTAGATGATACTGTGCTGACAGAAGGCGCTTGTCCCCCTCATTCTCCCTCCTTTTGAACATTGATGTTCATACTCCTTTTGTTCCGGCAACAGAGCTGGTAAGAGTGTCAGGACTGAGGGTAGTGCACCTCTTGATTGTCACGTTGGTTGCACACAATAGGGACACTTCGTACTTGGTGAGTCTAGCCGCTGAAAGATGTTTGGTTCTTGCTTGTTGTAGGATTTCTGTAACGGCATGTGGTACTTGTAGAGTTAGTTCATGATTAAGAACAATGTCTATGCACTTGTACTTCAATACAGCAGCCGCTGCTACAGCTTTAATACATGTAGGTGATCCTTGGCTGATATTGTCAAGCCTGCTGGAATAGTAAGCAAGAGGTCTTTGTCTTGTTCCGTGGATCTGTGTTAACACTCCCAAAGCATGTCCTCTTTCCTCATGGCAATATAAGGTGAAAAGTTTTAGAATAGTCTGGCAGGTCTAAGGCAGGTGAAGAAGCAATGGCCAACTTTAGTTGCTGAATTGCTTGAGCCATGTCTTCATCTGTTGGATGTGGACCCTCTGTTTTGATGGCCTTGCATAATGTTTGCATGTAAACTGATGCAAGAGGTATCCAGTCTCTGAAATAGCCCACCAGGCCCAGGAATGACCTGACTTGTTTCACAGTCTTTGGTACTTTGGCTTGCAGTATTAGCTGCTTTCTGTCTTCTGTCAGGTGTTTGATGCCTTGAGAGATACAATGTCCAAGAAAGATGACTTTTTGCTTACAGAGCTGTAGTTTTTCTTTTGAAGCTCTGCAGTCTTGTTCTTCCAGGAACTTGAGCAGGGACACTGTTTCTTGTTGGCATTTGTCTTGAGTTGTAGTAGTTAACAAGAGGTCATCGACATACTGGATAAGCTGAGTTTCTTCTGAGAAAAAGGGTCTCCAAGCCTGGAGAACCAGTGACATGGCTTCAGAGTAGTCACTGGGACTATTAGCAGCCCCCTGGGGTAATCGTGTAAAAGATAACAGTTCTTGAGAGTCTTTAGTGATGGGCACATCATTTGCCAGATCGATCACCGTAAACCAGGCCCCTGATGGTGGGATCTGATTCAGCAAGGTGTGTGGATTAGGCACAATGGGACAATTAATTAACAGTCTCTTGTTGACCTCTCTGAGGTCATGAATCATTCATGAAACAAAGACGTCGACCATGGAGATCTACTTTGAACAAGGATGCCGGACTGTAGATAAGCTTGTAGTTGCTTGGTGATGGCGACTCTTTGATCAGGATTCAGTGGATATTGCTTTACGGATACTGGCACTGCTCCTGGCTTTAGTTGCAGTTGGACAGGTTGTACGTTCAGCTTGCCAGTGTCCATCTTCCCCTTAGACCACAGCTTGTCTGGTACTTGGGATGTGATCCAATCTGGGAAGATAACTTCAGCAAAATCTGTAATAGATGACGGGGAGAGAAACTGCCTATACCCACAAATGACACAAAACAGACTATAAAATCCACTAATGAGCACACATGCTACACCTGTGCAGCCTAACAGAACACTCAAGCTATAGATCCATAGGAGTAGCTGTGCCCACAAATACAAGAACAAGTGAATAAGGCAAAACCCCAAAAACTAATGCAAAACCTGGAAAGCTAATCCAGAGAGACCATACAAACTAAACACAAAACAGAAAATTTCTAACGAAATACCCAAAACAGGAATGAGCCACTCTGTGGCTTGTAACAATGTTCCAGTAAAGTATCATTGGTTATATTAGGCTATGAAAGATAACATAGTCACATATGAACAACAATAGGAACTGTGTTTATTTTAGCACTGCATTTTTAACGTAAAACTAAATTTCCAAATAATTTCATAGTAAAGAAGTATAACGTTCCCTTCAAATACTCAGTTCTTATTAAATGCACACATATGTGTTTGAGTATGTGTGTATATATCCACATATTTTCTTACTTTAAGGAAAAATTCAAGTAGTAATACCCAATGAAAATTAAGAAATATCTGATATGCAAAAAAATACACTTAATTGTACTGAAAAGTTTGCTATGATTCTATAAAAAGAGAACAGAAAATAGCAGTCAGCTCGTATCTTTAACTTTCTACTAAGGAGACAAAAAAACAAATGTTACTGTCACATAATTGTTTAAAAAAAAAAACAAATTAAACATACAACTTAAAATACTGATCAGATTTCTAAAATAAAAAATAAAAAGACAATTTTAAAGTCAGCGCTATCAATCCTGAAAAAAATGATTCTTGTAGCTAGCTTACTGCAATAGCAGCTGTTTGTCGACGTCACATGCATTGAACATAAAAAAAAGACATTCACTGTTACACATACTGTGTTAAGCATAGAGCAGCTACGTGATCTTTCGTGACCGTCATGCAGTCAGTTAAAATCCTTAACATGCTCAAATGTTAAATACTGAATATTTAAATACACTTTAGTATTAAAATTCACCAAATGCAAAGATCATAATTGCATACATATGAATTAGACATGCACATTAAACATTACAAATGATTACACACATGTAATGACACAAATTTGATGATTTTAGTTCATCACTTTGAACACAAAACTGTATATTTGATTCTGCTCATTGGTAATATAGGGAAAATTAAGATATTCATTTACAGTATTTTCCAAAATCACCAACTTGCAGACTTTTCAAACATAAAGCTTTTTATTTTCTCAGATCAGTTGTTTGATCTGGGCACATCTTTATTTATTCCTATGATTTTTAAATAAAAACAAAACTTTAATTTCTTTTTATAGTTACTTTGGATGCCATTATTTTTATCTGGATTTTTATACTGTCTGTCTTAATTCTTAATTGCTTGCGTGTCCTAGCCTCAGATAACCCATCTTTGGGTGGACTTTCAAATGGCACCTCCTGTTTCCCGTATTTTTTATCTTGTAATTCCTGTAACACTGTAAGCCATAAATTAACTGTATCTATATAACCTTTTTTCCTGTAGCCAATGAGCGTTCGTCACTTGGAATTGCTTCCATGCAACAGGATCTAAACTTCTATCCTTATGAAAATTAGCCCTTCTTAAAATCGAAACGATCGATTTATACCTTCCCTTTCTGCTACAACCTCTAGGGGGGAGCGCTCCATTAACCTTCCACTGTTCACTCCCATTGGATTAATTACTTCCTGTGGGTGTGGCCTTTATCCACGTGCGTAAAGCAGTGTGTAACGTTGTGCAGAAAGGTAAAACAACTGTGCTTCTATTGGCTGAAGTTTAATATAGATGCGGCTTTCAGTTCCTTGTTTTCAATCTAAGTCAAAATATCATAACCACCTATCAGGACAATAATATGATACCACTTTTATAACCTGGGCAGACACCCTGTTTTGAGCACTTTAAAAAATGTATTACTGCAAGCAATTCTGTTATATGCACCTTACACTTGTTGTTGTTTAAATGACAATTAGACAGACAATCCGTCACTCACACCCCAACATGTACGTAAACACTTTTAGTTTTATAAGGGCTGTATCCTAATTAGTTCAAAATGGCTTCCAGGGTCAAATCTTTGTAATAAGGCAGGTCTAGCCTATCACAGCATATTCCAAAGAAAGTCTTAGAAGCCTATTGAACTTTATTCACACCTTATAACTTATTTGTGTTTACAAGACAAACAACAAAAACGCTTTTAGAGCACTTTGTCCAGCGTTAACCAGAAGTAATACCGGACTCAGATCGCTCCACTTACAAGCCTCGTTAAGATGGCCAATTCATACAACATGAAACATGTGCATACAAAATTCTGACAAAACAAACAAAAACTCAAAAAATAAAATAAAAAAATAAATAAAAAATAAATAAATGAAAAAATAAATAAAAATAATAATAAATAAATAAAAAAAAAAAACAAACACAACTTATGCAGTCATATCCAAAGCTGTGCGATATCCAAATGCTCTATATATGGGTTTTTTATATGAAGTTTGCAAGAGAAACGCAAGTGTATATTTATGCTCTGCCTTCTAAAACAGGGATTCTGAGAGAGTAAAATATATACATATATGTTTATATATATATATTTTTAAAAGAGATTCCACTCACCTCAGATCCCTCTGTAAATAGCAGACATAAATGTACGCGTTCCTTTCTTGCTTCTGTCATCCCAGGACGGGCCACCACTGAAAGCTTTAGGAATGCGTCCTTCCTTTCAGGAGCACGCAGATATCTCAGAGCCTTAGAAATGACTGCAGACAGGTTTATTCACCGTACCGTACCTTACATAGCTCGTTGGTCACATACTTATACCATGTAACACAAATAATTCCTCCCCCTTATGGGAGGGGATATTACCAAATACATACATGTTCACATGCTACACTCCCCTAGTGTGGTGTTACAAAGTCTATAACTGGTTTGACGTAACTTTACTATGCCATCTCCGATGACATGGAAGAGTGTATTTCCCCATATGGGTATCATTAGTAACTTTGACTTATTTACAGAACCTGAAACTCAGAAGGAATATATTTTAACCCATTCAGCTTCCTGTACACAAGATAATTATATATAATGCTAGTACATATGGGTCTTTATAATACTCTGTACTGACAAGAATTATGCTATGGTATAAGTAATATAATGTTGAGTAAGATAAACTCTATCACTGCATACACACGGTACAATTTGACATTCATTTTGACTATATAGTCAAAATCGAATCGGGATCGTATTGAGATAGAACATGTTTTAAGCTTTCTATCACGATTCGATGCAGATGCTCGCTCCTGTTCAGCTGAAATCGACAAGCCAAATAGACAGCGCAGCAATGACTATATAGTGCAAATCGAATGTAGATAGCATAATTTGTATGTAAATAGTACAGTTAGTAAAAGATTGTATAGCAATCGAATCTTAAGTCGAATAAGCAAAGGAATTTTGCTGTGTGTACACACCAATACACTAGCAAATACAATGCCCAGACCTTTATTTTGTGAAAGTGGAAAAATCTCTTCCAAATGGCTCATGTAGAAAAAAAAGTTGATAAATATGATCAATAATGTAAACTAAAAATACAGCAGGCAATTTGCTGCTTTAGTTCAACAGCTGGAGAGAGCAAAAGTTACTTAACCTTTGAGTGTCAACACTGCTGTAAAGGTCCATACACACTGGGCGACTATGAGCCGAAAGCCGCTCAAAACAGCCTGTGTGTATGCCCCAGCGATGAGCACTGCTGCGCGCTCCCGCATCATCGCCACGAAAGCCGCTCATCTGCTGGTTAGATCATTTGCCAGTAATAACTAAAGTGATTCATAGTTTTAAACCCTGCCAATTTTGCGGATATTTTGCACATCTCTCACAGCAACGCTGGCACTCAAAGGGTTATTATGAATATTATAAGATCTGCTTCAGTATAAAAGTAGTACTCCATAGAACAAGTCAATACTACTAAAATCTACATACATTGAAGTCAAAGACACTCAATACATTCAACTCAGTCTAAATAAGCATTATTACATTATAACACAACCACTAAATTATTATTTTATATATATTCTCTATATATAAGTGCAGCAATATAGAAGTTGATATTACCAGCATTAAACTAGAACAGAGTCTGGAGAAATTGTCATAAAGAAAAGATTTAAGACTATAAACTACATAACATACAGTTCAATAAATGTATAAGCTGTAAATCAAAGTCTTTGCAGTCTACACATCTAATACAGTGTCTGGTTGTTTATAAATCACTTGGCACCGAGTACTTAATACCTTGGTGGTAAATACCTGGTTTACAATGTTTACTTTTCATTAAGAAGCCCAATTAACTGTGGAAACATGTTCAGGTACTTAAAAGCTAAACATTTAAAAGATAATAAAGACTATTATGTTGTTAGCAGGTCAAGAATTAAAAAGGAAATTATTACTGGCTGACAATTAATGTGGTCATATTACCAGGCACAGGAAAAAAAAATGACAAGCTGTAAGGTGGTAGAAACATCACAGCATTGAAGTTCTAGGTTGTAGTCCCATTCCTCTCTTTGGAATTCCTAGAAGAAACCTATGCAACCAGTTTCCCACAATCCAATAATATGCGGGTAGTTCAATTGGCTCACAACAAAAAGTAACCCTAGCGTGAATGAAAGTGTGCGTCTATATGGTAGGAAATGGGCTGTAAGCTGTACCAGAGACTGATATGAATGGGGAAATATTCTCTGTGGAAAATGTGTGTGAATAGATAAAGGAATGTGTTCTAATATTTCTTTAATATTATTATTTTTTTTTTGCAGGGAATAACTGCAATGTTATGTCTTCCTGGATTATTTTATTTTTGCAACTTGAACTCCAACAAACAATACTGTGCGTACACACGGAGCGATTTTTGGGGCAGTACGGATGGTGTAATAGTTAGCATTACTGCCTCACAGCACTGAGGTCATTCCCACCTAACTGTGTGGTTTGTATATTCTCCCCATACTTGCGTGGGTTTCCTCTGGGTACTCCTGTTTCCTCCCACAATCCAAAAATATACTGATAATCTAATTGGCTCCCAACAAATTAACCCTAGAATGTCTGTGTGTACATGCGGTAGGGAATGTAGATTGTAAACTATTCTCTTAAATAAATGTTCTCTGTAAAGTGCTGCAGAATATGTGCGCTATATAAATAACTGTTAATAAATAAATACATTTGACAAAAGATATGGTCAGTCGCCACATCCAGTAGTATGCCGTTGTTGAGGATATCCTCAGATTGAGCTGCATGTACAGACTACAAAGGACATTGCCAATGATCCACAAGAGCACGCATTATTAACAATATAGTGCGTGCATACACACTGCACGATAAACACAAACATGTATAGTGTATAAAATTACTGTGGTGTACACACCTTAAGTATGATACATAAAGAAAGGAAGCAGACAAGAGTATTCATGTTTTTATACAATGAAATCCAAAGCTGTATATTTCTCTCTTGCCACCCCCCCCCCCCCATTCTTTTCTCTCTTTCCCCACCCCGATTCTCTCTTTCCCCACCCTACATTCTCTAACTCTTTCCATACCCACTCTCCTGCATATGAACATATTATGCGTGCATATTTGACAAATGGATACATAATTTGCATACATTTAATAGACCCGCTATCATTAGGGGAGTACATGGTAACTGGTGCTCTTCCCTTTTTTCTGCATCTAGGGTTTTCCACATTCCAGACCACTGCTTGTCAGTGATACATTGCAAACCAAGTTCTAGCGTCACCTCTTCACATTTGCATTCAACAAAGCATTCCCATTTCTATGCTGTTACACAAGCAGCAGCCTATTCATCTCTGCGGGAAACAATAGCTCCATGGACTGCTATGACCCAATTGCACACTGCAAATGAAATCCTTCCCTATCCAAAATTTATTAATGTGTGGGGTACTGGTGGCATTACAAGCACGTGCAGAACTATGCAGATTTTATCCATTTTATTCTTAAGGGCAGTGAAAAAGGAGCAGGACTAACTTCAGATCATAGCGATCACAAAAGTACATGACTCACTGTAATCCTGCAGAGATAGATCTGCAAAGTCCTGTGTGCTATAGCCGCTATCACCATACAAGGAGACACCCACCCTGTTACATATAGGTTATCAAATGCCAAGCACTATGAATGGTGACGTTTATACCAGAGTTAGCTGACCGTGCATGGTTGCACAACCATTGGGATGAAACTGCTCAGTCCACAAAGTGCTTATTTCATGGTACAGAAAAAGTTGTTGCCAAAGCCAGAAGCAGCGGTAATAGATCATTTAGTGATGGAAAAAAAACAAAAATACTTTTCTAAGAAGTCATGGTGGAGGACACAACACTTTCAGCAAACTTATGTATATTTTTAACACTTATTGACCCAACTCCGGCATCACTAAAACCAATTCAATAATCCAATATTGGAAAAAGGTATGCAACCTCCACAATTAACCAACAAGTAGGTTATGATTAAAAATCATTTTATGTATTTGATCCATAACTTTTCCCCAAATAATGCCCCCCCGTCGCTCCCAAAACTGTGTCGCACAAATACTTCCGCCTCAGTTTCTCACAAATGCACTCTCTTTTCTTCTCTATCTGACAAATATATATATATATATATATATATATATATATATATATATATATATATATATATATATATATGCCGGCCGCCAGTGTATATAAAAAGTTTTTTTCTGTATAACCTAATTAGATGATATTTTTCTTAAAAACCTCATATTTCAGGTGTAAACTATGTCTATACGTAAAGTTAAATTATTCCCCTTCCGTTAGTGCTTCTTTTATTTTATTTTCCCTATATAGAAGATACAGTCCTTTGACTTTAGACCACCTGCGGCAGCTTAAACTAATGACTAGCACCGTTTCATTCAGCACTAGTATAGAGCACCTTTTTGCAGTGTCCTGATTGGATGATCATTCTGATAAATATTCGGAGCTGACGGTCACAGGCCACGCCCTCTGACGAAGTTTTACTACGAAACTAGTTAGGGCGGGGCCTGTGACGTCCGCTGTGTGTGTACCCGGCTCCCCTGCACGCCTCTGTTCCTACGGCTTCCAACGACACGCTGTTCTCACCATCGGTGTTCCCAGTGGGTGATCCTGATTGGCGATAGTGCTCCGGACGGCTGGTAGGAGTTTGCCGGGTCGTGTTGTATATACAAAAGCCTTGTGGTACCCAGCCCACAGCGTTCTTTTTTATGGTACAAGCAATTGTTTGTCTCTTTTTTTTTTTAAGTGGTTTTATGATCATTTTAATAAAACTGTCATTTATGCACTATGGAGCGCCCCTCCTGTCCTCTTTTTTGACATATATATATATATATATATATAGCGCAAGAGAGGCAGAACAGGGTACTTGTGGAGTATCACGGCTCCCACGACCTTGATCGGATGCAAAAAAATCGCATCGAATGCGATGCGATCGCACCCGATTTTGCACTGAAATGCATCAAAACGCATTGAAATGTGTAGTAAAGTTCTGAAATGCCCCCAAATGCCATTTTTCATAGTGTACCACCCCCACTGTCAACGTCAATTTGAAGCGTGGCGAGCGGCGGCGGTATGCATCCTACGACCTTTTCATACCCCCACTATCCACGTCGGCGTGGAGTTGAGAATAGAAAGTGTGGCGAGCGCAGCGAGCCACTGAGCCCGAAGCGTGGCGAGCCCCGCGAGGGGACGCGGATACCTTCACAGCTATACGCGTCCCCTCGCGGGCTTCACAGGTATCCGCTGCGCTCGCCACGCTTCGGGCTCGGTGGCTCGCCACACTTTCTATTCTCAACTCCACGCCGACGTGGATAGTGGGGGTATGAAAAGGTCGTAGGACGCGTACAGCTGCGCTCGCCACGCTTCGGGTTGGCGTTGATATTGGGGGTGGTACACAGTGAAAAATGACAGTTGGGGGCCAATTAACATGTTTACTACACATTTCAATGCATTTTGATGCATTTCAGTGCAAAATCGGGTGCCATCGCATCGCATGCCATCGTATGGCATCCGATGCGATCGCATACGATTTTTGAACAAAAATCAGTAAAAATCGCATCGCATACCATCGTATGCCACTACATATGGCATACGATGCCATACGATGGGAGCCGTGATACTCCACAAGTACCCAGAACAGTTTTATTTTGTTAAGTTCAGTGTTACAGGCAGCAACATTCTCATCTGAATCATGCCCCGGGTTTTCCTCAGTCACTGCAGGACACACCCTTTAGTGGCAATAGGTACGTCCATGGGTGGAGTTAGATACGCCCTCTCAGCACGCAGCACATTTTACTAGCAGCTAAAATCGCACTGAAACTAGTTTTCAAAAGATGGCAACTATGTGTTAAGGAAATAACAAAATATTGGGAAAACCTCTTCTAAAAAACTGAATACAAAAAGTATGAAAAGTTATTTCAGACTATCCACAACAGATTATATAGTCTGATTTTTTTAGAGTAGAAATATTATATGTTAATAAACTTCTGTTGACTTCCCAATGGAGGAATATTTAATGGGGGGGACAATGCTATCCACTGCCAGCTTGAACACTGTGGTAAGATGTGAATTATATACTTTAGTAAGAAAACATTTATTCAAGGTAAAGCATCTTTTTTTTTTGTAAGACATGGTTGGTGGAGAAATATAAAACACCTGCTTGCTTTAGTGGAGAAAACTGGTCCATAGAATATTTTTATATATTTTTGTGACTTGATGAAGTGAAGCTTGCAATAAATGTTGAGCTGTTTAAAGAACACCTCTCATTAATAAAAGCAGCATTAATGCATTACTATCATCTTCGAAACTCCAGTTTCCCTATCTCTAGAGAGTGGCAGCTGGAATGGGTATCAACTAAACTGAACATCGAATTACAATCGCTAGTAAAGAAATTCTATGAACAAAATAGTAGATATAATATGAATACAATAGGTGACTAGAGAACAACAGGATGGATGGGTACGCCTAGTGACTAGTTCTAGGTTTGATTTACAGAGTCTTATGCCCCCATACATTAGGCCGACTTCCCTGAGCTCCTCGGGAGAGTAGATAAGATTCGGCACTTGGTGTGCTATTTTTTACATGTGATAAATCAGATGTGATTTATCACATGTAAGCCGGGGGAGCTGCAGGAGAGCAGGGTCTGGGGTAGCGGCAAGCAGGGAGCGGAGAGCAGGGTTCGGGGTAGCGGCGAGTGGAAGTAGAAAAAAAAATCCTATTCAAAAGACTGGTCCACCCAGTCTTTTGAACAGGATTTTTTTCTATTCTCCTTCCACTCGCCGCTACCCTGGACCCTGCTATCCGGTCCCCACCCACTGAATCAGAGCCCTGCTCCCCCAGACCTCGCTCCCTGCTGCATTGATGGTTGCACATAAGATAGATCGTCAGACCTCCCGATCTGAATCGCACGGGACCGCGCATCGGATCAGATCAGATGTCATGCACTACGCATTTTGGGCCTATTTCACCCAATTTCTTGGCCCGATCCTCCAGAATCGGGTGCAATCCAGTCCAAATGGAGTAGTGTATGGGGGCCCAGGGAGATTGATTTGTGAAGAAGCAGATTGTGTTTTCAATGTGCTGACTGGTTAAATTGTATAGCTACAAGCTATGCTTAATTTTATGAGGAACTGACACCAGGTTATATGGATTGGATTTTATGATGGGACAAAGCAGTTGATTGAAAGCAGGGGTTATAGGTGAAGCACTCTTCCATCAGGCATCCTGATGCCTGTTCATGATCTAAGCTGTAAGAAAAAAAGAAACACTGCCCAGGAATAATCGCTACCCTATAGTTAACACTGGTATATGATATGTTCTTTGTGTAGTACAACAGATAACACCAAGTGAAATAAGTACAGTCCTGATATTCTGCTTTAATACGCAGGTCAATTCAATTCAGTGCGCAGTGACTTTAAGGAAGGAGATCCAGTAGCTCAGTGGTCAGGGAACTCGGTCCTCATTACCCCACGCAGTATATGTTTTGCAGGTCTCCTCACAGAATCACAAGTGAAATAATTAACTCCACCTGCGGACCTTATAAAATGTGTCTGAGTAATTAGTACACCTGTGCACCTGCTGGGTTACTAGCAAAACATGCACTGTGTGGGGTAATGAGGACCGAGTTCCCTGACCACTGCAGTAGCTAATCAATTCAGTGGGTTGTTAAGTCACAGAATGCTGGTATTCGTGAGTTAGTGCCCAAAACAGCATTGACCACTGGGTATAAGAGCCCAAAACAGCATAGTGGCAGCAGTTGAGTTAGAATTCACACCCAGGAGGGGTACCAGAATAACTGCTTCTGTTGGGCATATCAGAGCACTCATGTTCATTCTAGCACCCTGCACCTCTAACAACCCGTGAAGTTCCTCTTTCCTCTCTGGGGTGTCGCTTGCAGCTTTGGTGCTGCTGGCACACACTGGTCGGTAACTTAACACTGATGCCCCTTTCAGACTGCCAAAGCAACCAGGTTATTGCTGCGTTAACCTGGGTCGATCTGCGGTGTGAAAGCACCACTGACCAAATTCCCAGGTCGAGCAGCCTGGATTTTCAACCATGGTCATAGCAATCCGGGCCCCTTTCACACTATGGAGGACTCAGCACTTGCACCGCTCCCATCTGTAGTCAGCGTCCTGGCAATAAGGTGTGACTGTGCCAGGAAGAGCAGAGAGCGACACACCATGCAGGAAAGAGGCACTGCATGTGTTCGGACAGGTGCAGGGTGCTAGAACTTAATTGAATCAGCCCCATGGAATTCTGGATTTTCAGAAAAAAAAAAAAGTTTACCTGTAATGCTAAGCCCTATTTAAACATATTAAAATAAAATAAAAATACCTTGGTCTTTCCCCGCCCTGCCCATTGCAATTCCCATCTGTGTTACTTTGGTTGTCAGAGCTCCAGCAGTAATGCATTCCTTTATTGTATTGAGTAGATATTACTATGTATCAAGCTATAAATGACAAACATAACTGAGTTTCAGATTTAATTTCAAGTACATATTTTCTACTGAAACAGACTAGGGTCTGGGCTGGAAGTGCTGGACAACACTAATCTTTGGAAATTGAGGATGATGTACTTGTAAAGCAAAATCATCAGCAATCTTTCTCAGACATTAAAATAGTTTCAAATAAACAGGAGAATGCATGCTTTAATTGCTGCAACAAGTTCAGAACAAATGCATGCTTGCGATCGGTAAAAATCCCCATGGCAACTGAATGCTCAATGAGACATGGAAGAAGACTAGCAGACAAGAAGTGTAATTGAAACACTAGCGCGACGAACTGCCGAAATGAACATTCCTAGTATTTTTCTTCAGCAGGTCACTTTTTGTTTTGGTAGAGGAACAAAACTATACATTTTTGGGAGCAATTACTGGTAGATCTACAAAAAAATAAGAAAGAGTGAAGCATTTGAGAAATTCTATCTACTGCAGAAACAACATAGCGTCTGCTTTATCCACTGCCTTCCGCCATCTTGAGGATGTCTGTCGTGCTGATGCATTGTGCTTTCCCTGTGTGCATTCTCATTACTGTTGCGTATTGCTAACGGTTTCTACGACTGCCTTCTGCAGTGATTAGGAATTGTGCTCACACAGTGTACATTTTCTATATCAGACTGACTGCATCTAATATTAGGCAGGCTTCCTTCCACTGTGTTTACCACCTACCATATTCTAGCAGTGCGTGTGCTTTCAAATGATTCTTATATTAAGGGATCAGCACGCCGAGATCAAAATGGGTTTTAAATATACATTTAAAACATAACATTGCAATAGACACACACACAAATATAATACAGATTATAGATAGATAGATAGTAATATACAGGTGTCCACATACATCTTGGTTTTATGGTGTATGGCACAATTTCGCACACTTTGGACTCTGCAAAAGTCACGCTTTGTGATTTTTCTAAAAATTTGCTTCTCTAATCTATTCCTTTATACAAATTCTACTGCTGCAACATTTTTTAGAATCCAGGAAGGGGGGATTTCACTTGCGCTAAAAGATGTAGAAAGCTGCTCAATAGATATAATAGTGCAATTTGTGAAAAAAATTAGCGCTATAGAGATTAAGAAAAAAATTGTTTTTTGAGAGACAGCAAAGAGAAAAAAGGTAAAAAAGATAAAAGACAAAAGCACCTGTAAAGGAAAGGGTTAATTAAAGCAATGTTTACGCTCCTTTGTAGGAGTGTTTTTGTTGAAGTCCGTGGGGAGCCCTGTCGCTATCCCTACCTCTATCCACACTATGCGTGCAGCATACTTCATGTGTGGAGCGGGCGGCAGTGTTTGTAAAAGCCGCGTTTGTCTCCGCTCCGTTGCTGCAGCGTGTCTCGGCGTTGCTTGATGCAGTTCTCGCTGGACTTGGACTGGGTAGCGGGGTGAAGCAGGCAGGATCTTCTCTCCTCCACGGGCAGCAGGGATCAATGCGTTTCATGCGCCAAGCACACTTTTTTTTCTCTCCTCCTGCTGCCCGTGGAGGAGAGAAGATCCTGCCTGCTTCACCCCGCTACCCAGTCCAAGTCCAGCGAGAATTCCATCAAGCAACGCCGAGACACGCTGCAGCAACGGAGCGGAGACAGACGCGGCTTTTACAAACACCGCCGCCCGCTTCACACATGCTGTATGCTGCACGCAGAGTCTGGATAGAGGTAGGGATAGCGACAGGGCTCCCCACGGACTTCAACAAAAACACTCCTACAAAGGAGCGTAAACATTGCTTTAATTAACCCTTTCCTTTACAAGTGCTTTTTTGTCTTATCTTTTTTACCTTTTTTCTCTTTGCTGTCTCTGTAGCGCTCATTTTTTTCAAAAAATTTTTAGAATCCATCTGCTTGCTACATTTGGAAAAACAGCTAAGCCGTGTTTTACATGTTGTGCCAAATTGAGAATTATAGCCAAGATGTATGTGGACACATCTGTAGTAATTTCAGTGTTTCAGCGCCGTGGTACTTTTATCAAGAACTGCATTTAGTAATTGATAAAAGCGTCGCAGCACTGAAATGTTGATTTAAAAAAATGACCATGCGAGTGTAATTACTGTCAAGAGTGCCGCCGATCTATGTACAGTATATTACCAATTGGACACCCAGCGGACTTTGGGGAAGGCAGCACAACCTCTCAAGTTGAGTGCCGGGGACAACGCATCTATATAAAAAGACAGATATAGATAGATATATATATATATATATATAGGGATGCAGGGGAACCGGCACTCCTGGATGCTGTGCTGGATACAACTTGCCCCGGTGCCTTCCTGACACGGAAGGTGCGTGTATACGGGGAGACAGTAAGGCGGCACTCGGAGACGATAGTAAAAAATTTTTTTAAAAAAGGTGGTTTTAATGTGACATGCAGCAACGTTTCGGGGCTGTGCCCCTTTCTCAAGCCAAGTCACTTGTTGTTTGACTTGGCTTGAGAAAGGGGCACAGCCCCGAAACGTTGCTGCATGTCACATTAAAACCACCTTTTGTTTTTTTTTTTTATTTTACTATAGTCTCCGAGTGCCGCCTTACTGTCTCCCTATATATATATATATATATATATACATAGAGTTTGATCGGCACTTACGGAGAAGGTCTGTCAATAGTCTGTCGGTTCACGTTTATTATTCTATTACAAGCACTTGCAAATGACCTAAAGAAAAGGCCGGTGTGGCCTTGAAACGTTGTCTAATATGCAATATCTTTAATACAAATACTTTTTGAACCCAGACCTCGAGTGCCGCCTATTCTTTTCAGGTGATCCTGGATATATATATATATATACAGGTTGAGTATCCCGTATCCGAATATCCGTTATCCGAATTATTCCGAAAACCATACTTTTCAGAAAGTGGAAAAAAATAATTTTTTTGCTAAAAACTCACTGGGGACATTTGTAACAGCAATACTGAGGACATGATATGTAACTGGCACTAAATATGTGCTGATAATGATTGCTTGGCATTCAAATTCACTATCTGAGATAGTACACAAATTTTGTTTCATGTTTTGAAACCTTGTTTTTTGAACAAATAAAATATATTTATGTGTATTTTATGTGGTAATAAAATATATTTGTGTTTATTTTATGTGTTTATACAGCATAAATGCAAGATACATCATTGAAATATTAAAATATTCCGAAATACGGAATAATCCGTTATCCAAAATTCTCCTGGTCCCGAGCATTTTGGATACGGGATACTCAACCTGTATGTATGTATATATATATATATATATATATATATATATATATATATATATATCTATCTATCTCAAAGATGCAGCACTCCACAGCCTAGTGAGATCGTAAATTTAATTATCAGCACTTAGCCACGTTTCAACATTTGCATGTTGTCTTCAGGCTAACAAAAATACAAGTGAACAAACTTAAATAGTAACTCGTGCCGCGTGAGGTTGGTCCTGACGAAGGGAGAGATCCCGAAACGGCGTTGGCATGCAGTCAAAACTTTTTTCACCATTTTCACTGAAGTCCCGGAGTGGCGCCTGTTCTTTCTAGCATATATGCATAGTAAGGCACAGACCGGCACTCCTTTAACCGACACACACGCACGCACACATCAACTTGTCTTCGGAATGTGCTTTGGAGGAGAAGGTTGTTATACACACACACGCACGCACACACACATCAACTTGTCTTCGGAATGTGCTTTGGAGGAGAAGGTTGTTCAGGTATGGCATCATGGTCACACCCTGAAGTCGAAGTGCAGACTTCGTGCATGACATTATTTTGGTAAAAACACGGGGAGCCGGGGACAGACCGAAAAAAAGTGCCTTGAAATGTTGAAGAGTATTCAAACCAGAGGAATGTCTGGTGTGACTCCCAAATTGGGACATGTAAATAGGCGTCCTTTATGTCCAGAGATATCATGAACTTCCCGTATTCGAGGCCCAAAATGATTGATCAAATGGATTCCATCTTGAAACAATTTAGGTCATTCAGATTAACACAGAAACATAGAATTTGATGGCAGATTAGATGGGCCAAATGATTCTGGTCTGCCCCTTTTTTTACCCTTCAGGTAATCTCAACCCTTTTTAATCCTTATTTCTTCGTAAGGATATTCATGTGCCTATCCCAAGCATGTTTAAATTGTTCTACTGTCTTAGCCTCTACCACCTCTGATGGGAGGCTATTCCACTTATCCACTACCCTTTCTGTGAACTAATTCTTTCTAACATTTCCCCTGAACCTACCTCCTTCCAGTTTCAGTGCATGTCCTCGTGTTCCATTACTTCTTTTCCTTTGAAGAAAATTTCCCTCCTGTACTATGTTAAAACCCTTCATATATTTGAAGATTTCTTTCAGGTCCTCCCTTTCCCTTCTCTGCTCCAAACTATACATGTTAAGATCTTTTAGTCTATCCAGCATTGGTCGAACAGAACCATCCTGTTTTGGGTCAACAAATAGATTTGAGTAGAAGCCCTGACCTCTCTGTTCGGTGGGAATCGGAACAATTACGCCTGCTCGTTGAAGCTTGTGAATAGCAGAAAGTAGAGCTTCTTGTTGCTTTCCCGCCAGTGCGTTAGTGGCAGCGTGGGATGCACTGGCGTGGCAGAAGTCAAGAATGAGAGCCTATGCCAGGGCAGCGAACTGTAAACACAACGCCCGGTAAATCTGCCGCCGTGCCGCCCCTAGGAAATTGCCTAGTATGCGTATGCCTAGGGCCGGCCCTGTTCACAGGGTTTGGTAGCACCTGTGAGGTGGCTGACATAGATTTTTCAATATCCGAGTGTAAAGCTTCTCTCGCTCTCTGCTGGAAGAAGCAAGTTCCGCTGATAAAGTTGAACAGAACTAAAAGAATCATTATTAAAGAATTCCTGAGGGGGAGTGATGGGATCTTGTCCCCCACCATAACATGCTTCACTCAGGGAAACACCTTTAATGTTCGGTGTGTAATGCATTTAGCAATTTCTGCAGGTGTACACTTTTAGTGCACCCTTGGAGGAAGTACCTATTGCAGTCATACTTATATAGAGAATACACACAGAAATAGCAGGTAAAGGACAGGCTAGAGCAGGCATGGCCAAACTGTGGCCCTCCAGCTGTTGTGAAACTACATATCCCAGCATGCCTTGCCATAGTTTTAGCATGCCCTAATATTAAAACTGTGGCAAGGCATGATGGGACTTGCAGTTTCACAACAGCTGGAGGGCCATAGTTTGGACATGCCCAGGCTAGAGCATAAGCATCAATAGGGGGAAGAGGAACCACAATCCCAAATTGTTCCAAGTAAAATATTATAACCCCTCCAGAAAAACTCACGGTGCCTCTGTGCTTTGTGTGGAGGAGAATGCGCAGGGACCCAGTAAACCAGGAGCTGCTGCCGTCTAGTAGGGGTCAGCAAAGTGGGAAGATGGTGACTGCCTCTGAAGGAAGGGAAGCATGGGAAATAACAAGCTTCACCCCTTAGATGACCTGCCGCCACTGCATAGGAAATAGCCACTGAGGGAGAACTGCGCATGGTAAGCTCTGCCCCCTCGCATCCCGCGGCAACTCACGCCCGCTGTAGTGGTGCCAAATGTAAAATATATATAGCGCGGTCAGTAATAAAGGGAAACAGGGAGCTCACGAGAATGCGGCTACCCTGAAGCTGCTGCTGCTACTGCGCCTGTCTCCCAGCCAGCGCACACTTCTGGCCAGGTGCCACATGTCGCAGAGTGCACATACTGTTGCCCGTTAACCCCCTGTGGTTTGTGGCAGTTCCTAGGACACAACGCACACCGCAGGCAGTGCCATGCTGATTCCCCAGGGTATCCCTCGGTGCAGGCAGACAGTGGCCTGTCCTCAGTGACAAGTAAAAGTGAAAAAACAGAAAGTAAAATAAATACAGGAGACCTGAGCCCAGGGATCCAACTCCTCCAGGAACTTTTGTTAAGACTGAAGTCTGGGCGGGGTTAGAGGGAGGAGGAGCCAGCCATTCTAAAAATCTTAAAGTGACAATTCATTCACTACAACAGCGTTATACCCATTGTAGATGACTGCAGTGTCCCCTACTGGATGCAGGAGAAAAGGTTTTTGTTTTGTTTATCAATCCAGGTCACTAAGAAATAAACAACCTAAAATGAAAAGAAGAGGAATGAAGAAGAATGGAGACTAGTTTAGCCAAAAAATTTCCTCTAGCACTCACCAGGTTAAAACGCCGATATTTACAGATTTATTTTACAACACTGCTCAGCCTATACAGCTTGTGTTTTATATAGATGTGGCAAAACAAAGTAAAATAATAGGCGTAATACATTTCAACACCAACCTTGTAAATACCAATGCCAGGATCAATAAGGAAGGCTCGGGCGGAAGTAGATGGCTGATTGGAAGAAGCACTGACCCGCGATTTGTGCTTAATTGCTGAATTTGGGTGGACTTTCCCATCTGCATCCTTTTTCTTCATGGAAGGAACAGCATCATCAGACTGTGAACGGATTAGGAGTTGGACAATGTCATTCAATCCAACATTGTAGTCAAAAAGAGTATGCCCATCTTCAAGCTAATAAAAAAAAATATATAACAATACATTAAAAAGTTGCCATTTACTTGTTTTGTACATAGTCATGTGAAATGTCAGGCCTCCCATTACAGGGGAAGTAGATGGTGTATGGCCTTATAAGATCACTTATCTTTCTCGAATACACTCTCCACTGCCCCTTTGCACCGTACTTATAATTTGGTTGCTGAAATTCCTATGGCAATAAGACCCATTTAGAAGTAACATACATACTGCTAATTCAAGAACACTAAATTGTTTCAAATTCCAACCTGCAACACAAACCACATGCTGGAACTTTCTCAATTCAGAAGGAGTTGGATTTATCAGCAGACTGTGCTATAAAACTGCTAAAAGAGGATACTGGTAAATTTACGGACATTTTCTTAGCAGTATACAACCTTCTCTGAGACTAGTATGATATAAATGCTAAAAATTCAAAACAGCAGCTCAACAAAAAGAATCAAAATAAGAAGCTGCTATATAAAGAGAATTTGAGGATTTGGATTGTTTTTGCAAAGAACATCTACCAACTTTAATACAAATAACTTGAATGGTTGTACAGACATACTAAAAATAAAAAAACTGAAATGAATGTTTTAATTGCCAAAGTTACCAAGTCCCCATTATTAATACTCCTACTACTGCTCTCTTGTGGCAGAATGCTACTAGAGGCAGAGGGAGCACTACTTTCCACAGACATACTGTATAATAGTAGTATCTAGTAACCGTCCTTTACTGCCCCATACCGATTTAGCACACTTCAGAGAACTTCTGTCTCTGTATGTGTTCACATGCCATTCTGCTCCACTATGGCGCAATATGGCCCATAGCGCCACTGAAATATTTCATTATTACTGAATGGAATATAACGTTTTGTAAAATGAGACATTAGCTATATATTATTGTCAGTACAAATAGGTACTAACACTAGTATACAGTCACCCAGTTTAGGTGTCATACAGTAAGCCGTCAAGAGCGAACCAGGTTTTGAAATCAATGCAACTGCAGGAATACTTTAGCCTGCAGGAAAAACATTCCAGTATGAAAGAATAGTCCAGCCTCAAAGTGTTTGTTATCTATACATAGACAACCAATTACTGTGGGAAGCTAAAAAGGACAGCATCGGAGGCACCACGGGAAAAAAAAAGTCCCTGCCTGAAGTCTAGCACCTTCAAGAACAGCTTTTTGTACAACACGCACATCTTTTCCTTTATTATCTCTATCCACATGTACGCACACACAAGCTATATATATATATTGCATAGGGGTAGTGGAGATGGGATGAGCAAGCTGATGCATGTAGAAAGTTTCAAATCCATCCACATATTTGTACTGTGCTGATTGGTTGCAGTCACAGCTCGCGGGTCAGAATTCAAATTACCCCCTGCACACGCCGTTTCCACCTCGCTGGGTTTTTACAGCGAGGTGGAAAAGGCACATGCGGCCGCCAAAACAGCGAGGCTGGTGGGTAAATGCAGGGGCCCCCTGCAATAGCCGCAAGCCTCTCCGTTTGGGGGAATCATCGCCGTCCTCTGAGCTAGGATTCACCAGAAACCTTGAATAGGGTGAGCGGCCAGCGCGGGGTTAAACGGCGAGGGTGGCTTGTTTTCGGTGATCCTCACCGTTTAACCCTCTCGCCGTCAAATACAGCCCTGTTTGTGAATGAAGAAGCGCTGCAGTACATTGGGGCAGCATGAAAAAGTTTCAGCAACAGCAGTTCTATATTCGAGGAGCAACAAGTTCGTTATTAGCATTTAGCAGACTTGAAATGGCTCATCTAATTGCACAAAGAAAAATCAAATTAAAAGTTGCTGACTTTTTTGTTCAGTGGTTTCAGATGATGGAAAAGATGCAGTTTAAAACAAATGATTCAGGTTTGAACATGGTGCTCACAGCAGCCTGTTTAGAAAGGATACCATGTCCTGCCCATTTTGTGAATGTAAAAATGTGCCCTGCCCTTTTCCACAGGCACTGACCATTATGCAGTTATCTCTGCTGCAACCGCCAGCTACCATAGACTGATAAGGCACACCACCACAATACTCTTTGCCGGTTTGGTGCTACAACCAATGCAAATACCTCATGATTACCATTAGGATCACCAGGGAATTTTATGTAAAAGTAGCTATTCTGCACACAATGCTGATGTAGAATATCTGAATACGCACAATAGGAAGAAGGCAAGCAGAGTAATGAAGTGTATCAGACACGAAACAATTGGTAAACAACAAGATCTGATGGTTCTTTGAATGGAGAATGATTGTTGGTTCCCACAGAAGCAGTGCAAGTATTAATAAAACAACCACACTGTTGAATCAGTTGTTAAAAGTGTAGCCAGTATACAAAAACTGGGCCTGAGCGAAAGGCCTGTGCTCGTAAACAGCTAATGGATGCCAAAATCAGCTCTGATCCAGAAGGCATAGACTTCAAAACCTCAGAAGGGGTCATGATGTATCTGCCACTACAATGTTAGCTGTAGCTCCCTATGAGTTGCGATGTGGAGCATCTATGGCTTGGGGATGTTTTCCCAGCACACCCTACAGATGCGTGATTGAAAAAAGAGATATGGGGAGTTTGGAGGTCATGTTCCTCAGGCCATTCCTGAAGAATTTGTGAATAATGTCAGGGTGCATTATTGTGCCGACAGAACTACTGCAGACAGAACTACTGCATACTGGAAGCAACCCACAAGACCTGCCATTTTGGCCCTTGTCAATGTCACTCAGATCCTAACTCTGACAATTTTCTGAACTTCAAGAACTGATTGTTCACTTGGTGATGAATATATTACACTGCTTCACAGGTGCCACTGTAATGTGGTAATCAGTGTTAATAATTTCACCTATTAGTGGTTTGCATTTTATGGCTAATTGGTGTATACACATTCCTGTGTGTGTATTCTCTTTTTTAATACCCATGTGGCTCAGAAACACTGCCATCTGTTGGCAGCGAGAGAAACTACATCTACTAGCTTTCAAAGCATTTGCTTCTAGCAGGCTTACTAGTATATCCCCTTCCCGACATTTGACGTACATTTACGTCATGGTCGGGATGTACTTCCCGACACATGGCATAAATGTACGTCATGTTTTTAAACTGTCACCGCGTCTATAGACGCGGTGACAGAGGGACGATGTCTGCTGTCCCTGACAGCAGACATCTTCCCTCATTGCCCAGGGGGTCAGCGATGCCCCCCGCCATCGGCGATCGCTGCGATTGGCTGTTCAAACGTGAACAGCCAAAAGCAGCGTTTACTGTGTTATGTGTAAAATTTTGACTCTGCTGCCCCCTAGTGTCCAAAAAAATTAAAGGAGATTGAAATAATGATTTAATAATAAAGTATACATATGGTCTATGTTAGTTATTAACTATTTTGAGTGGTATGATTATTTGTCTCACAAGCAGAAAATTTTACATTTTGCAAATTGCAAAATGTTCAATTTTTTTACGACATTTTGGTATTTTTCACAAAAAAAAAAACTGTATCGACCAAAATTTACCACTAACTTAAAGTACAATGTGTCACGAGAAAACAATCTCAAAATCACTGGGATAAGTAAAAGCAATAAAAAGTTATCCCCACATAAAGTGATACATGTCAGATTTGAAAAAAAGGGCTCTGTCAGGAAGGCAAAAACAGGCTGCGTCGGTAAGGGGATATACACACGCACACACGCACACACACCCACACTCATATACATATTCTATATATAGGTCTAGTGTCCTATTGTGTGTCTCCGAAACACTGCAATCTGTTGGCATCTCTTTCTCTCTTTTACACATGCACAAACACAGAGGCAATCACAAGGTAAAACATGTGGTGCAGATGCACACTCCATATTATTAATCAATCAATAACAGAGGTTCTTGGTATATCAATTGGCACACCCTAACATTTATTTAGCACTATTTAATTTTCACTAATATTATACTTTCTCTAGCACTACACATTTGAGTACTCTAGCTCCTGCTTCTTTCTTATTAACACACTTCTAGCTTAGTTTTTTCACTTGTGTGCTGCCCTGGGGTGACTTGCTTATGCTGGCCTTTTTGGGGTTCCGGGCCCCAGATCCAAACTTAGTATTAGGGACCCACCAGAAATGAGGTTACCGTGAAGCTGGTTGGTGGGCAAATATTTCTTGGCCAATTGATATACCAAGAACCTCTGTTATTGATTGATTGATTAATAATATGGAGTGTGCATCTGAACCACATGTTTTTCTTTGCAGAACTACAAGTCCCAGCATGATAGCACCTCATGTATATTGGGTGTGCATTCTAAGATTCCCCCCCCCCCCCATCAGCAATCACAAGGTAGCAGACTAGCTTTCAAAGCATTAGCTTCGAGCAGGCCTACATATACATGAAGACACACACACACACTATATATATATATATGATTGTGAAAAATATCCCAATGTTTTTATTTGCTAGACATGCACAGCTTTGCAGTACTGGTGCATTTTCACGGCGCCCGATATATCGATGCGGTCCGAACCGATCTTTGACCTGTTTATAATGATTTTATATAGTGTGGCGAGCGCAGTAATCCGCGTCCGCTCGCCACACTTCAAGCGCTGTGCCTCGCCACACTATATAAGATCAACTCCATGCATAGTGGATAGTGGGGTTATAAACAGGTCAAAAATCGGTTCGGATCGCATCGATATATCAGCTGATATATCGGCCGCCGTGAAAATACACAAATACCGATTTTGTTTTGTATGCATATACAGAATAGTGGGAAGAAGCTGGTACCATGTACAATATGGGTAAAACTAGCATAGGCATATTTGTTCGGTTCCCAAACTTATCCCAGCCGATTCAACCAATGCAATGTCTTGACCCCCGGTAGGATGGTCTCCCCCACTTTTTTATATCCTGTATACATACAGTTAGATTGGTGTCACATTACTTGACTCCTGCTGTGATTGGTGAGAGAGTTGATAATTCTGTGAAATATACTACTGGCTGGGAGGGGGGAGGTGTTATACTAACGGACACAGACGATGGGGCCCAGAAGTCAATATGGCATATATATGTTGTTACAGCTGACATGAAGATCTTGGTGAGGAGCAGGATGGAGGAGTTTGCACATTTAGAATGGAGCTCCCTCATCCCTGCATAGGTAAGCAATAACTAGTATTCTGTGTGGTCCAAGATGTGAACTAAAAGCTGTAGGACAATTAAATGAACAACCACTTTGTACATAAAAATGTATCGAAAATTAAGAAGGTTTCAAGTTTTTTCTTTTTACTGCTGACATTTATCCCCAATAAAATGTACATGAACTCTTTGTTACTTTCTAATTCTATTTTGCGCCAACGTAAACCATTAGCAGGAAGCAATAATTTACACGTTTGGAGCCTATAGATACAATTACAGTGCAATGTCTTTGTTGTGTGGCAGACACAGCCTTCCTTTTCCTCTTCACTTTATATAGACGCCTTTAAGCTTTGTTTAGGAAAACAGAAAAACCGTTATCCACAGATGTTTTTTAAAACTGACTATATGTGTAATAGCATAGACTTATACTAACATAAAAATGTATCACCTAGTAATATATAGCACGCAGGAAACATGGCAGCTCCACATTATTTCAGTCTTTAAAAACACATTTGTTGAATTTGGATGACATGTCTGCAATTAATCTAGCCAATCCTGGCCTTAAAAATAAAAAATTGCCAGATAAAAAAAAAGCGACAACTTGCAAATATTGTGTGCAGTAAAAAAAACTTGAGAGCAATATGTAAAACATTCACGCTGGTGATGTCTTGCTTCACTAATTGCGATTACAAAATGTACACACTCACAAAGAAAGTATGTCAGGAAATGAATGGCGGGGAAAGCAGGGAAACCAGTCAGCTTCCAGTAAAAAAAAAAAAAAAGATATGACTCATTCATTTCAGGAATTTGGGAGAAAGAATATGTAAACCAATATGAAACTACACGTTCTCTTAGACTATAGCAATACCTAACATTAACCAATATCGGATGAAATACCCCTGGCCTATTGTCGAAGAAGTTTCTTTCGAAATAGTGCTGAACAGACTTAACATGCACAAATTACTGTCACCCTAAAGACCTCTACACTATTACCATGTTCTAATTGCCGCCCCTGCAAACACCCGGGTTTTTGTTGCCAGGGTTCAGATCATCTCAGCTCACAAACCCCGTTCATACGGCACCTTTGACCCGGGAAATTCCCGTGTCTGCCCTGTTCACACTGCTTCTAGGTTTGCCACCTCTCCCGGATTTCTGTGATTCTCCCAGATTTGGTGGCTACCCTCCAGGAGGCATTTCCAGTCACCCGGATTCCAGGATTCCCCCAGAATTCCAGTGGCTGGAATCGACTGGTTGCCGGACTGGTAGACAGGAACAGAGCTGGGTGTACCACCCAAATTTTGGGAGCCTCCCTGCCATTCTGGAATGTTAGGCAAGTATGCCTTAGAAGATGTACTATCAACTACAATGCCCAGAGAGATTAACAGGTCACAAATGTTGTTTACCAATATAATTTTAGAAAGGATTGGGAACTATTTTCTCTTTCAATTTCAGGTGGGTAGTAACCTTGACGATCCTATAAATTGACTGGACTTAAAAAAAAAAAAAAAAAAGATCTTTAGGTGTGTACCCAGGTTTAGATATTAAGGGGTATGGTATAACTTCCCGACACTCGGATTTCCAATGGTCATTTCTCAGACTTCGGAATCACGACCTATCATGTGCCTGACGGGGGGCATTCAAGCCCCTTGCAGGCTTAGTGGCAATGGGCGCTCACAACCTATTCTATTCTACCTCTATGGAATCCTGGAAGCAGTCCTGATGGGCCCCAAGGCTTGCCAGGCCCCACTCAGACGTCCACCCTGTTCAGTCAACTCAGGTGATGGTCCCCCCCATCCCTCCCCACCCACTCGCTCAGATGTCCAGTGCCAGACTCAGATCAGAAGCCTGGCTGGCCTGGCCATGCCAGTGCCACTCATCCACCCCCCCCCCCCCCCCCCCCTCCTGAACATACTGCTCTAAAAACCACTACCAGGTAGCTTTTACCCTAGGTCAGTGATGGCTAACCTTGGAACTCCAGCTGTTGTTGAACTACATATCCCAGCATGCCCTGCATCAGTTTTACTATTTGGTCATGCTAAAACTGATGCAGGGCATGCTGGGATGTTAGTTCAACAACAGCTGGAGTGTCAAGGTTAGCCATCACTGCTGCTTTACTGAATGATTGGATTCAAACTTAAATGGGCTTCACTGGTAAATTTCTCACTGCATTATTATTTTCTGTATGCTCTTGTAGACTTGTCAATCTTGTATTAAATACTAATATATTTAATCCCAATTTTGGCATGCAAACAAAAAACACAGGTGGTGTTCTGTATAAGATACTATGAACCCCTTCCTCTTCCACTGGTGCTACCACCAAGATGTCTGTAGGTCAGAGTGTTTTTCCTAGTTTAAAGTTTTTTTTGAATTTATCACGCAATTGTACAGTCACAGCAATGGAAAAAATGCATGGAAATGGTTAAAAGACTCAAAACAGCCATGTATAAGTAGGACAAAGTTCTTGTGATGTACTTTACCCTTTCTAGCAAATGTTACAGTACATACATTACCCTGACAATGCCATACTTTGGTGTGTATCTCTTGTGTTTACTTATGCACTTGTGCTTAACTATTTACACTATTTTACGGTTTATACTGATTGATTGTGACTGGACGTGTAGTATTACATATTTTATGAAAACAAAAAGTAATTTCACATGTTTGAATAAGAAAGGAAGTATTAATAGAAAGTAATATTATATGTTCTAGCCTTTAAAATGGGTTGCAATTGTACTGAATGTCAGTAGTAGGTTAAATACTGTAATATATTTAATAAAATATGGGAAAACATATTTCCTTAAAATAACTCCCAAATGTACTAATTAATTCCTTTCATATTATTTCAAGTAGCGCTCAGTGTTATGGGCCCTACACACATAGCGATGTGTGCAGGGCTACCTAGCTATGCTAGGTCGGGCTGTGCTGCGCCGCTATCGCATAGCACACAGAGCTGACAGCCCACACACAGAGCGAGCTGTCAGCTCTGTGTGCTAAGCGAGCAGACAGCGCTAGTGTTCTCCGGTGGAAGAACCCTGCTGATGCCGAGATTGATGGACACTGTCCATCAATCTCGGCCAGCGATAAAGACGCGCGGGGACGCGCACTGCTGCCGATATAGCCCCCACACATACACCGATGTGAGGGCATTTGCTAAGCGACTTTGCCAAACTAAGCAAAATCGCTTAGAAAATGCCTTAATATCGGCATGTGTGTAGGCCGTATAACTCTCGCCCCAAAATAGCCAAGCCCTCACATAATGCCTGCTCTCCCAAAACAGAAATAAGGTTGATGTGCTTTATGTCGACATTAAAAGAAGGTCAACATGAAAATGGTTAACAAATGAAATGGTCGACAAGTTTTTCATAAAAAAAATTTTAAACTGACTTGTTCTTACTTCACGATGCAAGTGGACATAGAGTAATGCTGGGTACACACCAAAATGATTTTGGCACAATCCCATCAATCTGGATCCAATTCAGACTGATTGGATGCAGATTGGATGCAGATTTGGTCAAAATCGTTTGGTTGGATCTGAATTGGATCCGAATCCGATCCTACCTGCTGTAGGTAGGATTTGTAAAAGATCCATTCATCTGAATACAAAGGGGATCAGATCGTATGCAAATCGTATGCAAATCGTACAATACGATTTGCATCCAATCCAAATCGTTTTGGTGTGTACCCAGCATTAGACTATAATAGTGCCTGCTGCATGCCATGCAAGGAGATGCGGTACACTTATTCTGTGTCCATGACGGCAGATTGACAGATGCAAAAAAAAAATAATGAAAACCTCATGTCACATTTTCCTGTGTCAATCATTTTCAGGTCAAACTTCTGCATGTGTCGACCTTTGTATGTGTCGACATATTGGGCAGTATTCAATGCTCAGGATTTACTGGGGTTTTTTTGGCGAATCGGGCTGTTTTCACTCTTTGTGGTGAATCTTTTTTCACTGAAAATGTGACTCACCCTATTCAATGTTCACTATTCGCCAAAAGCGACCAGTGAATGCCAGCCAGTTCTCCGTTTCATGCTCGCTGCAATTCGCTGGTATATTTTAATGGGGTTTTCACTGTGATTTGCCGAGAGTGCTAGGATGGAGAACTGCTTTCTCCCTGATTTTTGCAGTGATTCACCGTTTTGCATTCGCCATCTTTTTAAGGTGAACTGGAATGTGATCTTTTAAAATAAAGGTGTTTTTTTTTTTTTTTTGTATCAAAAAATCAGTAATTTTATTATGTGAAGGGGCATGCTATTTGGTGTCTTGTGCTTGCAGCACATGAATATATATTAATTTTTTTTTCACATGACGTCAGCAGGGGGAGCCGCTCATTACATATTCACTGCACTTGGTCCTGCTCACTACATATGCACGAGCGGGACCAGCGCAGTCCTCCCTCTCCTCCCTAGTTGCAGGGACCCCCTGCCTGCTGGTGGTTGGCATGCAGCGGGGTCTAGCAGCGCATGGTCAGGTCGGGTAGCGCTGGCAAGAGGGGGTCCCTACGGTGTATGTGAGATCAGCAGCGGGGTCCTGCGGCGGATGGGAACTACTAGTTCCCATCCGTCACAGGGACCCCGCCGCTGATCTCATATACACCTGGGGTCCCCCTGCCCGCTAGCACTACCCGACCTGACCTTGCGCTGCCTATGTCCCTGCCAGCCCTCCTACTCCCACACACAGCATCCTGCACAGGCAGGGAGGCTTCCATCTCCCTGCGGCATTTGGGGTTAAAATTCACCGTCAGGGGCAGCGAGCCCCTGATGCGTTGAATAGGGGGAGACGTAGGGCTGGCAGCGAATCCTCCAGCCCTCTGGAATGTGGCGAATGTGCAGCGAATCCTAAACAGGATTCGCTGCACATAGTGAATAAAATCATTAAATACTGGCCATTGACTGTCGACCAATAGTGTTAGACCTATTTACTGTCCAGCTGAATATTTCACACCCAGATTCCTGAAGCAGTGAAAAGAGTTTAAAATCAGAGCAAGTGGATCGATCAGGTTTGAAGTAACATTTATCAAGTGCAACTGATGAGTTGCCATGAGCAACTTCTTCTTTTCAATGCTTCATAAATCTACCCTACATTCTGTACTTCCAAAACCATCTCATACCACCCACTCTAACCTAAACCACTACTACACCCCACAACGGTCTCTGAAATTCTGCAGATCCCTTGCTTTGCTGGAATAATCCAACTCATTTCCACAGACAAAAGGGCAGTATTCAATGAGGCTGATTCGCCATGTTCTACGGCGAATGTGTGCTATTTTCTTGCTCTAAGGTGAATCTTTTTGCTGAAAAGGTGATTCGCCCTATTCAACGTGTAATATTCGCCGACGGCGAACAGTGAATGATGAACAATTTGCTGTCTGATAGTCACTGCAATTCGCTAAGGTTTTTCAATGGGTTTTTCAATGTGATTCGCCGTGAGTGTATTCAATGATCAGATGGCGAATTGCTTTCTAAGTGATTTTGTTGTGTGTCACCTTGTAGCAATCGCCATCTTTTTATGGTGAACTGGAATGTGAACTTTTAAAATAAAAATTTTCTTTTTAAATTTGGTGTAAAAAAAAAAAAAAAAAACAGGAATTTTATTATGTGAAGGGGCATGCTATTTTTATTCATGTATATATATATATGAAATATTTCATTATTATATTATTTTGTTTTTACACATAACAGCCAGCAGGGGGCCGGGAGCCGCTCATTACATATTCATATATTCACTTCACACTGCACCCGCTCATTACATATGCACGAGCAAGCAGTGCAGCGGCTCCCTACCCCAGTCCCCTGCCAGCTCTTCGGGGGGGGCAGCTTCTGCTACCTGTGTCCCCGGGAGCCCTGCTTCTGCCCCACAGTGTCTGGCTCAGGCAGGGACTTCCATCTCCCTGCCTGCCGCCATCCCCCAGCGCCGAAGTTAAGAATCGCCGTCAGGGGCAGCGAGCCCCTGCGGTGTTGAATAGGGTGACAGGGAGGACAGGGAGGGCTGACAGCGACTGCTCCAGCCCTCTGGAACACGGCGACTGTGCAGCGAATCCTAAACAGGATTCGCTGCACATGCAAAATATTCTCATTGAATACTGCCCAAAGGTGGAAGTCAACATTGTGGAGACTGCACAGCCCTTCTCCTCTAATCTGAGAGAAGAAGGGTGAACGCATGACCTTCCTGTATTTTTCTGAATAGGTCACCTGATGTGGACTTCTACTGCTGTGATGTCACAGCCAACCTCCTACATCTAAGTCACTGGAGCAGAGGCAGCCCCTCTCCCACTTGACAAAATAAGGTGAAGGAGAGGGCACATCATCTGGTAGGCTGGTGCTGTGTGGATTTTGCCAGTTGGTTATTCAAAATTTTTTTTATTTAAACAGTCATTTATTTAAGGTCTATATAAACAGATTTGGGATGGGCCGATGACAAAATTTAGTCAAAACTCTGGAAAAAAATTATTTTAGGTTTGACTGTATGCCTCATATGCGTCAAGCTATGGAAAACAAAACTATGACAAGTGTACAGAGAGGCAATGCCATCTATAGATGGTGTTGAATAGAAGAAGCCTATGGCATTCTTTCTGCAAAAATCCCCAATAGGAATCCAACAGGAAGTCCTCATATGGCAACAGATAACGTTATCAGCTGCTGTTCTTTGTATAAATAATGTGTCGGGATGTATCAAATGCATATACTTGATACTTGCTGCCTTAGTTCTATTACTGGACATATAGAAAAAACGGTACTCTTTACCTAGAACGGCGCCCACGATTGAAATCGCGGGCATCGCGGGTAAAATCGCGGTAATCGCGGGCATCGCGGGTAAATCGCGGGTACATGAAAATCGGGTACCCGCGATTACCGCGATTTTCCCATAGAGAACAATGTTAAAAAGCCTGATTGACCGCGATTTTAGCGTTAAATGCCTCAATGCCCGCGATTTTCCCATAGGAATCAATGTTAAATGGGCTACAGAGCCCAAATAGCCCCAATTAACCCTTAAATGTCCCCCCAATTTTTGTACGCCACCCCACGATCCACGCCAACCCGAAGCGTGGCGAGCGCAGCGAGCCCGCGAGGGGCGGCGGTACGCGTCCTACGACCTTTTCATGCCCTACTATCCACGTCGGCGTGGAGTTGAGAATAGAATAGTGTGGCGAGCGCAGCGAGCCACCGAGCCCGAAGCGTGGCGAGCGCAGCGAGCCCCGCGAGGGGACGCGGATACCTTCACAGTTATACGCGTCCCCTCGCGGGCTTCACAGGTGTCCGCGTGGCCACGGACACCTGTGAAGCCCGCGAGGGGACGCGCTTACCTGTGAAGGTATCCGCGTCCCCTCGCGGGGCTCGCTGCGCTCGCCACGCTTCGGGCTCGGTGGCTCGCTGCGCTCGCCACACTATTCTATTCTCAACTCCACGCCGACGTGGATAGTAGGGCATGAAAAGGTCGTAGGACGCGTACCGCCGCCCCTCGCGGGCTCGCTGCGCTCGCCACGCTTCGGGTTGGCGTGGATCGTGGGGTGGCGTTAAAAATTTGGGGGGACATTTAAGGGTTAATGGGCTCTGTGGCCCATTTAACATTGATTTCTATGGCCAAATCGGGTGGATTGAGGCATTTAACACTAAAATCGGGTCCATCGCGGCTTTTAACATTGCTTCCTATGGGAAATCGGGAGCATCGCGTCGCGGGCATCGCGGGTACATTTATGGCCGGCCGCGACGCGACCGACGCGATTTTTCAGGTTTAACATGGTTTTCAATGGGAAAATCGCGGGCATCGCGTCGGTCGCGTTGCGGGCAGGCATAAATGTACCCGCGATGCCCGCGACGGGCGCCGTTCTAGGTAAAGAGTACCGAAAAAACCTATCAATTGATTAAAGCAAATAAACACTCTGTTTCTTCAACATTATAACAAGTATATTGTTTAACATTTTGAAAAAATAATACAATACAGCCATTGTATTTTAAGCACAAACATAAATAATGGATAAGTACTGATTTAGGGCCAGATGTATCAAGCTTCAAAAGTGATAACATGGAGAGAAATAAACAGTCAGCCAATCAGCTCCAACCTGTCATGTTACAGGCTGGGTTTGAAAAATGTCAGGTAGTAGCTGATTGGCTGGTTGTTTATCACTCTCCATTTTATCACTTTTGAAGCTTGATACATCTGGCCCTTAGTCTCCAGTACATGGAATGTTTTTTTTGGATATCCTTTTTTCATATTTTGGAATATTTGCATACAATAATGAGATAACACTATCAGTCACACAAAACAAAAAATCTGTATTTTGGTGTGTTTTACACGTGTCTAGAATGTACACATGAAAAATAACCTTTTCCAGAATAAAAACATGTTGCAAATCGGAAATGTTAAGGCCCCCTTATACTTGATCTGATTGACTTGAAATTTATCCTATGTACAGGAGGATCAATCTCTTGTTTAGTAGACCCAATACGCACAAAAACATGCATCGTGTCCTACACATCAGGCACATCAGATTTTGTCAGATAAATCAGCCCAATCCATCTGAATTGGGTGAAATCTTACAAAATTCCACAAGTGTAAGGGGCCTAATTTAGAGTGTTAGATGATTGTGTATGTTGAGAAGCACAAAAAACCTGTGAGGAAAACCCTTATTGGAGAGCAAGGGTTGCATCATTTTATGCCATATTTATTTGCTTAATTTAGTGTTCAGACTATGGGCCTGCTTGACAGGCAGCAGCGTTGAGGGTGTGGGGTAGGGGCTAAGGAAGACCTGTGTTCCGGTTTCATGACAAAGGAGAGCTAAAGGCCAGCACGTCACTATGTACACTTCCTGACATTGCAGCCTCTGCTTCCATTAGCCAGCTACAGTAACTGCACAAGCTAAGGCTTGCTCAGCCGCCGATCTGAGTGACTGATGGTTGTGATGTGGGATACCAGTGCTGGGATCGCTTTTACATGCAGGAGGAGTCTCTTCTACGGAGATGTCTCCTGCATGTCCCTCCTAGAGATCAGATGGAAATTCAATGCTGCATTGAATTTCCATACAGCCCTGAATCGGGCCCTACACGATACTGTCCATTAAGTCTGATCCAATGAAAACTAGACTTTTGGTAATGCAAAATTGTTCTATTCGCTATCTGCATACTACTATAGGGGGTATTCAATGTGTGCTGATATTTCCAACAGGCAGAAATAACAGCACACACCTACAAATGCAGTCCCGGATCGAAAACATCAGCAAATTTGACACTTTAGCTCCCTTTTATGACGGCCGGAAAAGGAACAAGATGAATGTAGAGTTGACCTATTATCAGAGACAAGTGCCAATATGTCAGACTTTTGGAAATATCCGGGACTCATGCTAATGAGTTCAATGCATTCCAATGATCTCCACAGTCATCAGATCTCATAATCCAATAGAGCACCTTTGGAAAGTGGCAACATGAAGGTGCAGCCACCAGCATCTGTGTGATCCTATCTGCCACCATGGACAAAAACCCTTTGAAGAATGTTTACTGTTTAAATCAATGACACAGAATTCAGGCAGTGGCAAAGGGAAGATAAACCGTTTGATAGTAAGTAAAATAGGATTTTAATACCTACCGGTAAATCCTTTTCTCGAAGTTCTTATGGGATACAGGGAGTCGTTCATAACGATGGGGAAAAGAGCTTATCCGAAGGAGACAGGCACATATAAAAATTTATACAGGGTGTACTGGCTCCTCCCCTCTGCTCCCCTCCCTCTAGCTTCAGTTAAGTGAACTGTGCCGAAGGAGAAGAACAATATGAGAGGAATATGTGTATATTTACCGTGGTGAGATTCATCCAGCACACCCAACATTCAACATAACAGACCACATTAGCAACCCCATAACCTGGGAAGTCTAAGGGCCTAAGAACATGTCAACATGACAACTATTTTGAACTGTGTTCCAACTGGAACAATGCATAGAATAATCACCTAAGTGACCATGTACACTCGTGGACCTTTAAGGTACACTATGTAAGATTAAGTTACCTAGGTAACCTACACCCTATGTCCGCCAGGAACAAGAAGGGTAGCAGAAGGACCCAGAATTGGTCCATATCTCACAAAGTGAGCAAGGCAAACCTCCGCACAGAGGCGGGTGCCCTGTATCCCATAAGAACTTCGAGAAAAGGATTTACCGGTAGGTATTAAAATCCTATTTTCTCTATCATTCTTATGGGATACAGGGAGTCGTTCATAACGATGGGGATATACCAAAGATATCAGAACGGGCGGGATTGTGCGGAACCTATTGCCGCAGCACCGCTTGCCCAAACTGAGTATCCTCAGTGGCCAGAGCATCAAACTTATAAAATTTGACAAAAGTGTGTTGGCCAGACCATGTGGCTGCTCTACACAATTGTAAGGCCGAAACTCCTCGGGCAGCCGCCCAGGATGTCCCCACGGAACGAGTAGAGTGAGCTTTCACCCCAACAGGCATAGGCAGCTTTGCTACCGCATAAGCCTGTTTAATGGTTGCACATATCCATCGTGCAATAGACTGCTTGGAAGCAGGACGTCCAATCTTTTGGGCATCATAAAGGACGAAAAGTCCATCAGTTTTTCGAATCCTTGCTGTTCTCCTGATGTAGACACGGAGAATCCTCACTACGTCCAAGGACGTCGGCACCTCAGAATGAGGCCCACCAGCAGGGACCACAATTGGCTGGTTCACATGGAACGCAGACACCACTTTGGGCAGAAAACGCGGGTTAGTACGTAATTCTGCCCTGTCCTCAAAGAATATCAAATAAGGACTCTTGCAAGTCAACGCCCCTAGCTCCGAGACCCTCCTAGCCGAAGCTAGGGCCAGTAAGACCACTGTCTTCCAGGTTAAATATTTCAGGTCAATTTCCTCCAAGGGCTCAAACCAGGAGGATTTAAGGAACTTCAGCACAACATCCAAGTCCCACGGTGGAGTAGGGGCCACAAAAGGAGGTTGTATGTGCAAAACGCCTTGCAGAAATGTCTGCACTTCAGGAATATTAGCCAGTTTCCTCTGGAAGAAAACTGATAACGCAGATACCTGCACCTTCAAAGAGCCTAGGCGTAGGCCGAGATCCAGACCAGCTTGAAGAAAGCTAAGAAATCTTTCAAGTCTGAACTCAGATGGAGAAAACTTTCCCTGTTCGCACCAACCCACATATCTTTTCCAGATATGGTGGTAATGTGCAGCTGTTACCGGTTTCCTTGCACTTGTCATAGTTCTGATGACCGAAGTGTGAAACCCCTTCTGAGTCAGGATCTGCCGTTCAACTTCCAGGCCGTCAAACGCAGCTGTTCCAAGGCCTGGAAGACGCACGGTCCTTGCATGAGTAGATCTCTTTGCAGGGGTAGGCGCCACGAGTCCCTTTGCAGACTTAGAAGTTCCGGGTACCACGTTCTTCGTGGCCAGTCTGGGGCCACCAGAATAACCTCGGTTCCTTCTCTTCTTATCTTCCTTAGCACCCGAGCCACTAGGGGAATCGGTGGGAAGACATAGACCAGGCTGTTGAACGTCCACGGTATGGAGAGGGCGTCCACTCCTTCTGCCTGAGGGTCTCTTGCCCTCGAGAAGTACCTGGATACTTTCCAGTTGTTTCTTGATGCCATCAAGTCTACCAGTGGGGTCCCCCACCGAGCCACCAGAGAATTGAATACCTGGTGGTGTAGACTCCATTCCCCGGGGTGGAGCTCGTGGCGACTGAGGAAGTCTGCTTCCCAGTTGTCCACCCCGGGTATGAAGATGGCCGAGAGCGCTTGGCAATGACTCTCTGCCCAGGACAGGATCTTCGATGCTTCCCTCATACAGGGCCTGCTCTTGGTCCCGCCCTGTCTGTTCAGGAATGCCACCGTGGTGGCGTTGTCTGATTGTATACGGACCGCCTGACCGCAGAGGAGAGGGCCCGCCTTCAGAAGTGCGTAATACACAGCACGTAACTCCAGGCTGTTGATATGGAGGCGTGTTTCCCATAGGGTCCACTTGCCCTGAAAGGACTGACCCATGGTCACTGCCCCCCATCCCGTGAGGCTTGCATCCGTGGTGACTAAGACCCAATCCTGGATGCCAATCCGACGCCCTGCCAGCAGGTTGGGCGTGTGGAGCCACCACTGTAGTGACAGTCTGGTCCGAGATGACAACGCAATGCGCCGGTGCATCTGATGGTGTGAACCGGACCACTTCGCTAGGAGATCGAGCTGGAAAATCCTGCTGTGAAACCTCCCGAATTGGAGAGCCTCGAAAGAGGCGACCATCTTTCCCAATAGGACAATGCACTGGTGTACTGTCACCTGGGGGGTCCTTAGCAAGTCTGTGACCAGCCGCTGGATGTCCAACACCTTGTCCTGTGGCAGGGACACTCTCATGAGAGCTGTGTCCATCACCATGCCCAGGAACTGGAGTCTCTGTGAAGGGATCAGAGAAGACTTTGCCAGATTCAGGAGCCAACCATGGCCCGACAGGGTCTGTATGGTAACTTGTAGAGCTGCCTGTAGTTCCTGTGGCGACCGCGCCTTTACCAATAGGTCGTCCAAGTATGGTATCACGCAGATACCCTTTTTTCTTAAAACCACCATCATCTCCGCCATCACCTTGGTGAATATGCGCGGGGCTGAGGACAAGCCGAATGGCAGTGCGCGAAACTGATAGTGCTCGTTTAACAGCGCAAACCTCAGGTATTTCTGATGAGGGGGCCATATTGGGATGTGAAGGTAGGCGTCCTTCACATCTAGGGACGCCAAGAACTCCCCCTCCTCCAGTGCCGCTATAACGGCCCGCAAGGACTCCATCTTGAATTTGGTTACTTTCAAGAAGGGATTCAGGGATTTTAAGTTCAGAATTGGGCGCACTGACCCGTCCGGTTTCGGAACTACAAATAGGTTCGAGTAATAACCCTGCCCCCTCTCTAGGGGAGGGACCCGGGTTATAACCTTGGCCTGCACCAGCTTTTGGATTGCTTGCTGCAACACCACTTGGTCCTCTGGGGACGTTGGGAGGCCTGATTTGAAGAACCTCTGAGGTGGCTGAACTGCAAACTCCAGCTTGTAGCCGTGCGTAATAAGAGCCTGTACCCAAGAATTGAGGTACGAGGCTTCCCAAACCTGGCCGAAGAACGCCAGTCTGGCTCCCACCTCTGCCGGAGCTAATGGTGGAGCCCCACCGTCATGCTGCGGGTTTTCCTGCAGCTGCCCCAGATGGCCGCTCTGCGGTGGCCGAAGCGGAAGGCTTCCTGAATTTACCACGGGAGCCTCTTGCAGCGTTTGAACCACCTCTTGCTTTAGGGCGGAATTTACTAGCCCGAAAGGACTGCTGCTGGGAGTGAGCCTGAAAAGGACGCTTTGGCGCCTGTGGAGTGGATGGCAGGAAAGTGGACTTCCCCGCCGTGGCTTTAGAGATTAATTCGTCTAAATCACTCCCAAATAACCTGCCACCTGTGAAGGGGAGGTTTTCTACACTCCTTTTGGAGTCAGCGTCAGCAGCCCACTGCCGGAGCCAGAGGGATCTGCGCCCAGACACTGCCATGGCTGAGTTACGGCCGTTAATGGCACCTAACTCCTTCTGCGCTTCACACAGAACTTTAGCAGTGTCCTGAATATGGTGTAATTTTTCAGACACCTGCGCAACTGTCATGTCGCCCAGAAGACCTTCCTGTATCTGGGAGGCCCACGTGTATATGGACTTGGCCATATAGCAACTAGCTAATACAGGACGCTGACACGCGCCACTTGCAGTAAAAATGGACTTCAAAGTGTTTTCAACCTTTCTGTCCGTGGTGTCTTTAAGTGAAGACGACCCTGGTACTGGGAGTACCATCTTTTTGGCTAAGCGAGACACAGAAGCATCAACCTCTGGTGGCTCCTCCCACACCTTACGTCCCTCAGGATCGAAGGGAAACGTGGACTTAAACTTTTTTGCCACTTTAAACCTCATTTCTGGGTTATTCCACGCTGACTTGAATGTACTTTCCAGGTCAGCCTGCTCAGGGAAAACTACCTGTTGCCTTTTCTGAGTAGCAAAGAAGGTATCACCTGCTGTGGATTCAGCTAAGGGAAGGTCCAACACCTCCCTGATTGCCATAATCAATGGCTCTGTGCCCCGCAGTAGTGACTGTGAAGCATCAGGCTCGTCATCACCTGCGTCTGCATCATCCATATCATCACCATCATCCCCATCATCAGCCCCGGAATCAGGGATTTGAGAGGGGGTCTTTCTCTTACGAGTATCCCCAGGGGTGGGAGTAATTACATCCACTCTGGCAGTGAGGACAGCCAGCTCCCTTTGTACTCTCTGGGTCTGTGCTGCAGTAGCAGTTAACTGTGTAGTTACAGTCTCAAGCATGGTTTTTATACCTGTAGCCCAGGCTGGCTCCTGTGAGCTGTCCTGTGTGCTACTTTGCTGCCCAGTTAGTTGTGGGGGGACCCCAGTACTTTGAGGGGACATGCATGACTCACAAGTCACCTGTGATGAAGATGCTGGCACAAACTTATCACTGCACACCATACATGTAAGTTTCCTCACCATCGTGACAAACAAACAGTCTCCCCTCACACAGCGCGCACACACAGTGGATATGCAGTGTGAAATTAACCAGATAAATACTATGTGTAGCCTTATCTGATCTGTACAGCTTAACAAGCCAGTGGGGTGGTGTACAGAGGATAATGGAGGAGACCAATACACCTGATAACCTTAGCTCTCCGATTAGAAGAGCTGGTAATACAGTACAGTATCAATAACAGTACTTTACAGTGTAAGCAGGCAAGTGCACAAGTACACAAGCGCTGAAAACCTGAAGCTGTCTCTGCAAGCAGATTCCCTCTGATCCACACCGCTGAGGAGTGTCTGGAGCAGTATAATGGCGTTTCCAGCAGCCAGGGAAGAAGCAGGAAGCAGGTTTTGGCGCCCTCACAGAGCTGGTCTCACTCTGGGTAAGCTCCGCCCAGCGTAATGGCGCCGGAGCTTACCTGCGTTTTATACTGAGACTGACATTGGGGAATGTCCAAATCCTCTTTGGTAACTGCCCTGGACAAAACAGGAACTGTACCCTGTCTCAGTGTAGGCAGGGGGTTACGCGGTCCCTGTGCAGGGCACCGCCATACCGCCGCCATTTTGCCGCACAATAACCCGGGGACCCCACGGCGGGGGACCCCGGGGTAATACTCACCACAGACGTCTTCAGACTGGACTAGGGGTGTGCGGCGTGCCAGGGGTGTGCGCGCTGCAGCGCAATGCCCGCGGTAACATCACCCACTCAGGACGGTGGTCCTGTGGCAGGGACAGCTCGGTACCTTGAAGTGGCCAGCAGCTGAACCCTTCCCCTAGTCTCCCACGACGCAGGACTGCTGTTAAGTCCAAACAGCAGCCCCAAAATAATAAAGAAAATAAAACAGAAGAAAAACTCTCTGGAGCTCTTCCTGATGCGTGCTTCTCCTGAGGCACAGTTCTCAAACTGAAGCTAGAGGGAGGGGAGCAGAGGGGAGGAGCCAGTACACCCTGTATAAATTTTTATATGTGCCTGTCTCCTTCGGATAAGCTCTTTTCCCCATCGTTATGAACGACTCCCTGTATCCCATAAGAATGATAGAGAAATATTGATAAGATCGACATAGACAAAAAAGTCAACGTGGCAATGGTCAATTTGAGAATTTTCTACACTTTACCATCCACATGGATGCTGATTACGCAGAGAGGTACAGTAATCCATGTCCTGAAATCAACAAATTAAAAAGGAAAAAAAACCATGAAAAACCCAGGTCAACCTTTTCATGTGTCGACCATTGCCACATCAACATTTTGCTTGTGTTGACCTTTTGTTCATGTTGATCTTGTCCATGTCCACCATTTGGTGTTGACCTAGACCTGGTCGAACCTTCCCACCAGAACGAAAGCGAAAACCTAACCAGAGCAAGAAGAGCAAAAAATGTCCCCGAAAGTATATAAATCACCAATTGTATTTAAAGGAAACAAGAAAATTGGAGAGGATTGAAAAACATGAAAAAAATATTTTTTTTACTAAATCACAAAAGCCAGGTATTTGCCAAATATGATCACCTGCAAGTTGCAGGCATTTTGCCTTTAAAATAAATGCTTAAAATCTAGCAGTTAAATCTTGCAACATGCTGCAACTCGCAGACTATTACATTTGGCACAACCGTTCCTTGAGGCAGACATTCTTACCCCCATGTTACAGACACAATAGTGCAGAAAGAATAGTTCTAGTTACATGGACCACAGTACAGCATTACTGACTAAATGTGAATTCATTGGCTCTTTCTGTACCTACTTTGTATCACTATGTTTGTACCTTTTATAGGAGCAGTGCTACAGCAGGTAAAAACCTGTGTTGTTCTGTGACTGGCTATTCTTACAAGAGGGTGCAGGGCTGGTGCCTACACTTGAGGGAACCACCACACTTTATTTTGTGGCTAGTTTAATATATGGCTGCAGTAAAAAGGGGGAAGAATGAAGAGAAGTGATAACAACTAGGTATATATTACCTTTAGCATTTTAGAGATAAGCATACAGTACATTGCACAGTTTTTTTTTTCTACACATGATCAATCCCCTAATGCAGTGGTCAGGGAACTCGGTCCTCATTACCCCACACAGTGCATGTTTTTCTGGTAACCCAGCAGGTGCACAGGTGTTCTAATTACTCACAGACACATTTTATAAGGTCCGCAGGTGGAGTTAATTATTTCACTTGTGATTCTGTGAGGAGACCTGCAAAACATGCACTGCGTGGGGTAATGAGGCCGGAGTTCCCTGACCACTGGCCTAATGCATAATATAGATACGATGACAAGTTTTCACAACATTTTACATCATAATATTGTCTCAGTCATCCATTTTAACCCAAATAGTCCCTCTACCCCCAGTTAGTAGAACTGGAGGGCACATGATAAGTAATAGTCACCTCCTATATCGTCACTACACAGATGGGATTAGACCAGTGATTCACAAACTTTTTCGAATCACGGCCCATGATTCACTTTTGTTTGTCCACAACTTGCCTATTATATTGGCCATAAATAATTAGAATTGGTTATGGACCACCAATCCAGGGAACCCCTGCAAGTTCCCCCAGATAGCCACTGCACACCGTTTGGGAAACACTGGATTAGGCTATAGGTATAAACAGCACATGTATATTTTAAGGTCGTATACTGAGTACATCTATTATATATACATATATTGAGTGTACACACTAGACTGGCAACCTTTTTCAACTCATGGCGCACCAAACAAGTTTTTAAAATTGCAGAGAGGGGAATAGGGGTGCTGGCGCTTTAGGGTTGGGAAAGGAGTATGCAATGTCCAATGTCACTGGGTAAAAAGTCTATGGCTGGGAGCGATAACTGTGGGCTGGGTGTTGTAAATGATGTCCAACCGAGTTAACTGTAGTGGGTGATGTGGAATGCGGTTGTCCTACAGAGAGAGGTGTTCAGCTCAGGAAAAACTTGAGGCTGGGGTTTCGGCAATGTGGTTCCCTTGCTTCTGGGTTAGGTGTTCGTACCTCAGGTGTAAGGGCATGGGTAAGTGTGAGTAGAGGTATAGGTAAAAAAAACCTTTGTATTAACTTACCCTCTGGTATCGATGGTTCAGCATGCACTCCTTGCCTGGAATGGTCAGTGAATGAGGGTGAGGGGGCAGGAGGGGTGGGTTGAAAATAAGGGGCCAGAGACTAGTGCTATGATAAAAGCACAGTTTAATTGGCACTGTTTCAATTGACAAAGCATAAATGTGCAGAAGTAATCAATACTATGCATAAAGCGTGGGTTGGGTGGAGGTCCCTAGAGCGTCCCGGCCCATAAAGGGACTTTTTCAATGGTGGGGTGCAGAGAGTACCTGTACCTGTTTATATGCATGCTGCTCGCCTATGTACTCAGTTTTTAATATTGCCAAGACACATCATCAGTCCCCCATGGGTTTAAGACACAAACATTAGCCCCCACAGAAAACAAACAGACTGTCCCCCATAAAACAAAAAAAACTAAACAAACACTCTGGCCCCAAGATAAACACAATACAGAGTCTGAACCAGGCTCATTGGCTTGCAGAACACAGGAGAGACCGTATTTATTATTTACAGTTTCTTATAAAGTGCAGCATATTCTGTTGCACTTTAAAATTGGAACTTATGCCATTGCCAACTGTTTACTCCTTTGGGCACTCCACGTTAAAAAGTTAATAATGCCTTCTTATAAAACACCATACAGGTCACTGCCCAGCTGCCAACTGGTGCTCCTAGGAGGTTCCAATAGGTGCTAGTGGGAACAGTAGAACAGCGGGACATCCAAGCAGATCTTTACCTTGCTCCCTGTGACCCATTTTTTCAAATCCATGGCGTATGTGGTATCTGAGTGATTATATAATGATTATTAGTGGATGACAGGAGGAGGAGCCAGTGGCCAGAACTGGAACCACTGATGTCAGAGAAGGTAGACTCACATGTCCAGGATACAAACACAGGACTGGAGCAGGAAAAGTACTGCCACAAAGACTAGTTAAACTGGTCGTGGTGGCTATACACTGGCTCAATAATTTCTGGTGGCAAGCTTGAGAACCTCTCGCGGCACACTAGCCATGGCATAGTGGTTGAAAAACACTGCATTATACGCTATAAACAATATATTATCTGGTGTCTATGGGGCTTAGGAAGGCGCTTATCAGATTTAGCTTTGCCTGCCTGAGGCAGGTGAAACAAAATACTCGAAAAGCAACAGCTCATGCCAGCTTGTCAGGACTAATAGGTCAGGCCTTAACAAAGCAATAGACCATAATACATGATCGCGGGCAATTCCTTACCCCCCTCTATCATTTTATACTATCTTTTACTATATTACTAGGCGATTCATCGCTCGTCACACCGTCGTATTAAACTTTGTAGGCCTAGTGTTGACTGTAGTAGCAGCGTAGGCAGAAAGAAGTTTGTTATTGAGATAATAATGTAGATGCACAGGTTGTTAGTAAGACAATGGTGTTTGTTTGTGGGTGTAGAGAGGAATGGAAAGTAATGGGTAGTGTGTTTGGGTGTGGTATATGGTCCCGATAGTCATTATCCCGACTGGCCGGACTCAGACAGCATGGCAAATGCAACAAAGCCTGCTGCGGGCACGGTGGCTCGCTACCTATTCTATTCTCCCTCTATGGGGGTCATGGAACCCCACAAGGGATAATAGCTGGTGGCCCTCGGGACCCCGAGTGTCGGGGTAATAACTGTCGGGATCCCGACGTCGGGGTTATGACTGTCAGGATCCCGACTGTTGGGGTAATGACTGTCAGGATCCCGACTGTTGGGGTAATGACTGTCCGGCACCCGTGTGTTTGGCTTGGTGGCTGTTGGCTTGATGCAGATGGTAGAGTTGGGCTTGTAGTGTTGTTGCATGTGTGGTGGGTTGTGTGTGTAAGGTTGTGTTGCAACGGTGTCATGTGTATGTGAAGGTTGTTTGAGAGTGCTGTGAGTGGAATATTGTGGGGTGTATTTTTAGTGCGTTGGGTTTAGTTAGAAGTGTGTGTGTTTTGTATGTGAGGTGAATATTGTTTTAGTGTGGGGGGTTGCAGCATACACTGATTGGCATTTGGGGTAATAATGTTGATGAGGGAGGGATGTGTGTGTTGTTTATTGGGGTGTTGAATGTGGAGGTGCTGTGTTTTGTGGGTGTAGGGGTATCATGTGTTGAGTAGATGCAGATGTGCTGTGGGTAATAGCATGAGTACCAGTGATGCTTTAGTGTGAGGTGTGTATTTGCTGTAGTTGTGAGAGCCTGTGGTGTGGTGATGTTGTTGTGTAATGGGCAGGTGTTAGTGTGGATGTTGTAGATAGTGTAGGTGTTGTACTAACGGTTGTGTGTTTGTTGGAATAGCTGTGATGATATTTGATGGCAGAGATGTTGATGAGGTTGTAGTCAATGGTACAGGTTTAGCACGTAAGAGGGATGCAGTGTGTGTTTGTTGTAGATGTTTGTAAGGTTGGTGTGTCATGTATAGGGGAGGGTGGTCTGTAGGAGTAGTATGGCGTGTGAAGTAGTGTTATAGGTGTGAGTGGGGTGGGTGGGTGAGGGACTGGTTACAATATTGCATGTATGTGGTTTGTTTGTGGACGATGTTGTGGGTGGGAAGGGGTGTGTTGTGTGGGTGATTTTGGAGCGTAGAAAAGGGTTACTGTGGGTGAGTGAGGGGGTGTTTGGGAGGTGTGTGTGTGTGGGGGGGGGGGGGGGGGGGATTTGCCATAGTATGTACTGCGGGATGGAGAAGTATACAGTCAGCCATTGGTTGCATGGTGGTATCCCCTGATGTGAGGATGGAAAAAAAATCAGGATGTACTTGATAGCCGTTGGTGGCATAGTGAGAGGTGAGAGGTGTGTGTTATCCAGACGTCTGCTGTTGCTGGTGTTAGGGGATGCCGTTGACTATTGGATGTCGGGAAGCGGTAAAGTGATCTTAGTTAGTGCGGAGATAGTAGGCAGTAATGCATGGGTTTTTTTGGGAGAGGAATGCAGTGTCTTTGTTGTGGATGTTTGTGAGGTTGGTGCATCATGTATAAGGGAGGATGGTGTTTGGGGGTAGTGTGGGTGTAGTAGAGGCATGTGCAGTAGTTTGTAGGTGTGTGGCGGTGGCATGTGTGGGTGATTGACTGGGGTAAACAAAGTGTCTGTGGTTTTTTTTGGGGGGGAACTTCTGTCAAATGCAACTGAATATTTAAGCCGTTGTCGACAACATATTCCCAAATCTAACAACCAACAACAAAAATCCAGATTGGCTGTGTGAAGGTGCAATTCTGGCACCAAAAAATGATGATGTCATCAAGCTCAATGAGCAAAGTCAATTGAAACTGCCCGACAAAACAGTCAAATACAAATCAATCGACATAGTAATGGATGAAAAACAAGCCGTCAATTATCCGATTGAATTTTTGAATTAATTGGAACCACCCAGAATGCCATCGCACGTATCAACATTGAAGGTTGGATCACCGGTGATGCTTATTCGAACTTACGCACCAAAGTTGTACAACGGAACCAGATTGACTATCGGCACTGTAACTATAGATATCTGCTAAAACTTTGTCACATGACCGCCCCCCATCCATCCACCAGAAGTCATCTGGCTATAGATAATTAGTGCTTCCCGTGCAAAGCAGGGGCAGGTCGCTAGTCTCTTATATATTCAGCCAGATCTGTCAATCTGTGACTGTGTGTATAATGCTGGGCGGAGTTAGGCAGTAAACTCCCCCACTCAGCGTTCTACACACAGCCCACAGATACACAGATGTGGCTTGTCCTTTAAGATAAATGGGTGTCCGGCACACCTACTAAACCCACTGGTACTCACATAAAGGCCCCAGCGGCATAAATATATCCCCCTGTCCTGTGCCCTGAAGTCGCGGAACAGACTACGTAGCTAATCCACCCACACATACCACCACAGCGCCATCCACACATCCCCCTGTCTGGTGACCTGCGACCCGGAAGTCTTGTGGGAGCTCGCACACTCCCCAAACAACTGCTCCTGCTGCCTGATGGCCAGCTGCCGCCGCATGGTACCCCGCCACCCGCAAGGAACACCCTCCTCCGAAAAGGCCACAACATCCGCTCCCACGGCCTGCTACCTCCGCACCTGCCAGCATCACCCTTTGGCCTCACGCTACCCTCACATCGCTGAGGGACACCAACGGCTAACAGGTAAATGTAGACTTTTGCCATCCTTACATCAAACCTCTCCATTCCACTGTATCCACACTCCTCCCAATACCCCACACACGCCACTACAAACTTTACCCCACACACAGCACCCACAATACCCCTCCTCCTACCCCTACACCACCCCCCACAATCAGCCACCCAACACACCACTTCTCACCCACACCTACAGTGGAATGGAGAGGTATGATGTAAGGATGGCAAAAGTCTGAAGAAAAGTGCATTGATGTAAAGCAGGCTATACTCATTTGTTAGTACAGGCAACCCGCAAAGCACCATTTCATAAGTGATTCAAAACACCACAAATACTTAAATCTAATTTAAAATCCAACATAAACCACAGCAAGCAAACAAAGCTTCTCAAACAATCATAATGTGGAGATAGGAACTTCTGTCGGATACAGTCACTTGGTCTACAAGCATTAGGTCGAGAAGCATTAGGTTGACACCATTAGATCAACGAGACTGAAGGTCGACATGGGTAAGGTCGACAGGGTTATTAGGTGTACACATGCATTACTGAAGGTCAACATGACTGAAAATAGACATGACTGAAGGTCGACATGCAGGAAAGTCAACATGGTGAAGGTCGACAGTCAAAAGGTCGACATGGGGTTTTTCACTTTTCCTTCCTTCCTATGTGTTGAAAGGCAGTATTTCAGACCTATTTCCTTGCCCCTTTCAGACCGCACTTTTTACCCGTTATTTTGCCATTTTTTACTGTTTTAAACCGGTAATTTGTGCAGTCTGAAAGGTGCAGAGTGAATTTACCGGTTCTATTGAACTGGTATTTCTAAACGGTAATAAAGCAGGGTCCTACCTGTTTCAGACCCGTTTTTTTTCATCCACTGTTTTGTATGGGTTAAAACGGGTTCAGTGTTGTGAAGGAACAAAAACTGCATTGAAATACCGTTTAAAGACATGCGGTGTGAAAGGGGTTTTAGCTGGCAGACCCGTTTTTAGAAATGTTTTAAAATACCTGGTCAAAGCCAGTTTTGCGGTCGGAAAGCAGCCTCAGTGACATTTGCAATTGTAGCTGGGTGACCTTCCTCAACATACTGTAACTGCTACTGATCAGAGGCATTTCCTTTTTTACTTCTATAATACGGGTAAATGAAAAAAAAAAATTTGCAAGTACTCTATATACCCTTATTTGCAACACAATTTATATCAACATATTAATTCTTCAATATTTACACATAAAAATACCTAAAACCATTCAAAATAAATGCTAAATAGAACAAATATTTATACTAACTTAATATAGGTTTAAATGGACTCCAATATCATGTTCCTATGCTTGCATACAAAGGTAAAACTACTTTCTTTATAATTCTATTTTGTGAAATTAAAGTTTGTGTAGAAGCCATACAAAAGCAATTTTGATGATGACCAATTAATGACATTTATAAAATATATGTAATCTTTTTGTTTCACACTTTGGAAACTATTTATTAAAAACAGATCAACGGATATACCACCGAAAACTAAGGAATATTTTTTTGGAGGGGAGTATTTACGACAGCCAAGTGGCCTGGATATGGGCTCTGATAGGAGCCCATTCTGAGTATTAGTAAGAAAAAGTGATAGTTTACATTGTCACTTGTCATTGTCATTGTACAGTATGCAGAATGGCGGCGTTGTAATGGCCATCTCAGTCACTCCAGCCTACCAAATAGAGATCACATGGTAACAGATGGTGCCATCTGAAGACGGCTTTCATTTCCAGAGGCAAGTTCCAAAAACATAAGCAGTTACCATGTTTTAGGATGAGATGTACCAAATACTAGAATGCGGCCAAATGTTTCCAGAGCTTGTACCCGATAGGGAATGCCATCTATAGATGGTGTTTTATCGAGAAGCATTTGAGCTTTTTACTGCACAAATCCCTAGACAGAGGTCTGAAAGTTCCCTCACAGTGTACACATGCCCTGACTGAGAGCTGCTAAAGGACTCCGGGGTCATAAATCCAGAAGTCCCCATATTGCAAGGAACGTCTTTTATTGGAAGATCTGTCCTTTGCTTAACCCAGTGGTTCCCAAACTGTATGCCTAGGCTCCCTGGTGTGCCTCAGAGCACTTGCCTCGGGTTGGTGGTCCAGAACAAATTTAACTTACTTATGGTTAATGAAATAGACAAAATCAGTGCTTGTGGCTTCAAATTATAAACTATGTGGGTTTACAGAAGTGAATCATGTTCCTCACCACATAACTGGACCTAAGGATAAAAATTAATCACAACTTAATTTTATTTTTCCTGAAAGTAACAAAACTTTTGGCCTAAGAGTGCCTTGAAAAATATTCTTATACTGTAGGGTGCCATGATTCAAAAAGTTTGGGAATCACTGGATTAACACATTGAGTCCCAACATCTCTGTGAGAGATGCGCAACATGTCTGCTAAAATTGCCAAAATCTCAGTGAGCGATGGTCAAGATATCTACAAAAAAATGCCAGGGTCTCTCACATTTGTTATATAAATTCAAATAAAAAATGTTGTGGAATAAAAAGCTTATATGTCCTATATAATGTAAACATTGCAGGTCATTGCAAAGAATAAAAAGGTTGGCTTTGCAATTTTCACACCAATTTTGACAAAATCACTTGGCACTCAAAGGGTTAAGTATACATATATTAATGTTAACTATTTATGTATATGATGTTATGTGTATGACATTAACACCACTATGCTTGGGACAAGGGGCAGGATGCATGCAATACGGGATATAGGACAGCCTTATTTTGATAAATGGACCCCTGCGTGTGGAGATTCACCACAGAAAATAAAAAATAAAATAAAAAAACTTTGACATATTTTAAGTAGCATTCACACAAAATACTTACAATTGCCATTTTTATATATATATTTTAAAAATGTTTTTTCCTATCTAGTAATAGTATTGTAATTCATGATGACAGAACTGTAGGCAAAGCCACTTAACTTTTTCTTTGGTGTCTCAGTGTATGTCGCCATTCCTATATACAGTATTTGTACATATCTTACTCTTATTTTAGGCATGAGAATACTTTTCCTTTACAAGTTTTAACATTTCAACATTTATTTTGCCAGAAGACTTCTTGGCTATAGGACTACAAGTTAGTTTTAAAAAAAGTGACTAATAAAATGGTATAGCTTCAGAAAATAAAATACAGTAAAGGATTCCACAATTAAGTACTTATGACACTAATCATTTAAAAAATAGATGTAAAACTGAACATAATCTACTAGCGAACACCGGACACAACATTACTAGGTCCTGTATTGCAGCCATTTTAAACAGTTCAGCATAAGTCTGGAAAATTCTGACGTTCAGTGTGGTTTGGCGGCTACCGTTTTCCTACTGTGTAGACATTCCACACAAATCTATATTTAGTAAAAGATGTAATCTTCATGACAATTTTGCATAAATCCTAAACCCTGTGTGTAGCACACTTAAATATTAAGTCATATATTCGGTAAATTTCTTTGGCGAGACAATTCTTGTAACATTGCATATACCTAAAAAAATGGTACTCCGCCCCAAAATTACCAGTACATTATATTGTCCTTACTTTTTATCTGTCAGTGGGATAAGGGAGACCACATTAACCAGCTTTAACAATCAATCTAAAACCAACTAATTAAAGTCTTCAAAAATATTTCCTCCCAACTCTTAGGCATCTGTGGTTTGGGAGGATCCTAATGGATCCCTTTCAGCATCCAACACTTTCTTCTGTGCCTGCAGACAGACTCCCAGATCACAAATGGCAGCTCATATCATGATCTGTTGTGAGCAATCCATTACGATGCACATGCCTCATGAGACACACATGCAATGGTGGGTGCAATGAGGGATCCATCTCCAGGGGAAACATGGAAAGAAGCCCATAGGCTTCTATAGGTTAACGCCCTCTACATATCTTTTCAAAACAGAATCCATTAAATGTTATCAAATATGAATTCCCACAAAATTACCTGAATAATCGTGGAAATTACCTTCTTACCCACTACCCCTAGGCTGTTGAGTGATGTTTCAAAAAGGCTTCCTGATTTGCAGAGCAGGCAAAAGAAAAATCGGGGTATTGGTACTGCCCATTTTTGTGCACTTGCATCACTCAATGATGCTTTTGCAAGTTCATATTAAACCCTTCGATGGCCTCTAAATTTTACTTTGATATATCCCAGATGGTGTCCTAAGTTCCTGTTGGTGATGGACGCTTGCAAAGTTTAAGACTATGTTACATGTATATCCTGGTATGCTATTTGTCCTATTTGTAAAAAGATCACTTAATTGTACCACTTCATCTTTTTCTTTAGTTTTTATTGGGTGCTCTGTTACTATATGTATGCATATTTGGTCATTCTTTATGGTGGGTTGCCTGCTAATTTCGATTAGTTTATTTATATCCGGTCTTATAGGTATATCCTATATATATGCGGCATAGCTTAAAGCCGTTAGTATTTTGCCTCGCATTTTGTTTGGGGTGGGTGGGATATGGAACTTAGTTAGTGTAGTTAGTGGGATTGGGAAGGGATGGTTTTGGGATCTAAGTATGCCTAAATTGGGGATAGGTTATACAGGGTGGGGGGGTTTTGGGGGGTGCCGGACGGGATCCCGACAGGCATTTACCCGACGTCGGTATCCAAGCTGTCAAAACACCGACAGCCGGGTTCCCGACGGCCATTTTCCCTCATGGGGGTCCACAACCCCCATAGAGGGAGAATAGAATAGGTGGCTCGCACAGCGAGCCACCATGCCCGCAGCGTGGCGAGCCCGCATGGGGCTTAGTTGCACTAGCCATGCTGTCTGGGTCCGGCCAGTCGGGATCCCGACGTCAGGATAATGACTGTCGGACCCCTATACCACACCCGTTTTTGGAGTAGGTTTGCTTTGGGGTTTAATTTAATTTCCTTTATTTTTCATGGAAGGGGGTTGTTTTAAGGACATGTCACTGCTAGTAATTAGTGCTGTGCAACCACATTTTATTCGATATATAACTCCTCTGCTGAATGCTCATGATGAGTGATATTGAACTTTATAACATGTTTAGACGATTAATATATGTACCCCTACTTTCTTCTATTGCTTACTAACCTGTATGGCGCCTTCGGGTATTCTCTTTTTAATAACATCTGTAGGGTATGTTTCCCCATTCTATTGTACTCATGTGTATGATGTCACAAATTTGATATTGTATATCTACCCATTGACGTGCCTGCATGTTTAGATGTTTTACTATTTTTGAAAAATCAATAAAAACTATTGAATTAAAAAAAAAGTCTGTATTAATTTAACTCATGGGACCTTTAAAAACAATGGAGTGGCTGGAATCTACACAGCATTATCGGCGGCTATATGTGGAATATACGCCCTCCATTGTGACAGACTATGGGATCCCTATGGTGAACAATGGGAAATCTTGGAGAGACCAGAACCTACACTAACCTCAATTCAAGTGTGTGTGGGTGGGGGGGGGGTCACAATGTTGGGGTCCAAAATGCTGTGGCTGAAATCCCAATCACAAGTATCAATGGGTTGTTGTAACATTAGGCCAGGGGTGGGGGATTATACCCAAAGCTGGGTCGGAAGCCGGCTCAGACGCTTTCACATTAAACCCGGATCGCCCATTATACAGCGGACAACCTGGGTTTAATCCTTTTTACAACCTGGGTCAAATTACCAGGTTGGTCGACAAAGGTAGTGGTGCTTTAACACCACACCTCAACCCAGGTCCATATGTCACCAACCCAGCAATAACCTGGGTCCAAGGTGCGGTGTGAAAGGGGTTATTAGAGTTACACTGCAGGTATGAAGAGTTAAGAGGTAAGTAGAATTAACCCTTCCCCAGTATTTGCTGTGTATGGGGCAATAATAGGAAAAACAGATCAAGTTCACTTTTCTTCTCACCATCCATCTTGTATTGATGTGGGAGGCAAGTCCTTAAACTATGATATAAACAGCATATGCTTGAGTTGTGGGCCGCAACTGTTTATGACTGTATAAAGCAATGTCCTTGGGGATAACTGTTGCAAAAATGCAATATCAAGTAATTTTGGAGTATTTTGTTGAGGCATAGCCAGAATATGTGTACCCCACTTGGGATTCAGTATGTGTGACTGGCAGATGGGCTGCTTTTGGCGGTCAGAAGACTGAAAGCTGCATCCTGCTGAAGAGAATAGCGACGGGGGAGGGTTAAGTCTACTTGTTTTTCCTATTATTGAATTCCTCCTACCCTAATGCCCCCATACACATGGTGCGCTACTTTCTTGCTTTCAATTTGCTTTTACTAATTTAATCAAAATTAAATTGACATCAAACAGTTTTCAGACGCATTTGATGCCGACTGTGCAGGCAAAACTATATATAGTACAGATCTGTGCTATGTAGTGTACATCGAATGCGTTTAGCTTCCCATACGATTCGATCCTGATCGACTAGCAAGGCAATCCAACCGTGTGTGCACAACACCCTTAAGAAAATTAAATCAGAAAAGAATCCTGAACAATAAAAACACCTTTTCTGTTAAAGTGTACAGGCATATGCACACAAAAAAAACAATTGTGAGTACCAATAAAATGGCAACTACTATTTTACATGCATCAGATGAAAGTTCGAGTAACCAAACACAGAGCAGTATTGTGATCACAGAACCAAAACACGCTGCAATGAGAGGGGGCGGGAAGCCATACTATGCCAGATGCCTCATTAATTGTGCAGAGTGGAAAAGATTTGAGAAAAACAAAACGGACGAGGGAGCTACCGATAAAACATAAGCGAGGAAGAAAACATGGTTTAGGGCAGACTTCTCTCCGTATAAACCATGGCAATGCGAATAATAAACACAATTAGTAAACACCTTAAGATTGCGATAAAAGAATGACATTTCACCTTTGGTCAAAACAAAACAAGAAAGAAAACTATTCTGAACTATTGGGGGTACTTATGTAGTATCTGGGCTGCCGATTTTGTGATTGTATGCCTTACCTTAAGACATACAATCAGATGCGATGCGATTCGATGCGATTTTGCATAGGATTCAATGTTAAGAAGGTCCTGTTCATTTCCCCACTATCCAAGTGGGCATAGAGTTGATTTTATATAGCGTGGCGAGCGCAGCGAGCCACCGAGCCCGAAGCGTGGCGAGCGAAGCGAGCCCCGCAAGGGGACGCATATTTCTTAAAAAGTATTCTGTGTCCCCTCGCGGGGCTCGCTTCGCTCGCCACAGGTTTATATCCAACTCCATGCCCACTTGGATAGTAGGGCAAGGAACAGGACCCCTTTTTCCCATTGAATTCTATGTTAAAATGGACTCAGACCATTTTAACATTGAATCCTATGGAAAAATCTTGACCATCGCATCGCATACGATTTGGTCGCATGCGATGCGATACGATGCGATCCGATCCGATTTCTAAATCGGAAGCCCAGATACTACATAAGTACCCTATTGGGTCTAAATAGGTCGCATTATACAGTTGCCGAACGCAATGACAAAGTAAAAACACATCACGCAAATATTTCTAGATACAGAAGAGAATGGTCTTTTAAACAAAAACAAGTCAGTTTCAGCTCATTGCATGCGATGTGTTTGTGTCGCGAATCCCTTAATGTACAGTGCTGAAAAGAATGCTGGTGCTTTGCTAATACAGATTAATATTACCAATAATGTTAAGTGTTACTAGGAAGTGACAGGAAATAGTTTGATCTTTTCGCCACCAACTCAAAACAAAAAAAGATTTACAGTCAAAGCTAACATATCGATGCCTGCCTTCCTGCCTGCTGACCATTTGCAGCGACGATGGAAAGAAAGCGGAATACACAGAATGGGTGGTTAGTAGTTAAATAATGGTATTCGTACACTGGCAGATCACATAGGCCTTTGCTGACATTTTCAGCAGGCATTGTTCATAAAGGCGAGTCACATGGCAGCGACAGGCACAGCTTACTGGTTTGTGTACATGTGGTCAGAGTCTCGCAGACTGGTTTAGCCACCAAATAATATAGCAGACAGGCTAACATTGCTAATGTCCTGGGGTAATGAACATGGCACGATTTTCTGCCTCCCATAAGCAGAGTTGTGACTACGCTACAGTAATACCAATCCTGCTGCGACATACAATGTGCATACCATGCATTTATTTACTAATAAGCACCTAAACCATGGCTACAGATAGTATGCCACATGTGCAAAGATAATTCATGAAAACCAAAGCGTAAAGACTCTTTTTACTAAAGAGATAAAAATGAACACCAAGCAGGCAGCGAGCGGGTGGTAACGTCAGCAGGCACAGAGAGCGCTAGAAAACAGTTGCTACATTTTAAATTATTTACACCTTTATTAAAGATATTTAATAAATAGGGTATGATGCTGCCCTGCAGCTTTCCTTGTATTATATTCTGAGATGCGGTAGCAGCCGCAAATAGCAATGACAGGAGTCCTTTAGCAAAACTAACATCTTGTGAGAATGACAATTTAAGATGTAAATGAGCCTACATAGTTAGAGCAGAACATCTAGAGGCTCAACCAATAACACTAAAGAATCCAAACACAAATTGACCGTCTAGGCCTCTCCGCTAGGAAAGTACTGGTGTGTGTGTGTGCATGCCAAGTTACGTCTTCTAGGCCTTTCCAGAAAGGAAGTACAATAGTACATCTAGCAAACATAGATGGAGGCTAAAGCTGTTTAATAAATCGATTGGTATTTAGGAAGTCGGAAAAGTGATCAGTAAAAAAAACTGTGTAATTTGAGTGGAGGGGAGATTAGGCTGCACAACTAATACCAGTGCATGTCTAGGAAGCATGCAGCAGGAAACAAAGCTGGATTTACTGGATGCCTAGAAACTATGCAAAGAATGGCTAATCTTATTGTAGTGAATCAGAGATGGCATGCTTAGGGCACATTTAAAGCAATATGCAGAGCCATGTGCTCCTTCCATCTCATTATTTATCAATACAATACTGACAACTAAAATATGAAGTGTGGATGGATGTTGGATTACTCGTCAATTGCTGCAAGGGTTCTGTTGTAGTGCCTACAATACTGTGCAAACCCTGTGCAGCATCCATGCATGTGGTGCTAGGCCAGGTGTGGTAAGCTTTGTTTCCAGCACCATGTACCTGCACAGAGGTGTGCAGGAGCATATATGGTCAGCAGTGGCTCTGATGGTGCTGCCCTCCTGGCATGCAGTGCAGGAATGCAGGCAGGGTGACTGCAGTGCATGTGATGCCAGTGTTGGGGGGTGGAGGCAGGGGGGTGCGTCTTACCTGTTTGCCCCGGTAGAAGAGCCGCTGCCTGTCCGGGGTCACATTAAAACTCTCCTGGATCTTTAACCTCAGTCCCTCTATTTTGGTGAGACGGGACAGGTCATCTATGGTGTGGGTCTCGGTGCCATCTATGGTCCTCACTTGGATCCACATCTTGTACGAGCTGCCGAGTGCAGTGTGCGATATACAGCCCCGATGCCCCGCACCAGCAGCACTACTATCCTTATGATGATTATTGTTATTATTGTTACTGCTGCTGCCTGTGTGTAATGCGCCCGAGTTGGCGATGACAGCCCAGTTCAACAACAAAGAGCACGGATATACAGGGCGCTGCACCGGGAGATAAGGCGCTCACCGTGATGCTTCCGCCGCCGCCCGGGGCTCTGCTCACTACTAGCAGCACTGGGGGCTGGCGCTGTTGCTAGTATTATTGTTGTTGTCTATACGCGGTGTGCGCGGCGCTGGGCGGCCATGTCGGAGCTGCTGCTGTTGCTCTGGGAGTGTTTACTAGGAGCTGCTGCTCTCACATGGGGGTCACGGCGCCAAGCTAAAATCTCGCGAAATGAAAGCGAGTGCGGGGACGGCCCCCGTGACACAGGCGGCGGCGGTAGCAGCAGCAGGCAGGGACAGGGTGCAGGATGCAGTCACCCCGCCCAGTCCCCGGCGCTAGGCTGCCGCTGCTCCGTGTCACACAGGAGGAGGGCGTCGATCATGCGTCCCATGCAGGGCTGCTGCTGGCCCGCCTTCCTGCTGCTGGATCCGGGGTCAGCCTGCCTTGGTTGGTACCGCAGCTACCGGAGCATCGGGTGCAAATGAGGCGTGTCATAAGACTCGGGAGGGATCCCGGTGGCTGACCTACAATATCTACTTAGACAGGTCGACATTAATAGTTACACATGCACTAGTTTGACAATGACAACATGTCGACACAAGTAGGTGGTCGACGTGAGTTTTTCACAATTTGATCCCCTTTGGAATTTCTCATGCTTCCGATTGCGAATGGGTTGCCCACATGTTCAGGTGTCAAAATTAACACAAAAAAAGGAATGAGAAACTCAGATCGACAATTTCATGTGTTTTGTGTGTCGATTTTTTTGTCAAGGTCCAACTAGTGCATGTAAAACTTTTGGTGTGGGCCTATTAATGCTGCTTTCAGACCGCAAAACTGGCTTTGACCCTGTATTTGGAAACGTTTCCAAAAACGGGTCTGCCAGGTAAAACCCCTTTCACACCGCATCTCTTAAACGGTATATTACCGTTTAAGTGCGTTTTTTTTGCACTGGCAGACCCGTTTTTGGAAACCTTCCAAATACAGGGTCAAAGCCAGTCTTCAGCGACCCCCCCGCGCGGGTTAACACATACAATCCCGTTAACCCCTCCGCACCCCCAACCCCGTTAACCCCTCCCCGCATTGTGTTTAAGAACACCCCCCCCCTGAAGTCGGTACCTCCTCACGTTGCAGTTGATCGGCAGCCGCAGTACTGTACCACGGCTGGCTTCGCGTATGAAAAAAATAAGGAACTTTCTGAAAATGGCTGCCCCATAGGAAACCCCATTTAAAAAAACTGTCTTTCGTACGGGGGCAGCCATTTTCCGAAAGTCACTTTTCTTATAACTCTGATCTCCCCGGGAAACCTATATACTGGCGCATAAGTTAATGGAAGTAGAGACTTCACTTTTTTGTTTGTTTTAATAAAAAGTATCACTGAGTTATGGCAGAATGTCACACGTGTATTACTGCAGAAACGGAGTATAGGTGGTTTGGAGTGAACCAGGCACCAAACCGTTAAAGCTCTCTGCTACCAGGATGCATTGGTCCCTCCTCCCCTATATCCTGCCTGCAGCTGGAGACGCCATTTGACAGGCTTTTATTATTTATTTATTACTATTTAGAGCAAGCATCAATGGGTGTCTGATACTGATGCCAGCACTGCTGCTCCAACAACTCCTGCCGGTGCAGTAGCATTAGTGATGGGTCTAGTGCTCTTGGCGGTCCTCTGCTAGACCAACAGAGCATATTAAGCTGTATAGCCCTGGGGTGAATGTCAACATGGGGGAGGTTGGCTCCCGTGTTAGCCCCAACTCATGGTGTGATTCCTCTTGTGGTTTTCCCGCCTTTTAAGCTGCTATTTCTTACCCTTCTCCTACTGAGATGCTCAGCAGTCAGTGTTATATTGAGTCTGACAGAGATTCTCAAGAGCTGGATTGGGTCTCCCTGTATACCTCTTCCAAGAAACAGGTTATACTGTACTTCAACCAGCCTCTAAGGCAGGCATTCCCAACCACGGTCCTCAAGGCACACCAACAGTGCAGGTTTTAGTGATATCCAGGCTTCAGCACAGATGGTTTAATCAGAATCCCTCAGATACTTATTAAGTCACCTGTGCTCAAGCCTGGACATCTACAAAACCTGCACTGTTGGTGTGCCTTGAGGACCGTGGTTGGGAATGCCTGCTCTAAGGCTTGTGTAGTTGATTCAGTGGACAATTATATATGCACTAGTTAAAAGCCTTTCAAAATGATGAGACTGCAATGTGCTTTCACTTTGAGCTGTGACAGTTTTTACTTTCACTTAGAGCGGTGACAGGTTTTAGCCCACAGACTCTCTACTCCACCCCAGTCAGTATTGGCTTCTACCTCCAATCCCTGTCTTCACAGCTACCTCTCTCCATATCCAGCAAGTTTGACACACATCAGTGTCCCTGCCAAAATTGCTCGCCTTCTGCGTGAAGGAATTGAATAACAGCTCTTCGCGCTGATCTGGAGGAATCCATCATGCATCCATCCACACAAAAAAACTGCTCAACTGGGAAAAACACCACACCATTTATCGGCAAACACATCAACCCACTGTGATTTATTACAATGCTGCTATAACAGAAGTCTCCTTTTCATTTGGGCACACCTTAATTATATTAATTAATTAGCACAGAAAGAATGCTTACAGCATTACAGCGTAGTACAAACACACAGAAATCTCCAGTGGTCTCTACCCACACCCTGGCCTATTACTTGGGCAGCTATTCCACCATCAAGAGCAACAGGCCTCTGCTCTGGAAACCCTTGTATCAGGAGAAGACAGGTGCTACTTAATCAGCCCAACCCAAATCACATCAATTAGGGAACCTGGACTGGATCTCGTTTTTTAAATCTGCCGGTTATGATCTAAAACCTGTACTAAGCCAAAAATGCGGTAAACCCCCTGTTTTACCGCATTTTCAAATTTACCAGAGCCCGTCCGCACCGTCTACGTCTTTGGGTGGCGATACCCTATAGAAGCTCCCCCCCCCCCCCCCCGCAAACCACTTCACACGTATCGCGGGGGGCCTCCGTCACTGCACTGCGATGTCAGCCGCATATGTACATATGCGCTGGCATCATGGCGGGGACGTGGTGAGGGGCAGCGATGTATATGAATACATCCCACCCCTTGTTTCATCCTCCTGGGTACACAGCCCTCCATCACTTTCCAGAGGTCACCCACCTCACCTCCTCCCTAAATTCACCATAGGGTTGTGTTAAAGTCGAGTTGCACACACGCCATTTTAGGATAGTATGGCCGCCATTTTGGTTCGCAGAGTTGCGCAAATAAAGTATACATACCCGAGTCTGTGTGACAAAGTGGACCAGAAGCGCAGCCATACTATTACACATAAATTCATAATACCATACTTACACCAAATAAAATATAGTTAATTAAAGGTTTAGAGCACTACACATAGTTTAATCAGCATTACATACTTCTGTCTGTATAATGTTTGGTACCGTTACGTTTCTCATGCGCAGTACTCCGGTCGTTGCGAAGTTTTCGCAACTCACATGGTCCGATAATTACGGACAAAATCTATATTTCAAGGACTATTTCTGTTAAACTGTGTGTGACAAAAGAATCTAGATATAACCGGTTCTTGTTGCTGTTTACGACCCCCGACGACGATGCCAACACACAAAGGACTCCAAAGTTCACTCCCCCTGCACCAATCCAAACCAGGTGTAATACTTTGTCCCAATCACTGAGGACTGGACATTCGAACCCTGACCAATAGGAATGGCCTTTGACCTCCCCCTTCTGACCCTATAAGATAGCTAACCCTGGGCTGCCTCGGTCACTTCGGCACTGCTTCTATCCCTCACCATTGACCGGGCTATAGTTCAATCTGAATATAGCGAGCTCCGACTGGACTGCGCTGCGCATATTTGAGACGGTAAACGGTTGCATTCCCTGTACTTTCTTTTATTGTATTGTTGGCTGATTGTATTCTGTGCCTGTTTTCTTTCCCTAGTAGTGTTTGAATTGTATTATTATTGTTAGATAATTGTATCACGTGTTACCCTGTATTTTCTTCTTTCTGTAATCCCCTTTTGTCCGCTAGGGACTAAATACACTATTTAAGGAGAATCTATCTCCTCACTTGTTATATCGTGGTCTCGTCTAATTATTCGCATCTAGCGATAAGGTGTATTACGGACCTTGTCCTTAAAGTGTATTCGCAGATTAGAGACTAAGTACTGCGAAGGGATCTCCTATTACTGCATTGATTAATCCGTGTACAATACACGGTAAAGGTACGCTACGCTTTGTTCGCATGTAGCTAGGAATAAAAGGTACGCAAGTTACGGAAAAAGTACGTAACCTACGCTTTTCACTTATTGTTCTTTGGTCATATAAATATCGGTATTGATAATTGGGGGCTTTCGTCCGAGCGTTTCATACTCTAGAACACTGTACCAAACGCGCGGCTTGAACCTATACCAGCAAAAGGGTGGAAGTGATTATTTAACCATTGCTGGATAGGCCAAGTCCGCGGCGGTGCAGGGTTCGAGAGGTGCTAGCGTCTGAACCCGAAGTACAATAAGTGAAATCCAAGGAAATATTAAGCCACGTGTTTTAAAGTATATTAAGTGTTTAGTAATCTGAACTTCTGCCTGCCACAAGTAGTTTAACGGGGTATAGTGTCTTGAGTTGCTTGTTTATTACAGTATATGTGCCACGTGCGATAAGGTTCGCACACGTGGAGGCAAAGGCCTGTGTTTATTATAGTACATAGAGGATCCCTTCTGTGCAAAACTATAACTTTTTATTGTTAGTTACTGCAGGGCCAGGGACTCCGCCACGTGGCGATAAGTTCTGGGCCTTTCAGTAACGTGAAGCGTCTATTGTGTATTATGCAAGGTACGCACGCACGTGCTTACGTTAGGAAATTTTCGCATCTTTGTACGTAATTTACGGATTAAGTGCAGGATTTATTTTGCATCTTTATACGTAACTTTCGGACTGAGTTAAGGGATTTATTCCATATTTATGCGCAATTACTGCGTGTAGCGAAACCCGATCGCGACCTTACAAATACACTGTAGAACACGTGGGTGGCCGAGTCATCGGCGGCCTGTGAACAGGTTTAACAAACACACGTACATACGTGGCTGTTCACTGGCACTGCACATGCAGCACACATAGGAACCCAGAGGTGAATAGTATAAATCACTAGCTTTATTTAAAACAGTATAGTAACATACTGTGGAGTAAGTGGTAATTAATAAAAGAAAATAAGTTTTTCTTTTATTGTTCATTTTTCCCAAAAACAAGCAACTCAAGCATTATTTTAATAGATTCCTATAGCCATTAAAGGGATTTATACCTGCATAAGTATCTAGTGAGAAACTACCAACCTGGGAAGATTTTCTATACAGAAATATTGCAAGTTTAAGCGTAAGACCAAGGTGTAACTAGCACCCAGTGTGAAACAGTCATTGGGTGAACGGGTATGTGACGACACGACTCAGCGCAGTCCAGAGTAGGACATGGTTTAAGACATAGAGGCGCACGTGATGACGTGCCCATAGGAACTGCCCCTTCCGTGGACCTACCTATTTTGATCCACCGGAAGGGTACAAGAAGCTAAATCGGAACCCAGTGATCTGATTAGCCACTTTAGAAATATACCAGTTTTGAGGATACAGGAAAAACAAGTTTTTTTGTGTTCTGCAAAACTCGGCCGCACCCCGCAAATCGTGTAGTTATGCGTTTCTTACCGTAAGCGAGTGGTGATTGAGTAGACGCAACCTCGCAGAGTGGGCTTCACGCTTAAGTGCGGAATAGTGCCACGCTGCTGGGAAGTGTTTTGGGAGCTACTGAATCAAGCTGACCTAAAGGGTCGGCAGCATTCATAATGTGCAGGAAAGACGGTGAACGAGCAGTTGTTTACCAAGAGAAATGGAAAAAGATGACACAGGGCAGCAAGTTAGAATTTCCCAGTGTTGGTAGTTTTGATCCAGAGATCTTATCCGCAGTTAAAGATGAGATATGTCTACTTTCCTCACGTAAGAAGAGAGTGAAGCACATTGAAATTCTAAATTTGTGGCAGAAGGAAGGGCAGGAACAAAGGGGAATTGGATGTCTAGCAATAACAGATACAATCAGCCGCAGGAATGCAACCGCAACCGCTCCCCCCCCCTCCATATGTGCCGGAGGGGTTAATGACTGCTAAACAGAACATGAGTAAAGATGTAACCATTACTAACCTGTACCCTGTTTTATCCCCTTACAAGGAAACCAGAGAGGAAAACGATCTGCTGTTGACATCGGCCGTCTCCCATGCAATTAACATGCTTGAAGGAAAGGCTGAACCAGCAAAACCTGCTGCTGGGGCTCCAGCACAGGAAGAGGAGACGGCTGATGCCAACAGTGTAGTTGTGGACTCAGGTAAGAAAGCACTACACAGCACAGACACAAGCAACCCCATACCAGGACCCAGTAATGCGGATGTGGTGCAAACATACCCAGTACGTACACTTGAGGTTCCCTATGGTAAGGCAGACAGAGAGGGTGTCCTACCAGGAAGATGACCATGTTAAATCCATGGACACGGTTAGAACTGCGGTCCATCATTTCAGATTTCCCTGATCCTAGGAAAGATCTGACCTTATGCCAGAAATTTGTAAGGGATCTGGGAAACTCTGATGAACCCACCAACAAGGATTGGAGAATCATGTTGAGGGCCTGTCTCCCTACTCACATCGATATCTTGAAATTCATTCAGGATAGCGGGTTGAGAGGAGACAAGGAAATAAATGATGAGATCAACCAGGAAATGATACGCCTAATAAACTTACAGTTGGGTGTATATTTTCCTGCAGCAGTGGAATATAGCAAGATTTTCACTATCAAACAAAAGGATGGTAAATCAGCTAGCGAATATTTCAACCGGGGTTTGATGATGGTATCCAAACACACTGGTGTCGCCGATCTTAAGGATAACCCACACCTGAGGGAGATGGTTGTCTCTGTGCTAGTGGAGGGGCTGAGAGAGAAATTGAGGACCAGGGTCCAGACATCTTTCCCGAATTGGCGAGGAATGACAGTAGATGCCCTACGGGAATCTGCTGTCGACCATGACAAAAACATACTAAGAAACAGAGAGATGCAAACCAAAAAATTAATGGTGGTTAGCATCCAAGCTTTTGCAAATGTCCCAAATAAAACTGCATACCAACCAAACACCAGAGACACAGGGAGAAAACCCATGGTATGCTACAACTGCAACAGAGAGGGACACTTTGCACACCAATGCAGGTCAGGAAACCCCAGGAGAAACAGAACACATAGGCGAGAATGGGAATCTCACCAGGGTGAGACCCGGAGATACCCAACCCCTAGACAATGGGAGGAGACAGACAGGTCACGCAACATGCCTCCTCCCCATCTGATGGCTGACACCGTACTAAGGGCAACCCAGGTAAGACAATAGGAAACAGGTCATACCTGTATCCTACAGCCAGTTAGATTGACACAACACCTTAGAGAGGAACCTCAGGTAAAGGTTGATATAGCTGGAGTAAGACAAACCTTTTTGGTTGATACAGGGGTGGCCAGATCTGTTCTCAACACTCCCCTTCACTTGGGTTTCACTGATCAATCAGTAGCAGCAATTGGGGTAACAGGAAAAGTGCAACATTACCCACTGACGAAACCGGCAGTTACAATCGGACCTCTGCATACCAAACATTCTTTCCTGTTGGCGGCTCCGACTAACCTCCTGGGTAGAGACTTACTATGTAAAATGGGATGTGTCATCTATTGCACCCCCGATGGGGTATTTCTGGACACTCCTAGAGATCTTGCACAGGAAGTGCAAGATATGCTGGACAGTCCTCAGAGGCTAATGTTGTATTCAACTGTTGTAGAGTCGAATCCATCTAGGGTAGCTGAAATTACAGCACAAATACCGAGTTCCCTTTGGACTAAAGATGGACAGGATGCTGGGTTGATGGCAAACGTAGCTCCAGTAGAGATTCGTTTAAAAGAAGGCAGGATAGCCCTAAAAATACCACAATACCCTTTAAAACCTGAAGTCGAACTAGGTGTGTACCATGTGATCCAACGATTGCTCCAACAAGAAATCCTAGTTCGAACCTCTAGCACGGCCAATAGTCCCATTTTTCCTGTGAAAAAGAGTGGGGGAGGGGCTACAGACTAGTGCAGGACCTAAGAGGGGTAAACAAAGTAGTTGAGAGCCAATTCCCCGTAGTGCCAAACCCAGCTGTCATCCTGATGCAAATCCCACCTCACTGTACACATTTTACAGTCATTGATTTGTGTTCTGCTTTCTTCTCTGTCCCTTTGCACCCTGACAGCCAATACCTTTTTGCTTTTACTTACAGAGGAGTACAGTACACCTGGACTCGACTCCCTCAGGGATTCATAGACAGCCCTAGCATCTTCTCCCAGGCCTTGCATGATTGTTTACAATCCTTCCAATCCTTGAGTGGTTCGATACTAATACAATATGTGGATGATCTATTGTTGTGTTCTGAGTCACTGGAGTCATCAGTAGATGACACTCGACAGCTGCTGATGCATCTCTCAGAGACAGGACATAAAGTATCAAAGGATAAGTTACAATTATGTCAGACCAGGGTTAAGTATCTGGGCCACTGTCTTACCCAAGGGCTGAGACGCCTCACTGATGACCGAATCCAAGCGATTCAAAACATGGTGCTGCCACAGACCCAGCACCAGATCCGTATGTTCCTAGGCATGTGTGGATACTGTCGCAATTGGATCCCAGGATTCTCTATTCTGGCATTACCACTACAAGAAATGGTTTCCTCAACTAAGCCAGATCGGGTTTCTCATAATGAGGAATCTGAACTGGCTTTCAAAGAACTAAAGGTGAGCCTAACAAAGGCTCCAGCACTGGGAATGCCAGATTACGGGAAACCCTTTGAACTGTACGGAACAGAATCAGCTGGGTGTGCGGCAGGAGTACTTGTCCAAAAACATGGTGATGCCAACCGACCAGTAGCGTACTACAGTGGCCAATTGGACACAGTAGCACGCTCGCTCCCAACTTGCTTACGAAGCGTAGCTGCAATAGCACAACTAGTAAGCAAGAGTGAGGATGTGGTGTTAGGACACGATTTAACTGTTCATGCTCCCCATGCTGTTTCTGCCCTCCTAAACTCTGCCCAAACACGACATGTGTCCTCAGCACGGTTCACCAAGTGGGAACTGGCGCTAATGGCCCCAGTAAATATTACCATAAAAAGATGCAACACACTGAACCCAGCCACATTCCTACCTCATGTGCCCTCCAAGGCACAAAGGGTGGAGTTTGATGGGAATGTAGCTGAAAATGGTAAGGCAGAGTTTAGTGAAGGTGAGGACAAACATGATTGCATGACCTACCTGAATCAGACCTTTACAGAAACGTCCTGACATAAGCGACAGCCCATTAAGTGAGGTAGACATAACCTTATACACTGATGGTAGCTGTCATAGACAAACGGAGACGGGAGAGCTGTGCACAGGCTACGCGGTAGTAGATGGAGAAGGTATTGTGGAAGCTGAACCCCTAGGACCACCTCACTCAGCACAAATAGCGGAACTGGTGGCACTGACCAGAGCATGTGAACTGGCCAAAGGAAAATCAGTTAAAATATATACCGACTCCAGATATGCTTTCGGAGTAGTACATGATTTTGGAGCCCTATGGCGCCTCAGAAATTTCATGACGGCGGCTGGCACACCAGTGGCGCATGCGACATATATCAGAAAACTTCTGGGAGCTATCCAGCTTCCAAACAGAGTGGCTGTTATTAAGTGCAAAGCTCACACATCAGAGAAGAACCCGGTGTCCCTTGGTAACAGCCGCGCTGATGAGGCAGCGAAAAGGGCCGCATGCCCTGTAAATATTTCTACCCATCCTACAAACCTCTGTACACTTAACATGGTATCCACATCAAAACTGATAGACATGCAGAATTTGTGTTCCCCACAGGAGAGAGCTGTATGGAAGTCGAAGTGATGTGGCAAAGAGTCCACCGGACTTTGGAGAGATGGACACGGGAAACCAGTGGCCCCCAGGGCATACCTTCCTAGTCTAGCCGAGGCGGCCCATGGGCTGACACATCTTGGGAAGGAAGGTATGTGCAAGCTGGTAAAGGCCTACTGGTGTGCACCAGGGTTCGCGTCTCAAGCAGGTAGAGTGGCAATGTCATGCCTCACCTGTTTGATGAAGAACATTGGAAAAGCCATCCCAACAGAGCCATCCCACATCCCTCCTACAGAAGGCCCTTTCCAGGTAATACAAATCGACTTCATACAGTTACCACCCTGTAGAAATTTGAAGTATGTGTTGACATGTTTTCCAGCTGGGTGGAGGCTTTCCCCGCTGCCTCCAACACTGCTACCTTTACAGCTAAGAAAATATGTCAAGAGTTTGTCTGTAGATATGGTATCCCAAAGGTCATCGAGAGTGACAGAGGCACTCATTTCACAGGAGAAGTCTTCCAAATCATGTGTAAACTCCTGGGAATTAATAGTAAACTTCATACTCCATATCGATCCCAAGCGAGCGCCAAAGTTGAGAGAATGAATGGTACTATTAAGAACAAATTGGGTAAAGTTATGGCTGAAACAGGGTTGTTATGGCCAGAGGCACTGCCCATTGTGCTGTATAGCATTAGGACCACTCCCAGACCTCCGCTTAATTTGTCCCCCTTCGAGATATTGTTTGGCCGGCAGCCACACGTCATGATAGACCCACAGGATGATCTCAAGTGTAACAATGAGCTAACTGTACAATATATCCTAAAGCTAAACAAACAGCTGAGGAAACAACAAAAGGAACTGAATTTACTGACACCTGACATGCCTATTGAGAACTGTCATAATCTTAAACCAGGAGACTTTGTTATGATCCGAAATTTTTTACGCTCAGGTTGTTTGATAGACCGTTGGGAAGGACCGTACCAAGTTTTGTTGACCAGCACTACATCAATTAAAGTCGCAGAGAGAGAGACTTGGATACATTCGTCCCACTGCAAGAAAGCCAGTAACCCGGAGTTCCCTTGTGCAGAGAGTGAAAGAGAAGAAATATCGCTAGAGGCATTGTTCCGGGAGGATTGAAAGGCAGCTAAGGTCAAGCAACCTGTACGAGCAAAAGTTAAAGAGCAGAGCAATAAAAGACCCCTGGTAGAGATGATGGAAGCAACAGGTTCATGGTTATATTTCTATTTCTTTGTTTTCTTCCTGTTTCCCCTTCTTCACCCAAAGATACTCGGTGGCTGCCAACCTCTAGAGCGATCGGAGCGGAGTTCTGACAGTGTACTAATGGACCCAGACCAGGGTGAAGTAGAATCCCTAAACAAGCCTGATACTTTACCCATAACAGGAGAGGGTAAGAGGTATGAGGGGAACGTAGTTCAAGGGCAATGTGATGAGTTATTGTCTGGTGAGTACTGTGTTTGTAGATATTGTCAGCCAAAAATGGAAGAAAAATGCATCCAGCGATGTCAGTCGATGGGTAAGGCAACTACGAGCCGACATCCCTTGAGTGATTACCACTCATTAGTGGGTAAGGTTTTAAACCAAACAGAATGCTGGGTGTGTTCACAAGTATTACATAAAAGAAGTAGTGTAGGCCTAGTCCCATACCCGCTAAATATCTCTGAGATAAGCGTCTTAAATAAAGGGAGGCCACTGTATAAGAGATACCTGTATACCAGGTCCCCTAGTCTTAGATTACACCCATACCAAGTGGATAAGTCCCTGGTATGTATGAACTTCTCTAGTTCCAGAACGATTGGTACTTGGGAAGTGACATGGCACAACCAGACGATAACTTACTCCCAGCGTCCAGATGGAGAGCCTATTGATAAGGAATTGTTATTAAAGATCCGCACCAGTGGAAGACACTATAAATATGTTTACACTGTAAAGAAAAATAAAATGATGGCCGGCAGAGTATCCGCCGGTTATTGTAATATGACCTTACAACCAGAAACCTGTGAGGAACAGGTCAGGGAGCAGGGGACGGGAATGTTCTTATGGATAGTGTGTGATAAAATCATGAAATATTCTGTCCCTTATTTTCTCCCTGATGATGTTTATTATATTTGTGGTAGAAGGGCGTACAAATGGCACTCCATGAACTACGTTGGAATTTGTTATTTAGGTAGAGTGCTACCCGAAGTAATGACCCTTACACATGATGAAATGGTAAGCATACACAAAGGTATACCTCCTCCTTACACTCATACCCATTATGACCAAATCCACAAAAGGGATTTAACAATCAAGAAGGAGCCCCTAGCATCTGAATTGATACACAAATCATTCGGTATCCAACTCCTCATTGCGTTAGACATTACCCATACCGCCAGGGGAGTCATTAATTTTAAGTATATTCAAGCATTAGCAAGCTTGGTAGATAACATCACTGAGATTTATGATGACACCTTTAGATACACTGGGAGAGAGTTACAGGCATATAAAAGAGAGCTAGTTCAACATCGGATGGTGTTGAACTATCTGACAGCCATGACAGGAGGATATTGTGTCACCCTCTCCACACAGTTTGGGGTAAAATGTTGTACTTACATCACCAACCATACTGAAGACCCAGAAGAAATCATCGATCATCGGATGGATGAGATTCTTCAACTTAAATGGGAATTTAGAAGGGAACACAATGTCAGCCTGGCAGAAGTAGGTGATAAGGTCAGCGAATGGACCTCCTGGCTGAACCCAATGCACTGGTTCTCCGGTTTAGGAGAATGGGCACAAGGAATCATAGCTAATATCGGAAAACTACTTCTTTGTATCGGTGGTGCCATTATAGTCTTATTGCTATTGTTTAAATGTGTTTAAATGGTGACCCGGGGAAAGACAAAACGTACTGAAATCATGAGTGTAAGAAGGAGGGATGCAGAGGAAGACCAGGGTTTGGTATATGACCCTAGAATTGAAACCATCACCCACTTAAAGATATATTTGAAAAAGTGTATATGTTGTAACCTCCCTTGTTTTTATTTTTATCCCAAAAATTGTATTTTATCCTTCGTCACCCTGAGTAGATTGTTCGATAAATGTGTCCCCTCATTTATCCATAATCCTGGATTGGCCTAGCGCAGATGGTTTACTCCCCTTTTATTTAAAATTCAAGGATCCCAAAATTATTGTTAGGATTATGAATTTCTGTGTTTTAGGAAATATTTTTGTACTGTGACAGTTTTGTATTTACTGTCAAAGGGTGGACTGTTAAAGTCGAGTTGCACACTTGCCATTTTAGGATAGTATGGCCGCCATTTTGGTTCGCAGAGTTGCGCAAATAAAGTATACATACCCGAGTTTGTGTGACAAAGTGGACCAGAAGCGCAGCCATACTATTACACATAAATTCATAATACCATACTTACACCAAATAAAATATAGGGTACTCTTTACTTAGAACGGCGCCCACGATTTTGATCGTGGGCATCGTTAGTAAAAAATCGCGGGCATCGCATGCACGAAAAAATCGGGTGCGATGCGACCGACGCGATGCCCGCGATTTCCCATAGGGAACAATGTTAAATGTCTCAATTGACCCGATTTTCCTGTTCAATGCCTCAATTGACCCGATTTTTCCATAGGAAACAATGTTAAATGGCCCACAGAGGCCAAATAGGCACCCTGAAGTGTGAAATGGCCCCCACAATTGTTAACGCCACCCCACGATCAACGTGAACCCGAAGCGTGGCGAGCGCAGCGAGTCCGCGAGGTGCGGCGGTACGCGTCCTACGACCTTTTCATACCCCCACTATCCACGTCGGCGTGGAGTTGAGAATAGAAAGTGTGGCGAGCGCAGCGAGCAACCGAGCCCAAAGCGTGGCGAGGGGACGCGGACAGCTGTGAAGCCCGCGAGGGGACGCGTATACCTGTGAAGGTATCCGCATCCACTCGCCACGCTTCGGGCTCGCCACACTTTCTATTCTCAACTCCACGCCGACGTGGATAGTGGGGGTATGAAAAGGTTGTAGGATGCGTACCGCCGCCCCTCGCGGGCTTGCTGCGCTCGCCACGCTTCGGGTTGACGTTGATCGTGGGGTGGCGTTAACAATTGGGGTGGCCATTTCACACTTCAGGGTGCCTATTTGGCCTCTGTGGCCCATTTAACATTGTTTCCAATGGAAAAATCGGGTCAATTGAGGCATTGAACAGGAAAATCGGGTCAATTGAGACATTTAACATTGTTCCCTATGGGAAATCGCGATGGGCGCCCTCCTAGGTAAAGAGTACCAAATATAGTTAATTAAAGGTTTAGAGCACTACACATAGTTTAATCAGCATTACATACTTCTGTCTGTATAATGTTTGGTACCGTTACGTTACGTTTCTCATGCGCAGTACTCCGGTCGTTGCGAAGTTTTCGCAACTCACATGGTCCGATAATTACGGACAAAATCTATATTTCAAGGACTATTTCTGTTAAACTGTGTGTGACAAAAGAATCTAGATATAACCGGTTCTTGTTGCTGTTTACGACCCCCGACGACGATGCCAACACACAAAGGACTCCAAAGTTCACTCCCCCTGCACCAATCCAAACCAGGTGTAATACTTTGCCCCAATCACTGAGGACTGGACATTCGAACCCTGACCAATAGGAATGGCCTTTGACCTCCCCCTTCTGACCCTATAAGATAGCTAACCCTGGGCTGCCTCGGTCACTTCGGCACTGCTTCTATCCCTCACCATTGACCGGGCTATAGTTCAATCTGAATATAGCGAGCTCCGACCGGACTGCGCTGCGCATATTTGAGACGGTAAACGGTTGCATTCCCTGTACTTTCTTTTATTGTATTGTTGGCTGATTGTATTCTGTGCCTGTTTTCTTTCCCTAGTAGTGTTTGAATTGTATTATTATTGTTAGATAATTGTATCACGTGTTACCCTGTATTTTCTTCTTTCTGTAATCCCCTTTTGTCCGCTAGGGACTAAATACACTATTTACGGAGAATCTATCTCCTCACTTGTTATATCGTGGTCTCGTCTAATTATTCGCATCTAGCGATAAGGTGTATTACGGACCTTGTCCTTAAAGTGTATTCGCAGATTAGAGACTAAGTACTGCGAAGGGATCTCCTATTACTGCATTGATTCATCCGTGTACAATACACGGTAAAGGTACGCTACGCTGCACTACGCTTTGTTCGCATGTAGCTAGGAATAAAAGGTACGCAAGTTACGGAAAAAGTACGTAACCTACGCTTTTCACTTATTGTTCTTTGGTCATATAAATATCGGTATTGATAGTTGCTTGGAGGATTGGGACCTACAAACCTGTGTTGCTGTTTCCCCGGGCGATGTCGCACCTTAAAACTTATATGGCTGTAAGGCCAAAAGCCAATTTGTCACATGAGCATTCACCTCTTTATTCATATGCATCCAATGTAAGGGCGCATGGTCTGTGACCAACAAAAACCCATGTCCCAACAAATAATATTTTAGGTATTCGACTGCTGACTTAATTGCTAAGCACTTCTGCTCTACAGTTGAGTACTTGCTGTGTCTTGGAAGGAATTTACAGCTAAGGTAGAGCATGGGCTTCCCCTCTTCATCTACCTCTTGGGAAGGACTGCTCCTAATTCTGTCCCAGAGGCATCCATCTGTAAACGCACTTTTTACCCGTTATTTTGCCGTTTGTTTACCGTTTTAAAACGGTAATTTGTGCAGTCTGAAAGGTGCAGAGTGAATTTATCGGTTCTATTGAACTGGTATTTCTAAACAGTAATAAAGCAGGGTCCTACCCGTTTCAGACCCGTTTTTTTCCACCGACTGTCAGGACTGTATTTGTTTGTGGACCCAGACAAGAGCAGGTGACCAGTTGGCTGGATGCATGAGGACAGAAGCTGGCAGGTTTGATGAAAGATGTATTCATGCATATGGGTACAGGTAAGTATCTATGGATGAATGAAGCAATAAATGACTGAATTAATAAAGTCAATAACTGAATAAGATTAAATCAATGGCTGAATGGAATAAAGCCAATGGCTGGATAACATGAAGTTAAAAGTTATTTGGAGCTGGGATTTCCATCAATACTGGAAAGCAGGCTTGCTCAGAACTGGGACACCAGTGATGCAGGAGTGCAGGCTTGCATGGAGCTGGAGACACCAGCGATGCAGAAATGTAGGCTTGCTTGGAGCTGGGTACACCAGCGATGTAGGAGTGCTGGCTTGCATGGAGCTGAGGACACCAGCATTGCAGGAGTGTAGGCTCGCGTGGAGCTGGGACACCAGCGATTTAGGAGAGCAGGCGTGCATGGAGCTGAGGACACCAGCAATGCAGGAGCGTAGGCTTGAGTGGAGCTGGGGACACCAGCGATGCAGAAATGCAGGCTTGTGTGGAGCTGGGCACACCAGTGATGCAGAAATGCAGGCTTGTGTGGAGCTGGGCACACCAGCGATGCAGCAGTGCAGGCTTGTGTTGAGCTGGGGACACCCGCGGTGCAGGAGTGCAAGCTTGCTTGAAGCTGGGGGCACCAACAGTACAGGGACCACAGCTTCTTTGAAGCTGGGGACACCAGCAATAAAGAAAGAGAGTTACTTGAAGCTGGGACACCAGCAATGCAGGGGTACAGGCTTGTTTGAAGCTGGGGACACCAGCAGTATAGGTAGCAGTGTTCCTGGAAGCAGGGGACACCAGCAATGCAGGGTTGCAAGCTTGCTCGAAGCTGGGGACACTGGTAATACAGGAGCACAGGCTTGCTTGAAGCTGTGGACGCCAGTAATGCAGGGGTGCAGGCTTGCTTGAAGCTGGGGAGACGAGCAGTACAGGTAGCAGTGTTGCTTGAAGCTGGGGACATGAGCAGTACAGGTAGCAGTGTTGCTTGAAGCTGGAGACACCAGCAGTAAAGAAGCATGTTCTAGCTTGAAGCTGGGAGCACCAGCAGTACAGGAAGCAGGGTTGCTTTAAGCTGGTCGTACCAGCAATACAAGAAGGCAGGCTTGCTTGAAGCTGGGGGCACCAGCAAAGCAGAAAACAGGGTTGCTTGAAGCTGGGGATACCAGCACTGGAGGAAGCAGGCTTGCTTGAAGCTGGGAGAGCCAGCGGGTCAGGACAGCTGGATTGCCTAGAGCCAGGTGAAGCTGCAGATGGAACTGTACTGTCTCTTTAAGGAGCTTTGAGAATCGTAGAAGCTGTCCTTAATGAACACCTGGAGTCAGGGAGTGCTGAGGCTGGTCATTTCACTGTGTCTTGGAAGCAGAGATAAGCAGGAGCTCACTACAGGCTGATAGTAGACAACAAAACACTGACCGGGTGCTGTGCCCTGAGCTGGTTGTAAGAAGATTGGGTACGGCGTTCCCCTGAAGGGGAGTCAGTTCTGACTGAGTTTAGCAGCGTCAGATGACCAGGAAGTGTCATGGCACTGCTCATGGAGGAGAATGGAGTCAAGACTGGCATGGTGGGCCCGCAGGGATGTGCAGCAGGATACCCGGCCACTGGGTCAGAATGCCGCAGAGGCAACAGTGGGACACCAGCAGGGGCAGCCAATGATGGGCAGCATTTTACAGAGAGCTGAAGGTAACGCAATGTGCTGCTGGGAAGCGCTGACAGTCTCCGTTTTGTTGCAGGGACCATAGGCGAATCTAGGGGGTGGTCCGGGGGTGCACTGGACCACCCATTAGCCCATTTTGTAGCTGAGGGATGGGGCTTTCCAATGAGCCCAGCCCCGTGTCTCTAGCCCCCTGGGAACCGGAGATACTGCCAGGCAAAACTGGAACGTTTTCCCTATAGGATAACATGGGACCCGCTAATTCCGGCCCTCACCCAGTTCAACGGCTGCCAGTTCCCCCTTCGGCATCACTGAAGCTCGAGGTTGATCTCAGTCGAACCCAAATCGCTGGGCCTTCAATCTGATACCAGGCTGGATCCATATGGGTTAATTGGTTCCAGGGATATTGAGGTTAAACCATTTTTTTTTTTATTTCTAAAATGTAATTTCATGACTATTTATGTTCTTTGAGGGCAGATTTCTCTGGAACCAAACAGCCCAGTTTCACAGGACCAAAATTATTCGAAGCCAACTCAAAAGTTCTTCAATATGATACTGGTCTCATGTAAATGGGTCAGTTGGTTTCGAAGATATAGCTGGTTGGTTAAAGGGGGGTAGGGAGAGGGGAGTGGTTGTCTCTCCCCCTCACACCAGAAAATGCAGGGACTAGGCTGGTGTATAAGGGGTCAGCCTGGGAATGTCCCTGCATGATCCTGGGACCATATTGACAGGTAAATACTGGGCAGCTCCCTGCTCTCTGCCCAGCTGTCAATGACTGTCACCTCTGCAGCTTCTGCTCCAATTCTTCTCCCCGCTTTCACCTCAGCCCGTCCCCCCTTTAATCATGTGGTGCCGGCGCCCGGTGTGCTCCCCCGATGTCACGCACAACAACAGCGCGCACAATATTTCAAATGTCCACTCGGCTAGAGGGGACACCAGAGGGGAGTGGGAGCGTGCTCTGTGTTGCGCTGCGCTCTGCTCCTCTCCCCATAGAAGCAGCTGCACTGCTCTACATCTCTCCCTGCAGCAGCAGCGAAGGCTCATATAAAAATTTACAGTAAGTGGCACTTTTGGGGGCATTGCTTAAGGGACGCTACAAGTGGCGGTATGTGGGGGCATTACGCATAATGTGTGGCTTAATTGTGTAAGGGGCATTACGGTGTGCAGCATCATATGTAAGGGGCATTATGTGTGCAGCATCATGTGTAAGGGGCATTATGTGTGCAGCATCATGTGTAAGGGGCATTATGTGTGCAGTGTCAGGTCTGGGGTCTGTTGTGTTCCCGACTCTGACCGTGGTGGACCAGTGGAGGGTGCTGAGTATCGGAAGGCTGGAGGCCTGATGTATGACATGCACAGGGGCAAGGCCTTGCGTACCAGAGTGTTGGCGGAGACCATAAACAGAGGCGCGGAGTCTAACCTGCCAGCGGTATTCACCAGGGACCCCCGCAAGGGGATATGGACTTAGCTGCGTCTGACAGGCAGGTCGCGGCCCTCTGCCCTGGCCCTCTGGACGTAGGCTGGGACTGAGGCTGTGAGCATAGGAGATGGTAATAATAATGACACTGGAGACACTGGCAGGTGGAACAGTCTCTAGAAGGCACAATGTGAAAGTGTCAACACCGATGTCGATAGCGGGGTCGATGGGATCACTCAACTGCACGATGGTAACTGCAGGAGGCTTCTGGAGATGGTATGCCAGGTGAGGATGGTAGCAGGAATAGTTACTCGACTGCAGAGTGGAAATAGCAGGAGTCTTCTGGGGATGACAAACCAGGTAGTAGCTGCAGGAACTGCGAGAGGTACACGGGGAGACCGGATAACCAGGAGCCTTGGAAACAGCTGAACACAGGAGGTACTGGGGTCAGATGAACACAAGTACAAGGCAATGACTGAGGATTAGAGACCGGAATATATCCCCCTTGCTGAGTGCTGATTGGGTAGCTGCAGCAGCACCAATCAGTACAGGGAAAGAGTGAGCATACCTGAGAGGTATGCAGGTGTGTGGGTCAGAGGTTACCCTGGCTGAACAGCGGGATTGGACTTTCTGGTCAGCTGAGCGCATGTGTCATGGCGGCGCCCATGACGCGCGGAGTCCAGCGTGCCGGCATGTCGATGACACGGGTCAGCACCCGCCAAACATGGGACATCTCGCCAGATACTAACAGCGACCAGAGGCCTTACTCTCAACGCTGACCACCGGGAAGGTAATGGACGAGGTCTCAGACGGGGCTGAGACCCACAGTTTGTGACATGCAGCATCATGTGTAATGTGTACTATGGTGCACGGCATCATGTGTAATGGGTACTATGGTGTGCGGCATCATGTGTAATGGGTACTATGGTGTGCGGCATCATGTGTAATGGGTACTATGGTGCCATCAAGCAAGAACCCCCTAGCAATGAGCACGTAGGTAAGCAGCACTTATGTGTGATGTCACGCCTCCTTCCCATGAGGCCACGCCTCCTTGGTGCAAAGGTCCCCCTACTATTATGTCAAGTTCTGGGACCACCCATTACCCTAATTCTAGATTCGCCTATGGCAAGGACTGTTTATTAAGACATTCAGTTAGTGGAGCCGCTCTAGTGGCAAAATCTCAAATGAACTTGCGACCAAGATATGTCCTGTTGTGACTTACATTTGGGTTTAGACCAAGTCAAGACTGCTTTTACCTTACTAGGTGGAGGTTCAACCTGTCTTCTGCCCACAATGTACCCCAAATACTTTGCTTCCCCCATACCAATGGCACATTTCTCAGAGTAAACCCGTGTGCCTGAAGAGACTTTAAGACAGCCTCTACCTTTGGTAGGTGTTATTCCCAGTTAGAGCTATAAATAGAAATGCCATCTAAATATGCAGCTGCATACTGCCTGTTGGACCACAGCAACTTATTCGTAACTCTCTGGAAGTTTATTGGGGCACCATGTAAGCAGAAACACCCAAATCAAGTGCCAGAACTTTGTACTGAAATAAGCCCTCTGACGTAGAGAAGGATGTTTTTGCCTTAGCTCTTCCGTCAAAGGGATCTGCCAATATCCTTTTGTCAGATCAAGAGTGGTAAGATACTGACTCGTGACTACATGTTCTACCAAATCAACCTGGGCCAAAGGGTAGAAATCAAAGCAAGAAATTTTCAATTTATGGAAGTCATCTTAATGCACCCAAAGGCTTAGGTCAGGCTTTCCCAACTACGGTCCTCAGGGCACACCAACAGTGCAGGTTTTAGTGATATCCAGACTTGAGCACAGGTGACTTAATTAATACCTGAGAGATTCTGATTAAACCATCTGTGCTAAAGGATATCACTAAAACCTGAACTGTTGGTGTGCCTTGAGGACCATGGTTGGGAAAGCCTGGCTTAGGTACTAAAACAATGGGATTATTCCACTCATTGGTTGCCTCCACTATAACCCCTAGGTGTAGCATCTATAGCAATAGTGCCACATTTCATATTATGCAGGGGTATAGCCTCCAGGTATCTGGTAGCATAATCCTTTACCATTAGTATGTATTGGTGCCCTTGATTTTTCCACTGGTCCTATAAAATCCATAGCATTTTCCTCAAAAGGCATGGAAATGATAGGGGTAGACCAGTGGAGCCCTAAACTCTGGCCGAGGGGCCGTCTTCTGGCACACTGGGCACTCCTGATAATACCTCTTGACTAAGACATAGATGCCAGGCCAAAATAACCTTAACTGTGTGCATTGGAGTTTTTTCTCCTCCCACAGATTGCCACCCCACAAATGCGTATGTGCAACTTCTAATACCAACCGCTCAAGTTTTCGGGGGAACTAACAAATTATCTACTCTTTTCCCCTGTAAAGTAGCAACACAATATAGCAGATCATTCTTTAGCACAAAATATGGCATACCCTCTGATAGTAAAGAAGCAATCATCTCACCCAAAGTCCCGCAAAGGGACAACATATCAACATATTTTAATTTATTAACAGTTTCTTATGTAGCGCAGACATATTCCACAGCGCTTTACAGAGGGTATTTGAATATTCACACCAGTCCCTGCCCCAGTGGAGCTTACAATCTACAGTATACAGTATTCCCTACCACATGTACATGCACACAATGATTCTAGGGTTACATTTGTTAGGAGCCAAATAACCTAACCTACCATTATATTTTTGGATTGTGGGAGGAAACCCACGCAAACACAGGGAGATTATACAAACTCTGCACAGTTAAGGCCATGGTGGGAACCCATGACCTCAGTGCTGTGAGGCAGTAATGCTAACCATTACACCATCCATACTGCCCCATAAAAAGCCATTTGTTATTGTAAACTTAACTAATTATTGTCAATATATACATTTAAAAAAGTTTAAAGGTAAAGAAAACACTCACCAGGCTGTGGTATGTCTGAATCAATGACGCCAGGTGGACATATGACCTTAGGAAAGATGAGGACCTTCATTAAGGTTCGAAAACCTCAGCATTCATAGCCAGCGGCGTAGCTAGGGTGGTGCACAAGCTCCGGGTGCAGAGATATCACAGGGCGCCAGAGCCGTGCACTCTGCCGCCGGCTCCCCAGCCCTGCTCGCCCGCTCCCCCAGCTCGCCCCACTGGCGCCACAGACTCTGCCTGCCGTGGCCACTCCAAAGATGGCCACCGCTTTGCAGGAGACAGACGCTAGAGGTGAACATGACCTCTAGGGTGACATTTATTAGAGATCGCTGTTGGGTTTTTGGCGATTTTTATCGCAAAAACGGCCAGTTTTTCATTTTTTCCCCCAAATCGACTACTTAATGGGTGGCGATTTGCGGCATAAATTGCACTTTTTGCCGCTAATTCGCACTTTCTGAAGTGGCGATTTACAACATCGCATCCAGATGTTTTCCCATTGAAAAAGATACAAATCGCTAATTTAATGTCTGCCGCATTTGGAAATCGGCAACAAAATGCGGTTTTTGCCCCCCCCAAAAATAGACCAAGTACAGGGTGGCGATTTGCTTAAAATCGCCAGCGTTTGAGCATAGAAACGGTTAAATATCTCACAGGTGACCCACATAGCACTAACTAACTCCCCTACATATACTCCCACATGATTATGGACACCTGTGAGGCTGTTTGAGATGGACATTTTGCAGAGTGGACTGGAGGTGCTAGTGTGTGAGCTGGGGCGTTTGGAGGAGCTACGCAGAAGGGATGATGCTGCCCACCAGATCCAGGTACCCCGACCACTCCGTGCTTCTCGTCGGTACCGTGCTAGGGTGTACCTGGACTCCCTCTCTGATCAACAGGTGGTGGACATGTTTAGGTTGAACCGACAGAACCTGTTGAACTTATATGAGCAGGTGAGAGATGATTTGGACCCTTGTGGGGGGGCCAACTATGCAGTGTCTGGGCTGCAGAAATTAATGTGCGCCCTCCACTTGTTTGCCACAGGCTCCACTCAGTCTGTGAGCTCATGGGCCTTGGGGGTGTCACAAGCCACTTTCTCTAAACATTTTTCTCAAGTGTTAAATGCATTAAAGAAGCTGTGGCGCACATATATCACATTCCCACGTTGTGAGTCCGAATGGCAGGACCTGAAGGTGGCATTCTATCGGCTCTCAGCATTTCCAAATGTGCTGGGAGCCATAGACTGCACCCACATTGGGATTCGGGCCCCGCACGTGAGGGAGCATGTCTATGTGAATCGCAGTGGCAGACATTCCCTCAATGTGCAGGTGGTCTGCGATGCCAACCTCAGAATTCTCAGTGTGGTTGCAGGCTACCCCGGGAACTGCCATGATGCCTATATCCTGCGCAGGGGCTGGCTGGCAACTTTTAGCCTAGGGGGCAAGTCCAGAGCGCTGGCCCATACCACCCCCCCCCACCACCACCACCACCACCAACCATCCTGAAGACGGAATGCTTGTGCGCACCGAAGGCGCGCTGAAAAATTAGGCGTGTGGCCTATCATAAGGGGTTGTAGCCTGTACCGTGATTGTATTGTGTACCTGCAGATTGCACATTGTGATGCTAATTACACATTATGCTGCACACCTTGATGCCCATTACACCCCATACTGTGATGGCAATTACCCAATGCTCCCCACACCATAATGCCAATTACGCCCCATACCATGATGCCCATTACACCGCACAATGTGATGTCCACAGTGCCAGATATGCCACCACAGTGCCAGAGACACATGCCCCCACAGTGCCAGAGACACATGTGCCCCCCACAGTGCCAGATATTCCCCCACAGTGCCAGAGACACATATGCCCCCACAGTGCCAGATATGCCCCCACAGTGCCAGAGACACATATGCCCCCACAGTGCCAGAGACACCTATGCGCCCACAGTGCCAGATACACAAATGCCCCCACAGTGCCAGATATTCCCCCACAGTGCCAAATACACATATGCCCCCCAAGTGCCAGAGACACATATGCCCCCACAGTGCCAGACATTCCCCCACATTGCCAAATACACATATGCCCCCACAGTGCAATGATGAAGATTATTTATCTTGTAGTGCAAATCAGATATATTTACCACTCCCAGGAGTAATTTATATTCTCCAATACGTCAAAGCTCTTCCGGCAATTTACACTGGAACCAGTTTTGTGCCCTCAGGTCTGCAAGCATCTGCCGCGCATGAGGGGATCGGGTGCTGAAGTGCTGGCCGGCAGAATGTCAGTGAGCAGAGAATGACTGACGAAAAATCCCTGGAGACACGCAGGCGGGGAAAAGTGTCCTCCTGCGCTGGCCGCGGCAGCCAGAACACGGTCGCGGCTACAGAAAAATGGCCGCCAGCCTCCTGCACTGAGGACATCGGTGCAGGGGGCCGGCGGCCATTTTCCTGTAGCCGCGGCCGTGTTCTGGAAGCTGCGGCCAGCGCAGGAGGGCTGGAGGTGGTGATCCAGCGCGGCCCGCTGCCAGTGAATGGGTAAGCGGCCCGGGGGGCACATGGCACCCTGCCCCCCGGCCCAGCCCGCCCCTGATCCTGCGGCACTCAGCTCTCTGGGACCGTTTCCACAACCACACCATGCCAGAGGGCTGGCTACTTGGTAAGTCACTTACCACTGTTTACATGCTGTTTGCTTACCTATGTGTTTCCCTTTAACATCCATGTGTGTAACCTTCTAATCCAGAGTCATTTCTGTTGTAATTGTTTATACCAGGCCAAACAATATAGTATAGGCTGCTACTATTATGTGCCAATTACCCACATGATATGTGACCACACAAATCCCTTTACATGTTAGGTGACTCAGGATATGGGTGTCATTCGTGGCTCATGACACCTCTGCGGAACCCACAAAGCCCTGCACAGCACCGCTACAATGCTGCACATATTGCTACCTGCAATGTAGTGGAACGCACCTTTGGGGTGCTGAAAAGCCGATTTCGGTGTTTGGACAGGTCAGCAGGTACACTGCTATACCACCCTGCCAAAGTGGTTTTGGTTGTCCAGGCTTGCTGCATGCTGCATAACATAGCTTTGGGTCAACCAAATTATGTAGATGTGGCCACTGCAGCAGTCGTGCAGGAAGCTCAAACTACTGATGTTGTATTGCGAAGTACACGGAGGGGGGATGTGGTTCGTAGACGGATGATCCTGCAGCATTTCACAGGTAATTTGTGTGTGTACAATGAATAGTAATGGGGAACCTGTTACACACATACATTGGTAACATTACATTTTTCCCTGTCCATGTTAATTGCCCAGAAGCAGACCAACAATAATGGGCAACACCTGCAAGCTACCCCACCACAGCATACTTTATGCCTGGCAACATGATAACACCTATAACAATGTCAAGTAAGTACTGTAGTTTTCTGTGTGTACAAATGTTGGCAAATACAAATTAACATAGGCTTAATGGATGGAGGTGACATGGATTAGTGATCTCAGGTGGTTGAAATGTAGCAAAACAAGTGGCGCCTACATACAGTATGCAATTCCCAATGCTTATCCCCTTCAAATGTGACTATTTCCTTAAAATTCCATGACAAATAAGCACACACAACCCAAAGTCCAGTGGCTGCTAAAATGTCACTAGTTGACAATACATAATAGAACAGTGTGGGTAATCATTTGGAAAGAATGACAACAAGTTTGCTGGATGCAAATAATTTTTACTTGCAGAAAAATTTAGCCATAGGCCATAGCATATCAAAAATTTGCAGGAACAATCACTGCATGAGTGAAGGAAAAAAAGAAAGAACATGATACACATGTAAATGCAAAGAACATTATTCATCTTTGAATACAGCCCGGGTATTAGCACCCTTACCACTAGTGGCACCACCACCCCTAGTACGGACACTACGCCATGGGGGAGTAGTGGGGGACCCACTCATGGGTGTGGAGGACACACTACTGCTTTGGGTAGATGTGGTTTGGTGCTGACCTAACAAAGTATTTGCACTGAGGCTGATTTGCGTTTGTAGGGACATCAACGCAGTTGTTTGGCCATTAATAGCTTGGGTCTGTTCAACCATATTGGCATTTAGTGCTCTAAAATTAGTAGTTTGATCCTGAATGGCTTGGCCAATTTCTGCTAAGCGTGTGTCTAATGTGGAGACAAGACGAATTTGTGTCCCTACATTAGCCCGCACACTTTGAGAAATTTGTCTCATTTGCAGAGCTATGTTACGCACATACCCCTTCACGGTTTCTAGTTGGGTGGTCTGCACCTCCATAAAAGCTAGTTGTTTGCCCTTAAAAAGATGGATGGATTGCGCCAACTCCTCCGCACTAGTGGGGGTTTTGGTGGCTGCAATGATTGGGGGCTGCTGCCTATGTGACTGCGTATAGGGGGCCTCATTGACTGGGTGTGCTTGGTTTTGTGCAGGTTCCAACGATGGCACCGTCTCCAGGATGATTTCACTCATGTCGTCCATATTTTGCATGGGATCCGTAGGTTCAGGCATCGGTTGTGAAGGACCTACACATGAGAAAAGAGTGGTAAGTATGCTATGCAGATTGGTGTATGGCGGGTCATGTTACCTTAGTTGGAATGGTTAGGTGTTGCTCATGCATTATGCATTGGCACAGGCTACTGTGGTGGGGACAGCTATGTGTGAAATGTGCAATGTGTTTGTGTAACACTATAATATCTCACCTGCAGACTGGACAGTGTGAACAATCGGATGTGGCTGATGTTTGTCAACAGCAGGCTGGGACTCCAGGACTGGAGCTGTTTGAAAGAAGAAGACATTTTCCATTATGATCATTTGCACCTAACTGTCACTTTTTCAAATATGCAGATAAAAACTTTACCTACATCAAACTTTTTAACTCTGATATGATTCCATAAGGAATGTGAAGACTTTGAACTGAAGTGGTTATTTCAGTATTATGACTGTGAAGGAGATTTTGAATCCACTTGCAAATAACAGGAAAGACCAGCAGATTACACATGTAAAAGTGACTGTAAAGTGCTTTTCCAACTACCCAGAGGAATGATATGGATTAACAATCAAGTACACTGCAGGCCTACAGTGATTAGGACAGCACACATTAATTGGATCTGTGGAACTACATAACCCAGCAAAATGCACAGTCCATTATTTAGCAAAATGTGATTTTGCTGGGATATGTAGTTCCACACACAGCAATCTTTTGGACACATAAAGCATAGCAACATAATAGCATGCGCACATGACATAGCAAAATGTGTAGTTGACATGTGTGGACACTTACCAGTTGGCGGTGGAGTGGGGGGCCTGTCTGTGTCGGCAATGTGGATGCCGGGAAGCACCTCCGGTGGGATGATTCGGCGTAGCAGCCTCTCATAGGCCTTAAAGCGGACCTCCTGCCTAGGGCCACCTCCTGTGCGACAGGCCTCCTTCCTCTCCAGGGCAAGCTTGGCTTTGAGGAGGCGCTTGATGTCATTGTATCGCTTTTTGACGTTGCGCACACTCCTCTTGTGTGTGCTAACTGCATTTACCGTGGAGGTGATACTGTCCCACATCCCCTTCTTCCTTGCCACACTTGTGCGGTGATGGTGAGGACCAAGTAGGCGGTCATACAGGGGCAAGAGTGCACGCACCAGGGCCATATTCTCCTCATAAGAGAACCTGACTTTCCTCCCACTAGCTGTACGAGCTGCATCATCCTCCTCCACATTTTCAGCCTCACCCTCTTCCTCCTCCTCCTGTCCTGGTTATTCCCCCAGCACCTCCAAGTCAGCTTCATCTGCCTCCTGCACAGGCCAGTCCACCTCAGAGAAATCCCCCTCTTGCAGCACCTCCTCTGTGTGCCTGGCACTCTGTTCCTCCTGTGAGGACACCTGGCTTGTGCCTGCTTCCTCCTCATCCTCCATAGCCACCTGCTCAGCTTCCACCATGTGGCCTCTCCCTGGCGCAGCTCTTGCTGGGAGCATGCTGGCTCTCCCTGTCCTGCCTCTGGCAGTGCTGCCTCTCACTCCCCTACCTCTCCCAGTGGTTGGGGTATTTGGGCCCAAGCTGGCTGTCCCTCTGCCTCCTCTGCACCTAACCAAGCCTCCTCTCCTCTCCATCTCCAACGCCTTACTCCCTTTCAAAGGGTAAAATGGCATCTGCGCCCCTTTATATAGGGGGTGTGATGCGTATTGCAAGGGACTAAGGTGGGCCAATAGTTTAGCATGTTGTATGGGCTGTTCAGGTGTATTGATGTAAATCGCATTCCGGTTGGCCGCAAATAAGCACATGACCTAACCCGGAAATTGCACTTTTATGGCATATTACATCGACTCAATTCACACCTTATCGCCGTCTATCGCACTTTTCAGGCGTCTTTGCGCCAGCCATTCAATACGCGATTTCTGGAAAAAAATGCGATTTAAAAAAATGGCGATATATGGCGATTTGAGTTTAAATCGCATTTTAGGAAAAACGGTCAACACAATAAATCTCGCCCATTGAGTATACAGCGCTGTGGTTTGACTGATAAAAATATTAACACAATTTGCAAAAATTATACATTTATTAAACACCAAGAAATTTACAATAAAATATGTCTATACAGAATTCTCTAGTACGGGGATTGTTAAAAACAATTTGAAAGGTATTGCTCCAATGATATTGATATGGGGAACAGTTCAAAAAGTACAGTTCAATTGTACCGATGTTGATTGCACCAATTGATCAATAGTTACCAATAGTAGAATGGGATGGTATGACTCCTACAGTGGAGAGGATGGAAAGGAATGTCCCGGAGAATTGCCCAGCATATGGATCCGGATTTACTCAGTGAGAGTGGCAGATTTTTTGGGTTGGATATTCTCTGTGCACTCAAATCAATCTTGGCTTTAAGAGACTGAGACTGTGGAATCCTCTGGATGATTAAGCTGGTCCGGGAGGTCTGGTAACTGGTGCGGCTGGAGTAGGAATGGATGGTGGCTCAACGCGTTTCGACGTGTTAACACGTCTTTATCGGGAGAGGTAAAATTGTCTTTATCATTACTACAAAGGATAGAGAATAACCTTTAACAAGGAAGATATAAGTGCATCCGGCTGATCAGTGACAGGCATGATTGGTTTTAAAAACAGAAAATGTTAATGTTCTACTTAAACAAACAATAATGTCACTGCTCTCCATGTTCCCCTACTGGAAAGGTGCTCATGTGGGGATTGGGGCTATGCTTGTTTTTCAAAAACAATATCCTTATTAAAAAATATGCTAAATCATTTTTAAAGTGCAGAAATTATAGATGGCCCTGTATATGAGTGTGAGGATTTTGAAGGCCATTCTGTAGGTGAACAGCACACAGCACAGATTTTGTTGAAGGGGACTGGCTGAAGTGGAGTGGTGGGTGAGGAATTTAAGGCTGGCTGCGGAGTTAAGGACAGATTGGAGAAGAGCCAGTTGGGTGCATCTGAGGCAAGGTAGGACAACATTATAGTAGTATATTTGTTATAAATACTACTTATTGTTGTGATCATCTTCCATGCTGAAACATTTGAAAGACCTGAGGCAGCGTAGAGGGACTTGAAGCGGGCCAGTATGTGGATTGGGATGGGGATTGGTAGGGTTGCAGGGTAAGTGGATTTGGAAGAGGGGGCAAGGCTGGGGATTGGGATGGGGATTGGAAATGGTCAGAGTGGGGGGAGGGGACTTGGATTGGGGTTGGAAATTAGATTGGGGTTGGGAGTTGGATTGGGGAGGGGAATGTTACGCCTCTTGGAGATGTTGTTGCTGCCATCTACAATGTCTTGAGGCCCAGTCTGTGATGGTTGTTTTGATTGAAGAAGCTATTAAAGAGGTGGGAGAAAAAAAATATTTTATGATGCCACACATCTTAAAAAAAACAACATTGTTGTCACCTTAAAATCATTATGTCATGCAAAACCAACATTTATTACCTTTGAGGACAAATATATATTTTAATACAACAGCCAATATATAACTGACATACATTCTCACCTAAAATAAAGAGATTTCTTTCATGTACACCCTACATTATATTACATCACACATACATACACATGTCAACATGTCTGCTACCATTTGCATGCTATATTTCTACTATTTAAAGTTACATTTGCTACTTACAGTGGCTGACACTACTTCTTAGGTGCCGCAGGAGGCCGGGCAGAAGCCTTTGCAGGCTTGACCACCTGTTTCAGTTGGAGGATGCTCCTCCTCACCCTGTGGGCATGCTGATCTTGTGGCGGACCTCCACATTCGAGCTGCGTTTAGCAGCATTAGATACATAGGGCGCAGAAAGCTCCACCCACCTGTCCATATCCCCCTTACAAGAGCCAAAGCTCTCTCCTGGTAAAGGCTGCTGCTCTTATATTGGCAATGGCACAGCACATAAAAGCACATCTATATGTATGCTATGCTACACTGTGATTGGTTGTTTACATGATACTTGGAATTAACTTTATCAAAACTCTGTAAATAAACATTGTAAATATGTGTGTATTCACGCGGATATATGTGTGTATGGGTTGGGATCATTTGGTCAACAGTCATTAGGTCAACATGGGTCTAGGTCGACATGGGTCTAGGTCGAAAGGTCATTAGTTCGACAGGTCGTTAGTTCGACAGGTAATTAGTTCGAAAATGTTTAGGTCGACAATCAAAAAGGGGATTTTTGTAAGAACTTACCTTTCGAACCCCTTTCTCTGAGTCCAGTCCGGTGACACAGCTCCACGATGGGATGTAGTAGGGTCCGCCAGGAGCCAGGCACCTATGCTTCAATTCTTTGGGAGCAGGCTCCTCCCTCTGCATCCCATAATGCTTCAGTTCAACTTCAAGAGCACACTAGGATACATAACTCAGAACATTGCCTGAACACTTTATATGTAACATAACATAACCATAACATGACAACACATGAACGGTACACTATACTGAGTGTAAGGGAAGAATCGCTGTGTCACCGGACTGGACTCAGAGAAAGGGGTTTGAACGGTAAGTTCTTACAAAAATCCCCTTTTCTCTTTCGTCCAGTCCGTTGACACAGCTCCACGATGGGACGTTCACGAGCCGGTCCTTTGGGAGGGTACTCTCAGACCAACAGTTCTCATCACTGCCCGTCCGAATGAAGCGTCCTCCGACGCAAACTCATGAAATCTGTAAAATTTGGTAAAGGTGTGAACAGAGGACCAGGTGGCAGCCCTACACAACTGCTCCGCCGTAGCCCCATGGCGCACCGCCCAGGAGGAAGCAACCGACCTGGTGGTATGTGCATTTATCCGAGACGGAACCGGTCTACCTGCTTTACAGTAGGCAAAGGCAATAGTACATCTCAACCAGTGAGCGATGGTCTGCTTAGAAGCAGGCCACCCAACCTTATGCACATCATATAGCACCAAGAGTAAATACGATTTTTGAATGTCCTTTACCCTCTCAATGTAGATTGTCCCTATTTTTAACCCCTTCTGGGGGAGAAAACACTGGAAGTACAATGTCTTGGTTTCAGGGCTTAAAGTGGTCATGCAGAGGTGGGGGAACTAATTTCTCTCTGCCGCCTAATTAGTCCCCCCATTAGGCAGAGAGAGGGCAAGTGGTACAGTTTTTGGCATCCCCCTGCTAGATAGAATGCTTTTCTGTGAGAATTACAGTGCAGGGCCAATCTGGAGGCTAAAATGTTCCACCTCACCATTAGAGGTGGTGGAACTCAGTTCCACCCCGTTCCCCCTCACTTTAACCCCTGCTTGGTTTAAATGAAAAGATGACACTACCTTAGGTAGGAATTTTGGCACTGTTCGCAGCACAGCCCTGTCATCATGAAAAATCAAAAACGGTGACTTGCAAGACAAGGCACCTAACTCAGACACTCGTCTGGCTGAGGCAATAGCCAACAAAAAAGTGAGCTTCCACGTCACATACTTTAGCTCCGCAGATCTTAGCGGCTCAAAAGGAGGATTCTGTAACATGGACAAGACCAAAGATAAATCCCAAGGCGCCACCGGCTGCCTATAAGGTGGTTTAAGTCTAGTAACCCCTTGTAAAAAGGTTTGAACTTCAGGTAACAAAGTTACTCTCTTTTGAAAGAATATAGATAAGGCCGAAAGCTGCACTTTTAAGGATTGCAGACTAAGTCCTGATGAAAAACCATCCTGCAAAAATTTTTAAAGCCTTGATAATTTGAATCTGGATGTGTGAAGCTTCTGTCGCTCACACCATCTAATGTATATCTTCCAGACCCGATGGTAATTAGCCGCAGACACCGGCTTACGGGCCCTCAGCATGGTCTGGATAACCTCATCAGAAAACCCCTTTTTCTTCAATAAGGAGGTTTCAAAAGCCATGCCATCAAATTGAGACGACCTGGGTCCTTGTGAAGAAACGGCCCTTGGCCTAACAGGTCCTGACGATGAGGAAGCCTCCAGGACTCCTTCGACAACCTCAGTACATCGGAGTAACATGACCTGCTGGGCCAGTCTGGTGCAATTAGAATTGCCCGTACTGATTCTTTATTTTCTTCAATACTCTCGGCAACATGGGAAATGGAGGGAAAATGTACACCATCTGAAAATCCCACAGGACTGTCATGGCGTCTACTGCCCACGCTGCAGGATCCCTCACACGCGAGCAGAAGCTCGGTACCTGAAGGTTCTTTCTCGTCGCCATTAGGTCTATGTCTGGCAGACCCCATCGATTCACAATCGCCTGAAAAACCTCTTGATGGAGAGTCCATTCCCCTTCCAGAAGTGACTCCCTGCTGAGTAAGTCTGCTTCCACATTCCTGATTCCTGGAATAAAAATCGCAGACAATGCTGGAACGTTTGTCTCTGCCCAACTGAAGATTTTGGAAACTTTCGCCATCGCCATCTTGCTGCGTGTCCCGCCTTGATGGTTCAAATAAGCCACTGTGGTAGCATTGTCCGATTGTATCTTCAGCGGGGATCTCCTCAGAAAATCCTCTGCCTGAATTAATGCGTTCAAAACTGCCCGAAGCTCCAGAATGTTTATTAGCAGTTTGGACTCTTCCTTTGACCAAAGGCCCTGAAGCCTCAGGTGAAGGACTACCGCCCCCCAGCCCCTCAAACTGGCGTCGGTCGTTATGACCAGCCAATCCCAGGGCCTGAGAGATCTCCCCAGCTGCAAATTTTCCACATCCGTCCACCATAGGAGGGACTCCCTGGACTCCAAGACAGGGATAAAACTTCCTGTTTCATCGTCTTGGCATTTCCGGACCAACAGGATAGGATGTTCCATTGGAAACTCCTCGAATGGAATCTGGCGAACTGGAGAGTTTCGAAGGTTGCCACCATCTTTCCTAGCAACCTTACTCCTTGCCACACTGATGGAGCCGGTGCTTGTAGGATCTCTAACACCATCTGCCGAATCTCCACAGCCTTGGATTCTGGGAGAAAGACCCTGTGAAGGTGTGTGTCTATGATAACCCTTAAAAACTTCAACGTCTGCATTGGTGTCAAATGGGACTTGGGCAAATTCAAGATCCAGCCCCGACATTTCAAAAACTGTGTTGCCACCTCCAGGTGAGCCTGTAACATCTCTGCGGGCTCTGCTTTGAAAAGCAGATCGTCCAGGTAAGGGATAATAATTATTCCCTGCAGTCTGAGAGCTGCAGCCATGGTGGACATCACTTTGGTGAACACTCTCGGAGCCGTGGCAAGGCCAAACGGGAGTGCTTGGAACTGCCAATGTTTTCCCCTGATTGCAAACCGGAGTAAAGACTGGAAATCTTTGTGGATCGGGACATGGAGATAAGCATCCTGAATGTCCACTGATGCCAAGAACTCCCCTGGCTCTATGCTCAACAGCACCGACCTCAGGGATTCCATGCGGAAGTGATCCACCCAAAGATGAACATTCAAAGATTTTAAATTTAGAATGGGCCTGAATGACCCGTCTGGTTTGGGAACTAAGAAAAGGATCGAATAAAAACCTTTTCTTCTCTCCTCTCGTGGAACCGGTATAACTACCCCCTTCTTCTCGGGAGATAAGGCAGCTCCCAGAAGAGAAGATCTGAGAGACACGGTCCTTGGTAAAGGAGTGGGAAGAAATCTGCGAGGGGGAGGACCCATGAGATTTATCTGATATCCTTTTGAAACAATGGAAAATACCCACGGATCTTCTGTGGCTACCTTCCAACTGTCTTGAAATTGCAGGAGGCGACCCCCTACTCTGATCCCAGAACAGGGAGTCCCCGCCCCGTCATGCAGAGGGCTTGTCTTCCCCTTTGGCTGCATGTTTCTTTGTAAAGGCGCCAAACTTTGACATGGTCGCTCTACCTCTGCCGGCTTGGAATCTTCCACGCCCTGACTGACCTCTGCCAGCCACTCCCCCTCGAAAGGAAGGACGAAAGGACGGTTTAAAGATTTAGAATTTAAAGCCAGGGGATTTAGAGGTGGTGGGAAGAAAAGTACTCTTACCCCCAGTAGCCTGCTTGATGATCTCATCCAAAGCGCAACGGAATCTGCTGCGCTATATAAGAAACTGCAAATAAATAAATAATTCTGACCCAAATAAAAGCTCACCTTTAAAAGGAATAGTTTCCAGTGACTTTTTAGATTCACTATCCACCTCCCAGGCCTTTAACCAGAGAGCTTTCCTGGCAGTAACAGAAGTGACGGATACTTTGGACGCCATTTTGGCACCCTCCTCGCTAGCTTCACATATATATTCCGCAGCACACCTCAACTTTTCTGCCACAGAAAAAGCTTCCGCATCATGTTGGAGATAACTACTTAAACTCTCTGCCCACTTGATCATGGCTTTTGCCACCCAGGCCGAAGCAATAATGAGGCGCATAGTGAAACCAACACCTTCAAAAACTGCCTTCAGACAGCCTTCAACCTTTTTATCAACCTGATCTTTAAAGGCCGCGCCACCCTGCACTGACAGCGCTGTGGCCTTGGATAATCTGGCCACAGAAGAATCCACCAGAGGAACTTTCTCCCATTCCTTAACATGATCCTCAGGCATGGGGTACATGTTTGCATATTTTTTAGACATTAACAGTCTCTTTTCTGGAGACTTGCCAGCCTCCCCTAATAAAGCAACCATGCCTTTATCCGAGGTAAAGGATACTGGATCCTTACGGCTCCTTTTAAACACACACTGCACAGCAGCCTTTTCCTCAGCAGGCAAATCCAGAGCCTGCTTTACAGCCAAAATCAAATCCTCAATACCAGAGGCTGAAGAATCTGTTTCCTCTCCCTGTGACCAACACAAATCATCCTCATCTACCCCACCATCATCTGTGTCAGTAGTCAATGGAGGGGCCATGGAAGACCCTTGTCTAAACATTACATCATCTGATACCTTGGTAAATTGCTCCAAAAGAGAAGACATCTTATGCACACCCTGTGCAGTGTCCTGCATAGCCTGCAGCAAGATAGGGTCACCCTGTGCAAGGGGTAAGAGAGCCCTGAGATGAGGGAATAGGTCCCGGAGATCCCACCAAAGATCCCTTTTGCCTATTTAAAGCCTCTGTTAAAGCCTTAACAGACCGTCCCAAAGCCACAGCCCTTGCTGGCTTAGCTCCTTCAGGACTCTGGGTTCGTGACCCACAGGGCACAGCTTCACAGGAAGGGCACAATTCCCCCTGGTCCAACTGTTCACATGATAAATTTACATTAAATCTCTTGCAATGGTAAAACATCTCAATCGCTCCTTCCCCAGCAACAGAACTGCACTCGTCAGCCATGTTAATATCAGAATAAAAGACTGCTAAACGTTCAGGCAAAGTCACAGAGTAATGCACCTGTGTACTTATCTGTGTGTTCTGTTGCCAGCGATCAGCGGGGGAAGCGATTGTCAGGAGAGACTTCTGAGCAGGATCTCTGTCTTTCAGCTCCACAGCAAGCACAGAAATGGCGCCAGTGAATTATGGAAGAGACCAAGTCTCCCTTCCAGAAAGGGTAGCTGGCGTCTTTTGGCGCCAAAACTCTCTCACAGGTGCTCCCAACTATGTCTCTCCCCTCCAGTAACTCCCCCTCTAGGGACCACTTGGAGTTGTCCAGAAACGCTGGACGTCCTGTAAGAAACCTTAACTCCCCTGGGGGATTTCAGTTTCTAAACTCTTCCGCCGTCGCTGGAAGACCCGTCCCCAAGATCCCCTTCAAGGCAAGGCTCTGGATGGGGTCCCCCGGAGCCCAGGATAAACCTCCGTTTGAGCGGAGGCAAGCGCTGTGCAGAGTGTGCATTCCTCCGCCGAATGCATTCCTCTGCACACAGAAAACTGACAGGACGCGCTTCTGTCAGTGTTCTGCTGCGCTCTCAGCATGTATTGACTTCAGCCAGAAGTCACACGCTGGAAAAAACCTGCTACTAAGTCTAATGTTAGAAAACAATAAAAACCTAGTCTAACTAATAAAAATCCAAAGAAAAAAAGTGTGGCTGCAACACAGCCACTCAGCATTGCACCCACTCCTGTGGGCACCTAAAACGAAACTGAAGCATTATGGGATACAGAGGGAGGAGCCTGCTCCCAAAGAATTGAAGCATAGGTGCCTGACTCCTGGCGGACCCTACTACATCCCATCGTGGAGCTGTGTCACCGGACTGGACGAAAGAGAAAGGTCGACACTGGGTTTTTTTTACAGTTGTCCTTTGCGTTGTGGCGCACAATGTGTAGCGGGTCCCCCTCCCTCCGTGGACCCTTACCCGGCTTCCAGGGCTCCGCTTCCTTCTCCCTGCACCCGGAAGTGGTGCAGGGAGGAGGTCACTGGTCCAGGCTGCACAGCAGGAGGCTGCCCAGACACAGGGGGTGCCTGGGGTAAAGGAAAGCTCATACACTTCTATGGGGTTACAGTGGCGCACGGAGGGGGGGTTTCTGAAAATCCTGCGTTTGCCCCCGGGTTACGCCATCTAGAACTGGTGTAACACCACCACCACCACCCCACCGCGAAGCCCCAGAGGTGGGGCTTTGCTGCATATGAAAATGCAGGGTTTTTACGTCTAATGAGTAGCCGGGCCAGCGACGATGCAGGAGGGGACATACTAAAAGGAATGACAGTGGAATGACAGTCCGGTCTGCAGAAAAGGAATGCTAATTGACTATAATGGGATAAAATTTCATTGAGCGCACATCAGCGCTTATCACTGCCTGTACACACTGGGCGGCTTGTGAGCTGAAAGTAGCTCAAAAGACAATACTGAGCTGCTTTCAGTTCAAAGTCGCCCAGTGTGTATGGGCCTTAACTGGTGTCCCTTCACACTGACAGCACCCTGGGAGCAGGCAATAGGCAGAGAGGGACAACAGTCCTGCTGCAATCAAGGCTTAAGTTGTAACCCCCCTCCTCTCCTGGCAGTGCTGCAGTGCGGGGAGATGACGCCTGTAGTGTGCATGTATAGCACTGCCGCCTATACTACGTCTTATTTCACCAAAAGACATAAAATGTTGTATATTTGCGTGTGGCACACAGCTGCTATCACTGGCAAGTGTCACGCTGCAACCGCACTGGTAGCCAATCAGTGGCTGCCTCTCGAACAGTACCGTATCGGTCGCGGTTATAAGGGTAGGTGTGATTGGCCGCCACCTCAGGGGCAGCCAATAAGATGGGAGAAGAGCGCTGGGAGGATCGGGCGGCGGGGAAGTGTTCTGCTGCCGCTAGCGCACTGCTTCCGGGACACCGGGCTCCCCAGTCAGTCTCAGCGGCGGCGCAGAGCGAGCTATACCGGCGGCTGTGTTGCCGGGCAGGAGGCATGAGTCAGTGCGGGGCTGCGGCATGGATGAGGTGCCGGCTGCAGCGGTGTCCGCGTCAGGCGGTGACGCAGGGGCATCAGTAGCGCAGGTGCCCGGTACTGTGGCAGCGGAGGCGGCAGCCAATGAAGGGCAGCTCGGACTTGCTCCTGATAGCGCCCCGGCTGCGGTGGCCCCGCATCCCGGCGACAGGGAGCAAGATGGGGTGGTGGAGATGCTGCCCTCCCCGGGGCCACCCACAACGGGCACCGCCACCGCTGCCCCGATGTCGCTGCTGAGGATGGAGGAGAAGCTGTCCGCGGGCCAGTACCGTGACATCGGGGACTTTGCCTCCGACTTCAGGGCGGTGCTGGAGGGATGCTACCAGCTGCACGGCGCCGACCACTGGCTGTCCAAGCAGGCCCAGAAGCTGGAGCTGATGCTGGAGCAGAAGGTGTCGCTGCTGTCCCGGTGAGTACAGGCTGCGCCCCCGGGAACCTGCGCCTGCTGCTGCTGGTGTGCGGCGGTGAGTGAGCGCTGCTGCTCCTGCCGGGGGGGTGTGCCGGCTGCTGTACACGAGCATTGGCAGGTAGTAGAAGGGCAAGCACAAATGGACTGGAGCATCGGTGTCGGCATTGCACGGCGTACGCTTCCGTTCCTCTCCTGCACGTACTGTAGCTGCTTTGAAGTGAAGAGCAGTCTCAGGAGATTACTTAAAATCTAAAACGAGCTCCTCATCCGTAATGTTGTGTGACATAAGTGAGGCCATAAGGTTGTCCTCCGGGCCCATGTATGGTTTCCTGGTCTCCTCATAGTTGGGTACATAATGCCAGTGTGTACCTAGAAATGTGTTTTAAGGGGCCCATTTACCATATGATCACATCTACCACCCGGGATTGCATTGCAATATGCGATAATATTTCAGGGATGGATGGGCTCAGAAAGCAGCCCGTCCATGCGATCTGCTTTGCGAGAGGGTCTGTGCATGCATTGCCCCCCTTGCTGACCGCGGTATCCCATAGGATTCAATGGGCTACTGCTATTATAGAATGGTGGTAGCTCTGGCACCTGTTGCGATGCTGCCTGATATTGGTACATTGGGCAGCATCACATCTGTCATAGAAACCTATGGCAGAAGCGACTGCAAGCGGGGCAGGATACCTGCTGTGATCCCTCAGTCTTACATTGGGGGGGGTGGTATTTAATATTTTCTGCGGATCCCAGAGTGCTTTCAGTTAGCTGCAAATATTCAATAGTAAATGGCCACAACAATTGCAAAGGACCCAATAAGAGGTGTTTTTTGCTATAGGTCTTCTGGGATTAGAACCTTCCTGCACTTGCACAGTGTTGGCGCTTGGTACATAGAAATGACCACCTGAATGACAAATAAAATTATTAGCTCCACTTTTGGCTCTAATTTTCTTTTTTTTAGTAATGTGCCAGTGAGTATTGGCTATTCCTGTGTACCTGTGTCAGGTGAGCTGTTTAAATCTGTGAACCTTTGAGCTAGGTTGTTACATTACACTTTATAGGGCAGTATTCCATGCGGGGGCAAGCGGCCGGTGATGGGGTTAAACCGTGGGGATCGCAGAAAACCACTCTCCGGATTCAGCATTTCGGGGGAATCCTCGCTGTCACAGGACAGCGAGGATTCCCCCAAGCAGCGAGCCACACGGCTAATGCAGGAAACCTCCTGCATTTAGCTGCAAGTATCGCTGCTTCTGTGGCCGCATATGCCGATTTGTGGTGGTGGTGGTGGGGGGGGGCTGTCAGTTGAATACTGACTGGGCAGGCAGCACTGCTCGCTTGCCCCCGGCATTGAATACACCCCATAGTGTTTATATACTCTACTCCATGCTTTTTAGCCCCTTACCTTCAGTGGTGCACTGTCTGGCAGCACCACCTGCATGGCCTCTCCTCCACCACACCCTCCAATGCGCCTTTTGTTGATCGCACACCACCCCTCCCTGCCAAGTGCCTGACCGCCAAACAGGGGCAGCGGCAGCCCCACAGTGGTGACTATTTCTGGGGAGAAAAAAAAACATAGAGGTGTGCCATGCCCCAGAAAAATCCACTGCGGAAGCGGTTAATACATATTTAAAGTTTACCTTTCTAACAATAAAACAGTAGGTGTGGGTATGTTTGCCACTTATCCATCAGGTGATCCGGCCTATATGAACCATGTGCAATGCACCCATCTTTGAAGCACTGACTAAATGGTGCATGCCTTACCCTTATTTGCATAATTTTGGTACCAAAAAACAAACTGTATATAATGTGCTATTCTGCAAAGCCATTTTTTATTCTTCTTATTTTATATAGCGGGCACATATACAGTGCTACAGAGAATATTTACCATTTACATCAGTCTCTGCCCCAGTGGCACTTACAATCTATATTCCCTATCATATCTGCATGCACACATTCTAGGGTTAATTTTGTTGGGAGCCAGTTAACCTACCAGTATATTTTTGGATAGTGGGAAGAAACCCACACAAGCACAGGGAGAATATACAAACGCCACACAGTTAAGGCCATGGTGGGAATTGCACCCATAACCTCAGCGCTGTGAGGCAGTAACCATTACACCATCCATGCTGCCCTTTTTAGGTTTCCTGAAAAGGTAAACCGGGATGTCATTATACTAGAAAAGAATAGTGGAATCAGGTGAACCAATTGTTACACAATAACAAGTAACATCATTCCTCTATATACATACAGTAAATTGATTATCCAATTGGGTGTGTTGCAATATTGGGAGTGACACGATTTTGATTGTATTGATCGGGTTGGAAAAATCGCATCGATCGCATGCCAACCATATCGCATGCGATGTGATCGACCCAGTTTTTACATTGGAATCAATGTAAAATGGTCCCTGAGACCCGATTTTACATTGATTTCAATGTAAAAAGCCCCAAAATCCCCCCTTTTAATAGCAAACCCCCCCTGATGGGTGAAATGGCCCCCCATTGTTAACGCAACCCCACTATTGACACCAACCCGAAGCGTGGTGAGCGCAGCGGGACGCGTCCTCCGACCTTTTCATACCCCCACTATCCACGTCGGCGTGGAGTTGATTTTATATAGTGTGGTGAGCCACCGAGCACGAAGCGCAGCGAGGCCCACGAGGGGACCAGCATAACTTCACAGGTATACGCGTCCCCTCGCGGGGGTCGCTGCGCTCGCCACACTATATAGAATCAACTCCACGCCGACGTGGATAGTGGGGGTATGAAAAGGTCGGAGGACGCGTACCACCGCCGCTCGCCACGCTTTGGGTTGGCGTCAATAGTGGGGTGGCGTTAACAATGGGGGGGCATTAACAATACTTTCTAACCATATACAATGAGAAATTGGCCATATTGGCCCATTTCCCATTGTTCCCTAAGTAAAATCGGTTTGATCAACCTGATTTTAACTTTAAAAATAATTTAACATTATTCTCTATGGAAAAATCGCGTTGATCGTGTCGGTCGCATCGTGGCCCTTTATGATGGACCCAATCAACGTGATTTTCTCTTTCACCAGCAAATACACTGGTGATGGACAGAAAATCGGGTCCATCGCGTCGATCGCATGCCTTAAGTACCTTAAACTTAAGGCATGCGATCAACCAGACAGGCGCCGTGCTGATGTTTTATCGCTATTGCTTTTACAGGGTATACAATTAGATCTCTTGTTTAAAACTTTTATTTTTAAATACATTTTATTTCTATCTCTCCATTTATAAAAAAAAATAAAAATTTTGTCTTCAAAAAATATCTGCTATAATCTGTGGCATACGTTCACTTATCAGGGATAATTGGATAGCCATGGGCGAAGCAGTTATATGCAAATAAATGGTAGAGATTTCTCGTTACCAGTTTAGGGGCCCATTTATCAGTTCAGGTTGAGTATCCCGTATCCAAAATGCTCGGGACCAGGAGAATTTTGGATAACGGATTATTCCGTATTTCGGAATATTTTAATATTTCAATTATGTATTTTGAAGTATCTTGCATGTATGCTGTATAAACACATAAAATACACACAAATATATTTTATTACCACATAAAATACACACAAATATATTTTATTTGTTCAAAAAACAATTTTGTTTCATGTTTTGAAACCTTATTTGAATGCCAAGCAATCATTTTCTTGTACATATATAGTGCCAGTTACATATCATGTCACCAGTAGTGCTGTTACAAATGTCCCCAGTGAGTTTTTAGCAAAAAAATATTTTTTTTTTCACTTTCTGGAATGTATGGTTTTAGGAATAATTCGGATAACGGATACTCGGATACGGGATACTCAACCTGTATTGTATTTGCAGTGTGATCTGGCCATGATATTGGCACCCAAAAGTAGAATTGTTTTATGCAAATACAGCGTTGGTATGTATAAAGCTGCTCATGTGGGTTGATGCATGCACTGCCATGCCATTGTGGAGGAGGGTTCTGACTGGTTTGACTTATGCTGTGTACACAAGGTACAATTTGCCATTCGATTTTGAATATATATAGTCAAAATCGGGATCGGATAGACATTGAATGGAGGTAGAACATGTTTTTAAGCTTTCTATCCCGATGCGCACTCCTGTTCAGCTGAAACGAAAAACCAAATAGACCGTGCAGCCTTTATATTGTAAATCGAATGTAGACAGCATGAATTGTATGTAACTAGCTAAGATGCTAAGTCGAATAGCAAAGGAATCTCACCGTGTGTACACACCGTAAGTTTGCAGAGTGTTGCCCATAGGCTACTAATGACTAACACTATATTCAAATTGTGATGGCCATGCATGATAATGGATCTTACTGCTGTTGTAAATGGCCAACAGATTATATTGCAGATCCTTTTAGGGGTGGTACTGATCACACTTGAAATAAGTGTTCTGTAATCGTTTCCTCAAGATGTAATACAATCACCAGGGACGTGCAGTCAGGGGAGGCAGGGGAGGCAGAGCCTCCCCTGTCATAATGATGAAAATAATAAAAAAAAGATATATATCTTTCTCCCTCTCCGGCTGCCTCCCACCCTCTTACACTGCTGCATGTGAGGGTGGGAGGCAGCGGGAGAGGTGCCTCCCGCTGTTAACATTGAAACTCCGGGCAGCGTGGGGTGGGCAGGGGGGCAGGGTGCAGCAATGGGCTGTAAAAGCCCATTGAATATGAATGGGGAAGCGGCATTCATACTGGTGCCGCAATGACAGGGTGACCAGTATAAACGCACGCCCCCAGATGTGATTGGGCCAGCAGATCCAGTGCTGGATCCGCTGTCCAATCACACATGCAGGAACCGTGAGAGGATGCAGCAGCAGCGGGGAGTCCGGCGCCTGCTGGGAGACTGCCGCTGTCACTCACCGCCGTGGAGAGGACCGGCCGCCGTCACCGCCGAGAAGATGACAGGTGAGTCTGCCGGGTGGTGGGAGGGCAGGTGGGGCGCGCATGTACCGGCGGCGGGCGGCCGCTGCATACCTCTGTATGTATGCAGTGACGTGCGGTGAGGTCAGTGCCTCCCCAGGCAATGACCTCACCACACGTCACTGACAATCACAGTTCACTAGAGGTGTGGAATGCGGGCACAATTCTGATTTTGCATTCGATACATATTAGCTCTGTCCATCCAAATAATTAGCAGGCCTATTATGGTGCCCACACATGGTGCAATTTGATCTTTTTAGATCAAATTGCACCATGTTTACTTTCCCTTGGGAAGTGCTTAGTCAATATTTAAAGGCAAAATAGTATGTGCATGCAGGTATTTTTTTATATATTTTTTTTTTTTTTTTACTACATTGCATGTTATTGTACTACATACTATTGAAGTGTACTTCAAATCACATGTAGTTCACACCGCACTGTGTGTACAGTCCAAATTGCATAACACACATTGTATAGGCCAGTGGTTACCAAACTGTGTTCCGTGGCACCCTGGGTTTCCTTGGGAAACTTGCAGGGGTGCCTTGGTTTGGTGGTCCAGGAGTAATTAAAATTAAATTTAGTCAGTATAATTGACAAAACTATTGCTTGTGGCTTCCCAACATACAAAATGTGGACAAACAGTTATAATTTGCTTATAAGGATGACATATAAATACAGTTTTATTTAATGTAATAAGATTTTCTACATTATTGAATAAAAAAACTTTTGCTGCAAAACAATTTCTGGATCTCCATGATTCAAAAAAGTTTGGGAACCACTGGTATAGGCTCAAATCGCACCTTGCACACATCAGTGTGTGTGTGTGGGCAGCTTAGGAAAGAATTCAATTGGTTGTGTAAAATTACTGTGGGCTAAATGATCCTACGGGGCTATGCTTTTTTATTTTAACGTGTCTGAACTGACTAAAAATAATCTTCGCTACATAGGGCATTAATGGGTGCTGTGACCCCCTAATAACAATCAATTAAAAATGTGCTAATTGGGCATTTTAAAAAAGGGCCTTGCATTTAAGTGGGTCTGGAAATAAAGAACCCTGGTCTTAAAAAATCAGATATCACCCTTATTCACGGCATTTCCGAATTATTTTTGTGGTGTTGGGCAGATCTGTGACTTTTTTTTTTATAAAAGTTGGATACTGAAAATCAAAATACAAGAGGCTATTTATAAAGCCCCATACACACTAGGCAAACCCCACCGATGCCTATATTGGCAGCTGCCCAGCGGGGGGGTTGCCAGCTTCAATGTGGGGGATTGATAGACATGCTCCTGCATGGCCATCCTTAATGAGTACCTCCCTCGTCCCGACATGCTGGATGAGGGAGGGTCTCGTTAACGACATCAAGTGTACACACTATTTGATAAAGTAAAACATATTAGAACAGGTTTTCTGAAACGCACAAGTCCAGTGCAATCATTTCCACATTTGTTCTGAAGTATCTGCAAGAGAGGATTACTGAGTGGTCCTTTATTTGGAATTGAGGCTGCAAGGACTTTTCAACACTTTTTGTTTATTATGGGCTTTCTGAAAGTTAATTTTCTTTTATCCTCTAGTGTGTATGTGACTAAAACAGCTACAAATATAAGTGTTAATTATGTATGTCTCAGAAGGTTCTCATAATTTAGTGAGCCAGGAAATGTCTTATTGGCAGCAAATTAATTCTTCCAAAATATGTTTAGAAAACTATAACTATTTAATTTCCACCACCATGTTCTAAATTATTAGAATGTAGATTATTCTGTGAGCATTAACATGTACATGATGAGTATCCCGTATCCAGGCATCCCGTATCCGAATTATTCCAAAAACCGTGTTTTTTGAAATAATTTGAATATTTTTTAATATTATTTTTAGGCAGGCCTTCAGCATCCTCTCCAGAGGTCCCAGGAGTGGATTGCGCGAGTGTGGGCCTGGGAACTCATGCAATGCACTCTTTGGACCGCTCTAGACGCCGGAGATGAAGCTGAAGTCCTGCCATGGATGCTGAGGGACTATCGGGGCACCACCAGGGGACAGGTAAGTATGTTTAAAAAAAATTATTCCAAAATCCCTTATCCGGAATGCTTGTGGTCCTGAGCATTTCGGATAAGGGATACTCAATCTGTTCTACCAGTATAATAGATGGATTTTTGAAGCGCTTCAATACTGCCTAATTGCATAGGCTTTTTAATACATTTTGTACTCCCCTTATGAAAATAAATTTGCTTCAAGCGCTGTGATTCCCAACCTCGGCCCTTAAGGCACACTTATGCGGCAACACATGGGGTGATTTTTTAAGCAATCTGACTAGATTGCTTAGAAATTAAGCATGGATAGCTAAGTGTGTAGGCATCCCAGCGACACTCCCTGAAGCATAAATTTAGTCCTCACCAATTTTCTCTCACCAGAGAACACTGGCCATGACAGATCGCTCAGCAAACATCGCTAAGTCTCCCTGTGTATGTGCATAACAGTCCTGGTTTAAGTGACATCTGGCTTGAGCACTTGTTTTTAAATAACTGAGGTACTAATTAAGTCGCCTGTATTCTAGTATGTCTGTCCATAAAACCTGGACTATGAATGAGTACACACTGGCCAATATATTGCTTATGTGCACCAGAGATAGGTTTTGTAGATTTGGTTAATCTTGCTGTATACGGGCGATCCACCTACCGCCCATACACTTGCTGCACAATCCAGTGGTGATTGACAGTGCAATTGTGGGGGGGCGGATGACCTGTAAATGTCTACCCAGTTGTGATGTCCATCCTGACTTAATCGTCCAATGTGTATGCAGAACACCCTGCCAAATCCATGTAGAGAACTACCTGCTGATAGTGTGATCTACAGATATATCTATAGGTGTCTGTTTTGAGCATCATGGTTGGGAACTCCTGCTTTACAGTGAAGTGTGAGTAAGCAAAATATTATTTGACCTGGGTAGAACACTGCTAGGACCTGGGTAGAGGGCAGGTCACATAAATGGGGGATGTCCAACCTGCGGACCGCAGCGTCCGCAGATTGGACGGAGGGCACACAGCCTCTGCTGCTGTCTGCTGTACTCTGCAGACAGAGGAGGTGGTGAATGGATGCCTGTGTGCAGCATCCATTCACCTACCAGATGGGGGGTGTATGGGGGTGGGGGGTAGTCCAGTAGATTATCTTGGTGCTGGGCTTGCCCCCAGCGCAGCAGTCCGGGGCCTGGTGGCTCAGAAACCGCCTGCGCAAGGTGGGGTGAGGGGGTTGCACCATTGTAGAAGGTAACAAACGCCAGGTTGAAGCTGGGTCCAAAAACCCGGGTGTGACCCAGCATTTTGGTGTAAAAGGGGTATTATTTTCTCTGTCCACCTCTTTCTTTGATTTTGTGTTTTATCAAATATTAACCACTCCAATGTGAGGGGGCAAGTAATATAGATTTTCAACAGAATAATGGTTTGGGGAAATTTTTAAGGTTTAGCTACAAACTCCAAATCCTCCTTGCTTCAACTGGTATGCAGCCATTACACTGCCTAATACTGTAAAGGTTCTCCTTATGCTTCCAAAACTGCCCAGACGTATTTAAGGCATGGACTCTACAAGACCTCTGAAAGTGTCTTCTGGCACAGAGATGTTTGTAGGTGATCATTTAAAGCCTGTAAGTTGGGAGGTGAGGCCTTTATGGCTTGGATTTTTTTATTCAGTTTCGGACGTGCTGTTGCCTTCTGTTTGATTTCTTGTAATTTGCCTGCATATATCAGCTTCCCCCTGATCCTCAACCGCTTCCACACCACCTCATCACTTAATTTGGCCATGGCAATTAACAACCACACTGCTGAACTTCTCAAATGCTGCTCTCGGTGTCTGCCTGTGTGTTCATGGCTTTGTCTGCTGTCCTAATCATCAAGGCAGACACATGAGTAGCCAATCGGCACCTTCTGCTGATTGCTGGGTTGAATAACACTAGTCCCTTTCACAGTGTACATTGACTTAGCAACAACCTGGGTTTTTGGGGAAGGTGAAAGGAGTATTGGCAGGGATGGCTAGTTTAAACCAAGTGGCTTAAAATATGCTGTGACTACAGGCACAACACTGTTGCTTCTAAAAAAAAAATAGAAAGTCTATTGTTAGGTAATTACTGGTATTATTCCACATTCATGTTGCTTGTGGTCTCCATCTAAGTAAGCTAAACCAATACCGTAAATCTCACACCCAAAAAAAACTGGGCGGTGTATCGTAATGAAGGTGCTAAATCTGCCTAGCATCAAGCTTCTCCCCCAACATACCCATAAGACAGAAGAAAAACCACAGTGAACACTCACAATCTTAAAGAGTAAACATCAACACATTAAACAGGAAATACACAGAGAAAACCTTATGGTTTAATCTTCATGTTTACTTCAATTCAAAATAATTGTTTCTTCTTTTGGTTTAGTTCATTCAAAGCTTCGAAACAAAGGGAAAGGACCAAGACTACCTGGGTAGTCAAATGAGCACTAGCAGGGGATGTTTTAAGCGGCTACTAGAGGGACTGAGTAGATCCCTAATACATGCAAAAATAAAGAGGGGAAAGAAGTAGTGCTAAAACCAATAAGGATTTTTAAATTAAAATGAACATTTAATATAACACCTAGGGCGGGATGTATTAAAATACATTGCTGCCCTTCGCGGCCCCCCCGCCGCGATGCCGCCGCATATGTACTAACATATGCGGCTGGCATCGCGATGCGGTGACGGAGGCCCCCCGTGATACCTGTACTCTGGTGTGCGGGGGGTCTCCGTCATCTCCCTGCCGCCATGCTCTCCCCTCACGCCGGGGACAGCTAAGCAAGCTGTCCCCGGCGCCTCCTCCTCCCCCCTGCAGCCGGAAGGACGTCCGGCTGCGTCACTAGGGGGAGGAGGGGTTTACCTTCCAGGGTCCAGGAGGACCCTTCAGGAAGGTAAGCGAGAGGGGGGGTCAGCGAGGCGGCGGGTTTGCATCGGCGGGCGACGAAAAGAAGCCCATAGGCTTCTATAGGGTATCGCCACCCAAAGGTGGCGATACCCTACACTGTGGTAGCATTTTCCATTTGATACATCTCGCACATCAAATGACATAATAAAAACAAGTGATTGTTATCAAATAAGGATGCGCTCCTATCATTTATGTGTTACATTTTTATTTGTGTTTATATTAAATGTTTTTTTTTTTTAAGACTCACTTACAATTTGGCACTTGATGTGCCATTTTTACAAATTGCAAGTAAAAATCCCAGTAAAAATCCCAGGGAGCTGCAGGAGAGATGAACAGAGGTGAGTGGCTGGGCAGGTAGCTGGCAGGTGCCGAGAGGCGGTACAGGTAGGAGGAGATGGAGGAGATGATCATCAGCTTTATCAAGACTGCATCATACAAAGTCATTTAGCCTCTCCAAAATATGGTGACGTGCTTCTCATGTGGCATTTTGGAAAAGGGCAGTGTGCATTACTACTTAGAAAATGGGCATACCTTCTAAAATGACTTGGCGTGAATGCTACTTATTATGGTAGTCCAACCCTCTTCCACCACCCCCCTTTTTTTTTTGCATGCCTGTATAAGACCAAATCAACTAAGCAGCTTAGCTGACAATGTGGCTATTTAAATGTTTCCATCATCCATTTTTTTGCAATGGTTTCAACAAGGTTTAAACAAGTGGCAGCCACAAGTGTCAAAGTACAGGCCCAAGGGATTCTTGCAGTCTGAAATTGCTGATACAATAGAATAGCTTTTTTTTCAATAAACGTTATTCTGTGTTTGTGTAATATATGTATGTTTGTGTGTAATTTTAGGCTCTTTACTGGTATTGTACATATTTACACTTTTTTTTCCCCCTTTTAGAAAAATAATTGTTTTTCTTAATATAGTAAGTTATAACTATGCATTTTTGCCCTTTGTTAGATGTCCTCCCACAATCCCTTATCTCCTTATTAAAAATCTCTCTGAAAAGAAATATGGCTGCCAATTAAACACTGTACCTCCTCCTGTCATGTGATAGCAGATGGGCTACAGCGAGAAGAATGATTTTACAGTGCAAACAGAGCTCAGAGAGCTATGCCGAAAGCCTCTCTATTTATCATGTGTCATTGGCCCTTGGTTGACACGGTAGTCATATGACACTAGTGAAACACTAGAGTTATGCATAGCCTCAGATACAAACCAAATAAGAATCCTAATTGCCCAAATTCTAGCTATCTTTAAAAAAGAACCTACTTTTTTTTTTATTTCATGGGATTGCCCATTTAGGTTAGGGATGAACAAATGTTGACTGCCATGGCCCTCAACAAGTGGTATCTGGACTGATCATAAATTGGCTCTAGGTTGACCACTATTGGTCGACAGTGAAAAGGTTGACCGGGTTTAAATAAAATTTATAGCCGACATATGCCAACAGGCGGTATTTTAAGCCCTGCCATCCACTACTGAATGGAGGGAGCCAGAAGTCTGGCGAGACATGCGAGGGGATGCGGTATACTTAGACAGTGTCCATGTTGACCTAGAAACAAAAAAGCCCATGAAAAACTCATGTCAACCTTTTGGCTGCTGACCTTTTATCCCTGTCGACCATTAGTGGTAAACCATATGACTGTAGACCTAGACATTGTAGATCTAATATACCATAACCCTTTCCTCTGCCAGTCCCTCCATTGGTTGCCTGTTTCTTACCGTATTCAATATAAAACACTTCTACTCACATAACAAGCTATTAACCATATTACACCAGCATAGATCTCATTACTTATCTCAAAATATCTCCCATCTCGACCACTCCGCTCTGCGTCTCTCTTCTGCACGGATCACCAGCTCCCATTCACTATTACAGGACTTTCATCGGGCTGCTCCCACCCTATGGAATGAACTTCTATGCACAATAAGACTCTCCACTAGCCTCCAAACCTTCAAGCGTTCCCTGAAAACTCACCTCTTCAGGCAAGCCTATCATACAGTTCTACACTCATAACCCTCTGAGGCACTTTTGTATTATTTAGCTTCCATTCTGGTCTTGTAACTTGGTGGGATTGCTATGCTATTACTGATGCCTGTCCCTGTGTTTCCCTCCTATGTCCCTATAGATTGTAAGCTTGCATCAGGGCTCTCCTACCTTCAAGTCTGTCTGTTGTTACCCAGTTTGTTTTATCAGTCTACTATTGTAAAGCACAGTGGAATCTGCTGCGCTATATAAGAAAAGTAATTTGTAAGTAAATAAATAATAACCCAGCAAGTGTCAATTTAATCCCACAACCAATGCATCCTGAACAGTAAAATCCTTTTCGGGCAGTAAAGGTGCGTACATGTTGTGTGTTTAAAAAAAAAAAAAAAAAACAATACAGTATGCACTATAACAATATAGTTAATTATATTTGAGTGCATATTGTCTAGTGTGTATGCTCTATATCATTAACTATGTGTGCTCCTGCAAGACAACAGAGGATATCACTTTTAAGAGATGTTGTGGAATGCAGCATTGCCCCTGCTCCCAGCTCCCGTCATCACGTCAGGCATTAGCAACTATGTATGCACTTGCTGATGCTGCCATCTCTGCCAGGTCCCTTTGATATTGCTGTGTACATGTATCATAAAGTACTGTATCCCATATATCATGTTCTAATATGGAGTTAGTTTCATGTTAATGTCAGTGATCTCATGACCAGGGTATCCCCCAAAAAAGTGTGGATGTGCACTTTCATCAACAGGACTCAAGGCGCTTTACAGACATTAAAAAACAATGCACATAATACAGAGGATGTTGGTAATACAGTAACAGACAAGTCACAGACAAAAGAACCCTTGAGCACACAATAAGCAAAATTCAGGATTGGATAATAACTTCCATGGGTTGTGTACTTCAGCCTGACAAGGTACCAGGTGCGGCAGTCATTTTAGGTGCACTGCGTAGGATTACTGTGGGTGGAATAGATTACCTCTAAAAGAAATTACCCAAAATGGATGATTTAATTGTATACTCAGGTCCATGTATTTTTCATCCCATCCACAAGTGCTCCAGATGTGGCAGCCATGGTGGGCGCACTACGAAGGTTACACAGCATAGTAGTTTTATATTGACAGTACTTGGGAGTACTAAATTATAGAATCTTATTTTCTAAATGTAATGGTGAGAGGGAGGTGGACTATCATGGACAACTTGAGCTACAGATGTAGCCACATTCCTCCATGTTGTCACGTTGGGCATATACAAATTTTTTTTTTTTTAGGTTTCTATATTTATTAAAATTTATAAGCTCTCCACTTGAAATAAAAAAAAAATTGATTGCTCAATGTCAGCGGTTTTATGCTGCACAGCTTTCCAAGTTTGCCCTGTCATTGGTGCATGGGCTCGGCCTCTTTTTTGACATAATTATTACATTTTAAAGGCCCACACACACTAGCCAGCCCTAAGCCGCCGTGCCCGATATAGTTAACCTTGTCGACCTTGGATGGCAAATATTGTGCATGTACACTGAACAGTATCATTCCTTGATGTCACCAGGACCCACTGAACATGCAGGGCTTTGCCTATATAGCCAAATTGAGCTGCATCATCAATCATCATTAATGGCAAGCAGGAGCTTGCATTGTTAATGATATTGAGTGTACAAACTGGAAGATATAGTGAATATCATTAATTTTAGGCCTTCTGTGCACATTTTATTGTACTGTGTGTATGCTGTACCCGACGGGCGACGTGCATTCCCGCGGGTCGTTTATGGCCCCCTCCATCATCTGAGGACAGATGACAGTGTATTGTTAACGAGGGCCATGCACAGTCCAGCATGGCCCCTTACTAAACAGAACCCCCACCCCCTCAGTGTGGTTGACCGTTGCATGCCGTCATTGGCAAGTGTATATGCAGTTGCTGATACCCGCACCCTGCTGTGTCCCCGCAGTTGCCGATAGTGACGGTGTGTACGCACCATTATTATTCACCATTCACGCAGTGATTCGCGGGAGGACTAGTAGGAAACTTCAGGGACTATAGTTTTGTATTGGTCAGCACAGCCAGGGCTATTTTTGTGCAGGCTCCAGCAGGAACTGTGGCCCTTATTCTAGTTCACTCTTTCTGACAAAATATTTGTTAGATGGACAAAACCATTTTCACTGCAGGTGAGGCAGGTGTAAAACCCCACCCAAATCTAATTATCTCTGCACAAGTAACACCTGCCTCACCTGCAGTGCACATGGTTTTGTCCATCTAACAAATATTTTGTCAGAAAGAGTGAACTAGAATAAGGGCCACAGTTCCTGCTAGAGCCTGCACAAAAATAGCCCTGAGCACAGCCATTCTTCATCCCAGCTTTTGTCTGGAGCTGCTGCTATGAGCAGATTTATGGAGCTCCGGGCCATAAAGTTGAATGGAGTAGCGCCATGGCTCCAGTGAGTGGAATGGTGATAGTTCATGATTTTGTTTATTCATCTTACTCATGAATCAATGAATGAAGCGCTAACTCTTCAATTCTTCTCTTTTACATGTCTACATTTATTTTTAGTCCATTTATAGTTATTCCTTTTTTCCCCCACCAATTTTAAGGAATGTAAGAAATAAAACCCTGGCAACTAGAACATCAAAGAACTATGAAGTTGAGGAAGAGAGAGAATCTGCTTGCACTTCAACTAGACGAAGATCTTCAACGAGAAATGTTGGCAACTTAAACACTGGGGCAATGGAATCTGTAATGGTGCAGATCCTAAAACAGGCAGAATTTCTAAGAGCAAAGGAAGAAAAGAGGTACGGATAGACTTATTTCTGATTATATTATGTGGGGTCACTAAATAAAACATTAACATTTCTGCATTAACACTTTCACTGCTGATGACATAGAATCTACATCGTGCTAAGCTTTGGTCCATGATGGCTGGACCAAATCCGTATTCTATTGAGCGAGAAGAGGCACTCCCCACATGTAAATTGTCATAATGGAGCCCAGGTGGAAAAAAAGAATCCCTGCAGTGCCTCTCTGACACAATGGGGGAAGTGTACTAAGAAGTTGTATTTCACATGGAATGTTGCAATGGGAAACCAATCAGATACTATCTATTCTCTTCTAAAAGGTGCTAAATAATTAAGAAGTAGATTTTGGTTGGTTGCCCATAGCAACATCCCATGTGAAATAAAACTGCCATCTTAGTAAATTTCCCCCATTGACTTAGCTGTATATTTACTGAAGATTGTTTATTTTTTCAAAGCTGCCATGAATGTGACATGGATTCCTGGCAGGCAAAGGATTCACCGGTCCAGACCGTTTTCTCTTAAACTTAGATTTAAGTGCTATGACCTTTCTTTTATGTGCTTGGTCCAGAACAAACCATAGATGTGTTTTGTTTGGGTTTTTTATGTTTGTATTGATTTTATTTTTTAGCAGTTGTATTTTAGAATAAGGTAAAGGTAGTGATGTAATACATGTGTATATATTTTTTAGATTTTATGCTTCCACTGCTCTGATTCCTGTACACACACTGCAACTTACAATGGTGTAAAGCCTCCATACATGTTGGCATTAGGTATATATGTAAATAGTGAGGACATAATGATTGTGATTTGCTGTTGGGGTAAGAGAAAGGAAATGAAAATATTTTAACTGGATTAAATCAAACGGATTTTTTGTTTTTATATCGCTAGAAATGTTGATTTTTTTTTTTTTATCATTTCTTTTCATGTTTGACATTATGTTCTTTTTTTGCAACTTACTAGGATTAAGGAACAGGAGAAGAAGGAAGCAGAGGAAGCCATCCAAAAGGAAATGGAAAATTGGGACAGAAGTCTCTTGGCTTTGGCTGAACCAACATGTATGGAGACGATGTGGGAAATTCCAGCCATAGGTCATTTTCTTTGCTTAGCACAACAAATTTTAAATCTTCCTGAAATAGTGTACTATGAACTGGAACGCTGTTTGTTAATGCCTCAGTGCAATCTATTTTTGTCAAAGATAATGACTTCTTTATTGAGCCCTCCACATCGTAGACCAACTTTACATCGCAGGCCCAACCTCCCATACCGAGCCTGGGAGGCTGCACTTAGGCAGAAGGTACAGCAGTGGTATACAGTTATAGGTCAGGCTGAGAACCCGGACCGATGCGCTGAGAAGCTTGGACTTTGCTCTCAGTTTTTCAAGGTTCTTGGCGAAGTTAATCCACTAGAACAAAAAACATTTCACGAGCTGACATTTTATCAAAAGGTTTGGTTACTGAAAGGTCTCTGTGACTCTGTGTATGAAACCCAAACTGAAGTACAGGATGCTGTGCTAGGGCAACCAATTCATGAATGCAGAGAGGTGATTTTAGGATACGATACCCAGGAAAATGCTTACATTCATTTCCCACAGTTCTGTGGGGCAGATGTGCGAGTGTATAAACAGAGACCATTAAAAGCACCAGAGTTTCCTATCCCTCCAATTAAAATAAAAAGAACTAGAGCAAAATTGAATAGGTCCAAATGCAAATACTCTAAGAAAAACAATGGTGAATTTAAATCTGTTCGAACTAATTTGGAGAAATCTTTTGAGTTTCATGATGAATGTTCTGCAGATTGTGATATGGGAGACTGTAACATCAATTCAGAACATGATGTGAAGCCCGACTGTAAGCACGAAGACCACAGTCCCTGTGACATAAGTAAGACTACTTGTTGTAAAGAAAATGTAGAAACACCTATTAGTCCTGGAGAACTTGTTGGCTACGGAGAACCTCTCAGTCCAGGGGAAATTAGGATTCTTGAAAATGTAGATAAATATGCAGAAGCAACCTTACTTAAAGCTGACACTAATTCTTTGAAAGGAAATGCACTTAAAACGTATCAAGTCCATGTGAATGGCAACCACACTGACAGCACTGAGGTTATATGCCATAGGGTGGCCATGGACATTATCTTAGACCATTCTTTGATGAACCACGAGCAGTTGAAACTTCATAAAATTAGAACAAAAAAGAAGAAAAAGAAAAAAGTAAAGTATATTTTGAATGAGAACATACAGGGTAAATGTGAAAGTGTCCAAATACACGCATTCAAATCTTTTAAGACGGAAATCCATAACAAGTTGTTTCTTAACAAGAAGAGAGCCAAGCACAAGAAGCACAAGTCTGGTGAGTAATCTGAGTGAGTAGGTGAATGTTCTCAATCTATCAAATGGTGTGGGTGCTCCCCAACCTGAGTTTGGCAGATGCATATGCCATTGTTTGCCTGTAGCTGCACAGCAGGTAAAATCTGCATTTAGGCTAATTGATAGAGCGCTGTAGAAGAAATGGCAATAGCCATGGCACACAAAGGGAGGATTGTCTATAACAAAGATTCCCAATATCTTCTACTTAAACTCTTACCTAGGAAGAAAAAAATGGTTGTGATCATTTGGTCGACAGTCATTAGGTCGATACCATTAGGTCAACATAGATCTAAGTTGACATGGGAAAAGGTCGACCTGGTTCTAGGTCCTAAGGTCACTAGTTCGACAGGTCATTAGTTCATCCGTGTCTAGGTCGACAGTCAAAAGGTCAACATGGGGTTTGGCACTGTTTTTTTTACCCAAATGTCAACACAGTTGACATGGGCACAGTTTAAAGTGCACCGCATCCCCTCGCAACGCTCGCTGCACTTGCAATGCTTCAGGCACAGTGCCTCGCTACTCTCGGCACACTATTTTATTCTCCCACCATGCCATGGAGCCAGGCAAACACAACTGCAGGCAGTGCAGAGTGCAAAAGCAGGACACTTCTCAGCTGGTAACTGGGTTGTAATAGTATTCTCACATAGGCAAAGTTATCAGTAAAACATTGTAAAGTATCATTTTATATGCGATACAGACGCACTCACACACAATATAGGCATGCCACATATTTTAAGCAGCAGAGGATTGTGCGTCTTGTTCTCTGTTTTGCGAATAAGACTCATTGTAACACAAAAAGTTACATACTCAGCACTACCGAGTAACGACTTGTGTAGCGTGACTTGTGCATGAAGGACACACCGTACAAATGGCACACATTGTTTCAGGATGTATTTTGGTTGTGAACCAGTATGTTGTTAAAATAAATCCACTAATTATTTGCCTGCAAGTTTAAAAAAAAAATTGCGACATTTGTTATTTATTTTTGGGAATTAGGTGGAATGATTCAGCTTCATCAAAGTTCAGCCAACAGTTCTCAGTGGAATATACATAGATATCATTTTGTAGCCTTTTCCTATCTTTTGCATGTTTATCAATTTATCTTTCATTTCTTTTACATTGCCCGTTGGTCTTCATTGTTTACAGATTTCCTTCAGATCACATTGTGACCAATGTTATTTGAACTAGTGGATCATCAATAACTTTTTTTTTTTTTTTAATGATTTGCAAATTAAAAGCTAATTGTTATCGCAATAGCTTTTCATATCTGTAATATTGGAACATCCACAGCAAAGGCATTGAACACTCATGCAAGCAGCAATTGTTTTTAGTTTTCTTTTAAAATAATTTAGACAGCCAAATAATGAATTCTGATCTTGATAAAATGTACTTCTGGTTTACAATAAAAATACCATCTATTCTAGATCAATCCTGCCAATGGTAGATCAATGGTGCCCATAAACATGTTAGATATGGCATGGGATTTCGGTAAATTGCTGCAACAAATCGCATGTGTCACCTAATGCAATGCGTGGGCCCACCGGTCAAATCTCATGTCGATAAATAAGTGCTGTACATATTTATTGCATTGTATGTGCAATCATTTGTGGTTTTTAACCTCATGTGATCTGCATTGTAGCAAAGCTGGCAGTGTGGTAGTCAATGGAGCTGGCAGCAGGTGGCAGAAAAAAAACTAAAAAAATGTATCAATAGACTGGGCGTCCTTCTGATTGGCTGAGTTCTCACAGCCAACCAGAGGGCCTCCCAGTCTTTTAAAATGCTTTTTTTTTTTTTTTTTAATTCTGCCGCCTGCCTCCAGCTCCACTGACTACTGCTGCCCACCAGCCCTCCTGATGCCAGCTCTGCCGCCTATATAAGGTAAACATTACAGGTCATTATGATGAATACAAATGTTTGCCTGGCAATTTTCACACCGATTTTGACAAATTCACTTTGCACTCATAGGGTTAATAAGTCCAAAGCTATGTGAAAAGAACATGCTGACCCTTTGCGTGTCCGTCTTATGCACATGGACCTTTTGTCAGTGTTGACCTAGACACTGTCAATCTATCACCCGGAATTGGAAGGAAGGAATTGGGTAATGTTTTCTCACCTGTGCAGATTATATGGCCATAGACTATGAGATATTTCACTCTGATGGACATTTCATCTGACCTTGTATGCCCAGCATTCTCTCCCTTTCTACCGTCTCATCTTTAGATTGTAGTGTTCATTCTAGTACCATGCATCTTAAAAAACCTATGCAGTACCCATTCTCTGCTTCTATCACAGTGTGGTCTGTACTTCAGCACTGATCTGCAGACCAGACCGGTGCTAGAAGCACCACAACAGAGCGAACCCCCCCACCTCCCCAATTCTCACCAAAAAGAGGGCAGCAGCTCCTCTTTCTAGCCTGGAGGGGTGGGGTTTCTATGTGATTGACAAGAGGAAAGGGGTGACAACCACACTGCCTATTTTTACAATATCACAGAATGCAGGTACTAGACAGCCAGGAAGGTTCTTCTTCGCAAACCTCTCCTTGTACCCCAACACCATAGTGCACTCTATTGGACTCTGCATGACCGTCGGAATGGTGGCCACCTCTTCCCACTCCAAGGCCTCTCATACCCTTAGTCATCGACTGGAGCTTGATCTGTGCTTTTAGCTGGTCAGTACCTGGACATTTGTTACATTCATCTATATGGGACTCTGCTGAGCCTGGAGCACACATTAGTTTTCTTAAATTAGTTTACTACATAGAGCCTTGATCGCCTGACAAATTTGTTCTCAAAATGGACAAAATCATTTGCACTGCAGGTGGGGTTGTAACGTGAAGAGATGGTTAGAATTGGGTGGGGTGTGATCAAACTGAAATCTAAATTTGCAGTCTAGAAAATAATGCAGCCAGTATTTTTTTTTTAAATAACTTGCCCAAATCCAACTCTCTTTGCACGTTAAATTTGCCAATTTTGAAAACAAATTTGTCGTGTGATCAGGTCTGAATTAGGCCCATAGTAACTAATATATATTTATTTATTAACAGTTTCTTGTATAGCGCAGCAGATTCCATAGCGCTTTACAAGAGTAGACAGTGATCAAACAAACTGGGTAACAACAGACAGACTTGGAGGTAGGAGAGCCCTGCTGTGATCTGTTATCCAAAAGCATTTTTGTTCATTTTGTTCCAATTATTAAATTAATAGTCTTAAGACCGGTCCAAAGGATGGGTGAAAGTTTATGCTTATGCAGGTTTGACCTGCCTCAGAAATACTCACCTGCTGCTGCAGCCCCTGCTTAACTTTTTACTTTACTTAAGACTTCTGACCATTCTTTTTGTTTACATTGAATTCTTTTATAGTTTTTGCACAAGAATAACTTTTTGAAGAATCAAAATCTCACCAAAAAGAGGACAGCAGCCCCCTAGAGAGGCGGAGTTTTGTGAGTAGGCACGTTTCTGCTTTAGTTGCAGAATAATTTCTGAATCTGAATTATTTTATTCAGTTTTAGAAATTGCTGGCGGGTTTTTTATTCACAAACTTTAGCACTATACTAATTTTCAATTACAAATTTTTGCAATCGATGAATTCTTAATACATAAAAGAGATTTTGAAGTGAAGTTTGCCCCCATGCTTTTCTTTCTTTCATATTAGTTATCTTTACTTTTCCTCTGCCTGCAGTATACTGCAACTGTACTGCAACTGTCACAAATTTTCATGCCAGGTCTCCTAGTAGGGATTTAATACAAATATTCAGTTTTCCCACAAGCCTTCATTTTTTTTTTTTTTATTCATCTCATTCGAAGGGTTACAGAAGTATAAATAGGGGTTGTTTTTTTTTCTTTGCATGACTTGTGGTTGATTTCAGTATTCACTCACTCTTCATACAGGATGTAGACACCACACCAAACCCCAAAAAAAACCACAAGACATTACTTCTTTTTTAAATGCGCTTAGCCTTGTTGGAATAAGACTAGAAGCCAATACACTGTACAAATTGGTGAAAAAATTCCCTTTTAACTTTTCACTGTCCTGGACAAATGATATTGTGCATACACACTGAATGATATGCTGAACGATATAGCTAGAGTCTAGTAATCTGCATCTTTTTGTGAGCAACGTAGCTAAAATTAAGCTGTACAGATGACCGAAACCCTCGTTGACGACCCGCGGGAGCACGCATCGTTCATTGCATACACACTGGCCGGTATTTTGAACAATATCGTTCAGAAGACTTTTAATGAGCAATATTGTTCAAAATATCGTCCAGTGCGTATGCACCTTGACACTGATGAGAGCTGCGTTTATACTGATCAGAAGGGTTTTGTCATTTTATAGACCGTTCTAGATAAATGATAGTTACAATCGGATTTTAACATCTTCACTTTTCCAAATCAGTGAATTGTTAGTGTATCCATGTCCTTACCAACGCTACAGCCCTGCTTTGTCAAAACAGTTCACACTGATTAATATAGTAATAATGATAATTTAATTATATATAGTGCCTTTTTCCTCAAAATAGAACTTGAGGTGAATATTAAGCTCATTATGGTTGGGTTTAGCCATGCACAGTGGCTAAAGCCAATCACATGAATGTGCTCAATGTGAAAAAGATCCAGCTTCAGCACTCAGACGGCTGACATTGTGCACATGTCTGCTGACCATACTATAGGGTTAACTATCTTAAAGCTCACAAATACTAACATTTATATTTATTTTTATTCCTTGTAAATAAAATAAAAAAGTAATACATAATTGGATCAGTTGATGTAGAATGACTTTTACATGTAATTGTGGACAGGCCTATTGCACCAGTGACAGGGCACACTAGTAGATTAGTAACGATGATAGCTATGAACCAAGAGCACATATAGAGGTGGTCAAGCCGCACCATTCTTCCACTTTACACAGGAGTTCTTGTTATGTAGTGACCAGATTATCCAGATCCATTGCACGAGACTGCCATTACTTAAAAGACTTGCATCAAAAGCAGCCCATACACGCTGCGATGTGGGCTGTGCGTTATGTGCTTTGAGGTGCGCGCTCCCGCGGCACCTCATCGCACAGTACAAAAAGTATGTGCTTGCACATACTTTTTGTACTTTTTTTTTCATTGCATTGCATCGCATTGCATGCACAGGCAATGCAATGTGATCCGTGCTTGTTTTTTTTTTTTTTTTTTTGAGTCTTTATTTTCATTTTTCAACATACATATATATAAAAAAGACAAGACAATACAATACATATACAATACATGACAAAATCGATATACAGAAGGTAAGTAACAGAATGGAGGTTACATAAAACATGGCAGCGTACACAGAGGAGGCATATACTGAGATGGACACCTTATATCGAGCGGATTTGAATTTATGAGCTTAGCGCTAACGGGAAGGATGTTAGGTGCTAACTCCGTCAACCCGACTATTGGACCTAGCTGGGACATTAAATAATAATGCTGACTAAATTCTTGGTTATAAAAAGATATAAGTGAAAATCTAAAGGTTATTAAGGAAAGAAAATGAATATAAAAGTAGATAAGAGAGTGGTTCGAAAACGAAAAGGCAGGATGTAACCTTAATAAGATAAGTCAGTGCGGCGATGCATAAAGTGATAAGTGCTAAAGTGCCAAATATTCAAAGGGCGAATTTATGTATCATATTTTACTTCCGGCTTTCGCCTAGAGATAATATGTAGTATAGTGTGAAGTGGGCAGGGACCGGGGCCCGTACTATGGCCCAAGGGGTCATCCGATCGTAAATTCGGGAAATTGGTGGTGACCAGAGAGTATCGATCCACTTCTCTTCCCTGCTCTTTTAATATAGGTAGCTAAAACAGTGATAAACGTACGTGATTTAGAGACAAAGTGTAAACCATTACAGAAACTGACAATAATATAACAATTGGGGCTATACGTGACTCGCAGACAGTGCTTAGCATAGAACTACCCTTTAAACTGGTAAAATTCAGAACAATACCAAGGGTACCAAATAGATAAAAATATAGTGCTACGCCCTTTGGATGCATAATAGAATTTCTCGTGTTCATATGTCGTGTTCACCAAGTTAAGCCATTCATTAAATATCGGTCCATTTTTTGCCATCCAATAGCGTGCTATAACTACTTTAGCAATTGTGGTGAGGTACAATAGGAGGAGACTCAATTCTCTAGTCGTATCGCCCTCTTGCCATAACCCCATTACCAGATTAATATCAGTAAGGTTAGCCTGTACTACCCCCAGACCCTTAGTTACCTGGCAGACCCTGTTCCAAAAGTGGTCAACTCTGTTACAGGTCCTCATTAAGTGCCAAATTGTTGCACTGTTTTCGCCGCACTTTGGACATTCATCAGTCCCAGAACCCCTCATCTTTCTTAACCGTACCGGGGTCAAATATGTCCGGTGAATGATGTTAAACTGAATTTGTTGAACCCGTATAGAGTTTGTTGCCTTTTTCGGGATTGCTAAAGCTGCCTGCCAGTTACTCTCTTTAATATCTGGGATGTCCACCGCCCACTTCTGCATGAGCTGAATAAGCCCATCGTCGGTGGCGGCGGCGGTTAAGTATTTATGAATTTTCGAGACACCCTTCCGTGGGGTAAGTTTTCTCAAGAAGACCTTAATAGGGTTCTCTATAAGCCATTGATCCTTATCCCTTCCATACCTAATAATCACGCTCCTAAGCTGTAGGAATCTGTGAAACCTTGACCTTGGCAGTGCGTACTCTGCCTGGAGCTGGGCTAAGGATTTAACACTCTTATCATGGAATAATTGACCCAACGAGCGGATTCCATATTGTGACCAGAGCCTCCCCCCTTGCTGTCTAGTGATCTCCGGGGCTATAGGCAAGAGGAGAAAAGAGGATTCTAGATCCTCACCCAAGGAGTTCTCCATAGCACATACCGTTCTCCAGACTCTCACGGCTTGAGAGACGATGGGGGGATGAGATCTATGTAGGGACCTAGATAACAATATTTGCAACGGGGTGATGTTGGGGTCTATGCACCTTATTAGCCTAGTTTATTCCCGAGACTGCTCTTCCGGCTTGACCCATGACCTTAGGTGTATTAGTTGGGCTGCATAATAATATCTCTTAAAGTTTGGGAGGGCCAAGCCCCCATCATCGCGATCTCTACAAAGAGTGGCAATTTTAACTCTCGGGCGCTTGCCGCCCCAAATAAACGAAGAGATTATACTGTCCAAACTTCTAAAATACTCATCCTTGATGTATATTGGAGAGTGTTGAAGTAGGTACAGTATTTTAGGCAGGATTACCATTTTAATCAGGTTCACCCGACCCTGCACCGATAAGGGGAGCTTGGCCCAACACTTAAACTTAACCCTTGCCTCCTGAATCGCTGGAGTGATATTATCCTTTAGGAAATCTTCTATTTGCGCTGACACCATAACCCCTAGATATTTAAAACCTGGGGCCTTCACCAATGGCATACCGGGCCCACTAACACACTGGCTGTCCTCTCCATTGTGCACATGTCTGCTGACCATACTATAGGGTTAGCTATCTTAAAGCTCACAAATACTAACATTTGTGTGGGGGTTTATATTTATTTTTATTCCTTGTAAATAAAAAAAAGTAATACATAATTGGATCAGTTGATGTAGAATGACTCTTACATGTAATTGTGGACAGGCCTATTGCACCAGTGACAGGGCACACTAGTACATTAGTAACAATGATAGCTATGAACCGAGAGCACATATAGAGGTTGTCAAGCTGCACCATTCTTCCACTTTACACAGGAGTTCTTATTATGTAGTGACCAGATTATCCAGATCCATTGCACGAGACTGCCATTACTTTAAAAGACTTGCATGAAAAGCAGCCCATACACCAGTGGTCGCCAACCCGTCGCTCGCGAGCTACCGGTAGCTCGCCTGAGCGAAACGGGTGGCTCGACCACTGCTGCCTGCCCGGTCCGCCCGCCCGCTGTTGCCGCTGGCTTGCGGCGCTATAGCCGCCGCCTTGCCCCGCTACAGCCGCCGTCACCTTCCCCCGCTGTAGTCCTCCTTGTTACGGGGACCAGAGGAGACAGCAGGCGCTAGAAGTCATATTTGACCTCTAGCGTCTGACAGGGAGCACCGCGCTAAGCGGTCCCGGCACTTCCGGGTAATGCTGCAGCAGCGCAGCTCTGTGCTCCCAGTCATAGGCTAGAAGTCAAATATGACTTCTAGCATCGTGTGGGGGGAAGAACGGACGGACTCCAATTGCCAGCAGGGTGATGATGGAGCTGAGCTCCGAACGCACCAGCAGCCAGCAGCAATGACTAATTTATTATGCTCATGTGAAGACGGGCATAGTGGAGGGGGCAAGCAGTGACCCCCTTGTCAATGAGCATTAACCCCTGGCAACAAAAATGAACCCCTGACAGCAAGCAGGTAATTTACATTTTTTTTATAAGAAGCCTTACTGTGGGACATTGTGTGCAATATGTGTAATGGGCATCATTTGTGTGGCACATGTTTAATGAGCATCAAGGTGTGGGGCATATGTATAAAGGAGCTTCACGTTGTGGGTCATAGGCATAATCGGCATCACGGTGTGTGGCATATGTATAATGGTGCATCACGGTGTGTGGCATATGTATAATGGTGCATCACGGTGTGTGGCATATGTATAATGGAGTATCACGGTGTGTGGCATATGTATAATGGAGTATCACGGTGTGGCATATGTATAATGGTGCATCACGGTGTGTGGCATATGTATAATGGAGTATCACGGTGTGGCATATGTATAATGGTGCATCACGGTGTGTGACATATGTATAATGGAGTATCACGGTGTGGCATATGTATAATGGTGCATCGCGGTGTGTGGCATATGTATAATGGAGTATCACGGTGTGGCATATGTATAATGGTGCATCACGGTGTGGGGCATTTGTATAACGGAGTATCACGTTGTTGGGCATATGTATAATGGGCATCGTGTGTGTGTGTGTGGAAAAAATGGGGGATGTAGCCTCGCAGGAGTTCCACGGTAGTAGCTGAACCTTCTAATTTTTGGCGCGTACCTTCGGCACGCGCAGATGACTCTTCTCCTCTGCCTCCAGTGTTGGGAGGTATGTTTTGGGGCATTGCAGTGTGTGGCATAATGTGTCAGGGGCATTACAGTTTGTGGCATTATGTGTAAAGGGCATTTTTTTGGGATATTGTGCAGATTTTTTAATTTTTTTTACTTTAGTAGCTCTTCGGGCGGTTTATTTTGTCGCGAGTAGCTCCCGACCCAAAAAAGGTTGGAGACCACTGCCATACACGCTGCGATGAGGGCTGTACGTTCTGTGCTTTAAGGTGCGCGCTCCCGCGGCACCTCATCGCACAGTACAAAAAGTATGTGCTTGCACATACTTTTTATACTTTTTTTTCCATCACATTGCATTGCATGCACAGGCAATGCAATGTGATCCGTGCTTGTTAAGCACGGAACGCTTGCCCGTATCAGAACGTATGCTGCCCATACACGCCCCATCAGAGCTAAGGAGTTGGCTGCGGATAGTATCTGCATCATTCTTTACAGTTGGTGCTTTGTTTCATGATCCATTACTGCAGATAAGACCAAGGTCTAGTCTGCAATATTCAGTGTAACAGTGAGCAAGACAAGAAACGTGTAATCAATTTTAATTTCCGAACAAAGTTGTATTAACTGGTGGCGGTGTGCAGCATGACCCACCCTCCTATAACGTGCTACATTGTTTGGGTGATCCAAAGATTGAGCATGTGTAGAGGATTGCAAAGAATGCAAAGGCTGCTGCTACGCACACAGTGGGGGAAATTTACGGTACTCTTTACCTAGCACGGCGCCCACGATTTTGATCGTGGGCATCGCAGGTAAAAAAATCGCGGGTATCGCGGGCATTGAATGCACTAAAAATCGGGTGCGACGCGATGCCCGCCATTTCCCATAGGGATCAATGTTAAAATTCTCAATTGACTCGATTTTACTGTTCAATGCCTCAATTGACCCGATTTTTCCATAGGAAACAATGTTAAATGGCCCACAGAGGCCAAATAGGCACCCTAAAGTGTGAAATGGCCCCCCAAATTGTTAACGCCACCCCACGAATAACGTGAACCTGAAGCGTGGCGAGCGGCGGCGGTACGCGTCCTACGACCTTTTCATACCCCCACTATCCACGTCGGCGTGGAGTTGAGAATAGAATAGTGTGGCGAGCGCAGCGAGCCACCGAGCCCAAAGCGTGGCGAGCGGACGCGGATACCTTCACAGGTAAACGCGTCCCTTCGCGGGCTTCACAGGTATCCGCGTCGGGCTCGCCACGCTTCGGGCTCGGTGGCTCGCTGCGCTCGCCACGCTTCGGGCTCGGTGGCTCGCTGCGCTCGCCACACTATACTATTCTCAACTCCACGCCGACGTGGATAGTGGAGGTATGAAAAGGTCGTAGGACGCGTACCGCTGCGCTCGCCACGCTTCGGGTTCACGTTGATCGTGGGGTGGCGTTAACAATTTGGGGGGCCATTTCACACTTTAGGGTGCTTATTTGGCCTCTGTGGGCCATTTAACATTGTTTCCTATGGAAAAATCGGGTCAATTGAGGCATTGAACAGAAAAATCGGGTCAATTGAGACATTTAACATTGTTCCCTATGGGAAATCGCGGGCATCGCGTCGGTCGCACCCGATTTTTTTAGTGCATTCAATGCCCGCGATGGGCGCCGTGCTAGGTAAAGAGTACCAAATTTACCAAAGGAAATTTTGTAAAAAATAGGTGTATTTGTATCCAGAAATACACTTATTTTTGACATTTACTATACCGAAAATACGGCAATTCGTATTCGTATTGATGTGCTATCCATACGAATACAAATTGCCGTTTTTTCGGGATAGTAAATGTCAAAAGTGTATTTCTGGATACAAATACACCTATTTTTTTACAAATTTCCTTTAGTAAATTTCCCCCAGTGGGTTCTATTTTGGGCCAACAATATCTGTGGGCACTGCACATGCTGCCCTATGGGTATGTCACTGCTTCAGAAGATGCTTTGTATGCATTTTTCCTGTAGTATTGTAAGTAATAAACATGTTATTTCAAAGTTTCCCCATTTGGTTATGTGTATTGATCTCTGATGATTTATAAATGGGGCAGAGAGCATAGATTGTAAGCTTGCGAGCAGGGCTCTCCTACCTCTATGTTGGTCTGTTACTACGCACTTTGTTTTCTCACTGTTTCCAATTGTAAAGCAGAACTAAATATGCTGTGCTATCTAAGAACCCGTAAATAAATGTTTTGCAGTCTGATGAAATGTACTTCACTGAATTCTATTGTCGCAACCTGCTGCTGGGGAAAGATATTGGGCGGTATTCAATGAGCTGAATCGTTTGTCACAGCGATTCAGTTTTTTCATTCGCCAGCCAATCGCCGTTTTTTTGCTGCCAATCGCCATGCATGGGGATTCGTGTGGAGTCGCCGAGTCACCCTATTCAACGTGGCTGAGAATCGCCGGCCCTAACGGCGATTCTCAGCCAACCCTGCGTTTCCCAAAACAGCGTCAGTAATGTCGTCAGTGTTTAAAAAAATGCAGTGAAATGCAAGAGAAATGCTATTTACCCTGAATAAACGCTTCCAATACTGCAGCCGGCACAATCGGGGTAATCTGCACAAAGGGCAAACGAAGGAGTGAGGTGGGGAGGAGAATCATGGGTAAGTGAGGTGCACCATGGGTAAGAACAGTGCTTTGTGGGAGAAAAAAAAAATACCTCAAAAAATTAAATATATATTTGTATAGCACTTCTACGACCATCACATCACACAAGGGCAGCAAATAATAATACATTACACTTGCACAGTTAAATAGAACACTTAAAACCAATTATTTGACATGTTCCTATCAAAGTTCACCAGAAAAAAATGACGAGGGACACTCGGTGAGGAACGGCGATATGTAACAAGAAAAAGGAATCGCCAACTTCACATTGAATACACTTTTGGCGATTCCCCTCGACTACCGTCGATTCCCCATGCAAAATCCTATAGACTAAAAACGGCGATTTTTAGAGAATCACATTTGGCGATTGGTGCTTCATTCACCGGTCGTCAGCGGCGAATAGACGACGTTGAATAGGGTGATTCGCTTATACAGCTCATAATATCGCCGGCACACATGAAAAAAACACAGAATCGCCATAAAACTTGGCGATTCTGGCTCATTGAATACCGCCCTATGTATCCAAATGCCTACAGATACTGTGGGTGATATGTAATAGGGTGAGAAAATCAGAAAGAAATCTCGGTACTTGTGTATTATAGCGGCACCCCCGATGTACATCGCGCAATGTTTTTATCGCATCGCATGCCATGCACCCGATGGCATGCGATGCGATTTTTGCCCACTATGCGATGAAACATTGTATAAGCACCCTAAAGGGTGCTTTTAAGCACCCAAATGGGTGCTTAAAAGGTCGGAGGATGCGAAAAGGTCGGAGGATGCGTACCGCCTCCCCTCGCAGGCTCGCTGCGCTCGCCACGCTTCGGGTTCACGTTTATAGTGGGGGGGGGGGTGGCGTGGGGGTGCATTTCACATTGTAAGCACCCATTAGGGTGCTTATACAATTTTTAATCGCATCGCATTGTATGGCATTGTATGCCATACACAATGTCATACAATTTAAAAATTGTATGACATTGTACAATATTGCGTCGCATCGCATACCATCGCATGCCTTATGGTATGCGATGCGATGGTCGCCGCTATAATACACAAGTACCGAAATCTCCAGGTTTTTTTTTAAAACTGCAATCATTTACACCGCAAAAGCAGTTTGACTCTGACCCTATTACATTTCACTGTGTGTATCAATCCCTATTTTTTTGTCGACTTCTTCTTCTGTAACAGTCTTTAATGCATACGCCAGTGGTACCCAAACTGTGTGCCATGGCACCCTGTGGTGCCTTGGAACCCTTGCAGGGGTGCCTCGGGTTGGTGATCAAAGACCTTAAAATTAAGTCTGGTCATTGTAATATGCAAAACCAGTGCTTGTGTTTCCCAGTCATAAAATATGTGGATAATCAGAAGCTAATCTTGTCCCGCACTACATAATTAAACCTAAAAATGACGTGTATACACAACTTATTTAATTTAGATATTTTTAACTTAATATCGCAATAAAACTTTTGGCCTAGGGGTGCCATGGATAGAATTCTGATACTAGAGGGTGCTGTGATTAAACAGGGTTTGGGAAGCTCTGGCTTACGCTGTACTCACATGGTCAGTAATTAATTTCTGTGTTTGTGTTGGACAAAACAAGCAATGTCTGGTCCTGCTATATTTACTCTTGGCTGTGTTCTAATGTATAAGACCTCTCCAGATTGATTTACTATAATCCCTTATGAGGCTTTTTCTGTTTTGATTTTTGGAAGGAAAAAAAGCTGTATCGAAGAAAACAGTAGTGAAGAGGAAAAAAATAACTTCACCCGCTGCTCCTGATTTCCAGGTAATTTACTTTCTTAACAGGTGTTACTAAATTATTTAGATTTTTTTTATAAAGCAATAAATGCCCCTATAACAGCATTTTCAACCACTGTGCCATGGCGTGATCTGTGCAAGTTTGCTCCCAGAGATATGGTGTGTGTACACACGGTAGATATGCCGTGCTATGTGAGTTTCGATACGATCAGATTGCATCGGGACTCGCATCGCACGGCATGCATGCAGTGGCACAATTTTGACTATATAGTGAAGATGTGCACTATATAGTCAATGCAGCCAAGACTATCTGTCTTGTGATACGTGAACGCGCATCGGGATCGCAAGCAGATCGTAAGGGTTAAAACCCTTGCGATCTGCATACAATGCCGACACTATGTTGACTATATCGTCAACATCGGAAGGCATATCTTACCATGTGTACACACTAATAGAGATGTCCACAACAGTTTATAGCCTCAACCACCAATTATTGACTGGTCTCTTCCTGCTCCAGTCCTGTCTCCTGTATCCTCGGCATATGAAAGCACCCCTTTCTGACCTTCAAGTGGGTGCAGATCTGGCTGCTGGTCCCTCCGCCTCTTGCCATCCGCTAATCATTATTGGTTAACAGCAGCTGTTGTTGCTCCCTCTCTCACATTGATGGTGTCGGTGTCTGTCCCGGTTCAAGGGCTCGTTGCTTGAAGTTGGCCTGAGACTGCATAGTACATTAATTGGATTTAGAGAAGATGAGTTACAGGGAGCTAGGTGAGGAGCTGCTTGGGTGTCCTGCTGTTATACTGATCCCTAGAGAACATAATGGCAGCTATGCAGTTAATTGTATGGTGTTCACATTAGGGCATTTTTAACTGTACCCGCAGGGGCACTACACACTGAAAACAATTGGCATTGACACAGGGTCTCTCCTATGTCCTGAAAGCAGTTGAGCATGGCACAGACTGTACTGTAGCCATCTAGGGTTTGTTCTTTTTGGGTTCGATAGGGGAAATACGGGTTTTTGTTGTGGAGCCAATGTATTTTTCTCTGTGGGCATCTGATGTCATAATAATCATATATTTATGCTTGGATGGTATTCGGGTAATATTGATGCAAAAATACAGATATTGGTAAAGGCTTGCTCTTGTATATGGATTTGCCTATAATTACACCAGATGCAAAATAGAGAATATGCAAATAACCTTATTCTTTAAAACAAACTTTTCTCAATGATGACCTCTTATTGTGCAGTAAGCACTAAATAATGGACAGTTTATAGTTCCAACACATTAAAATTGAACAACATCTGAACAAGGGACAGTAGGGGATATTTATTATAAGAAGTGCAAGAAAAGAAAGTATAGTTGCCAGAGTAACCTTTAACTGCACATAACTGACCCTTTTATCGACTGTTATAAAACATGTAAGACATTATTCGTCGATACTTGCCAGTAATAAAAAGAAAGAAGAGAAAAGCCTGCACTTGGCCACCCCAGAATTTTTTTAGAGTTACCAGCTACACAGCTATATACACCAATCATTACATATATGCCTAACACCTGCCTAATAATGTGTAGGTCATCTTGTGGTACAAATACAGGTCTGACCCAATAAGGTATGGACAGAAGGTATCCTGTGATATCTGGCACCAAGACCTTAGTAGCAGATTCCTCAAAGACCCTAACAGGTCACGTTTTCCATGTCACCTGGCACGAGCACTGTGTATCATCAATTAGAACATTTTAAATATGCACTGGTAACCTGGAAACATAAACTGTAGGGGGAATTCAGTTGTTTTTCCCCACGGCGCCATGCCCAACAGAGCAATTCAATTGTTGCTGCTTTTGAGAAGATGACACATGGAGAGTCATCTTTCAGATTGCACCCCTGGAGGTTGCGAGCTGAAATGTGCAAAAAGGGGCACCCAAACAGCACTTTTCATTTTGCAGCCAGCACTTTGATCTAGACGTGATCAGTGTGATAAAAATATGTTATGTATGACAATGATATTTATTTGCAATGGGAACATTACTGGAATCTGCTGAAAATATTGCTGCAATTAGTTTGTGTGATCATCCTACTCTTTAGCTATTAATGAGGTCTATGTCTGTGTAAAGGCCCCTATATGCTAGTCTATTTGGTCTAATTTCACCCGATCCCGGAGGATAGGGCCGAGAAATCAGCCCAAATCAGATGTGCAGTCCCATGCTCATCGGACCTGAGCCGGAGGTCAGACAGCTGCCCGGCCGGCCTCTGACAGCCCCATTGCCGGCACTGGGAAACAGGGTGGCATGCGACACCTTGCATGTGGATTGCATGAGATCCTGCCACCCGGGAAGTTCCCGGCAGCTCAGGAGGGGTCGGATGGCCATACACCGCTGCAATACATCGCAGTGGTGTATGGCCGCCCTAAGCGTGACTAGCAGAGTGTAACTGAGCATGTGTCTAGAAATGAAGTTGTCATTGTTTAGCTCTTTGGCAGTATTTCAGCAAAGTTTACAATTGGAAGTTTGTATGAATTCACGTGCATAAAGTACATTAGTGATCTCTGTTCCTTGCAGGAGATCATAGCTGTAAATTATATCATTACCACTATATCGTGTATAGTAAATATTCACTTTTATGCTGCATTTCTGTCTAATTTTTGTTAATTGTTTACAATATTTTATTTTTGTTAGACTTTAAACTCATTGGTGGGCTTATTTACTATATTCATTTGTTGGGGGGGGGGGGGGGGGGGACTACATACTTTCCTATAGCACCTCATAGTTGGTCCTACGTATGATAGACTATGGCCAAAACATTTTTTCCAATTTTCCTCCAATTTCTTTTGAAAACCTTAATTGGGAGATGCATAATAAAATACATTGTTATATTTAGGAAATCTGACTTTATCAAAATATCCATGTACATTGCTGAACGTAAAACATGGCAAAAATTGTAGGACATCAAAACAAGACTGGCTCCTTAACAATATTGTTGCTATAATCAATAATTAGATATGGTACTTAGGGGGTCATTCTGGTTGACTCACAATGCTGCAAATTTCACAGCTTTGCTAGTCAACTGAACACCGCCCTCACAAATGCCCACCTGCCGTATGCATGCTGATTTTCCACGAATTCATTCGATGGTCGCCGACCATCGAATGATTTGTAAAGCGCTCGGAAATCGAAGTCACTCTCTAGTGACTCAGATTTGCGGTGCCCTTGTATGGGAAGCGTCATGGAAAAATTAGTTTTCATGGGCGTGACCCGTGCCTGCCCCCCATCCCCGTGCGAATGGGCCAGCGACTATACAAGTCGCCATGTCCTTTTGTAAATCACTCTATGTTCGCACGGGGGAGCGGTTAAACCAGAATGACCTACTTAATCCTTAACTATACAATTACAAAACTAGAATTGATTATTTTTAATGAAATTTGTGGTGAATCACGCATGATTTCTGTTTGGTGGACTCAAACATGATCAAGCCAAATTTCTAAAATTATTGAAACAAACAAGTTCAATATTGCCTACTCGTGTGACTCTAGTGGAGATCAACGCCTTAGCAATTTGCATTGTGTGAGTGCACACTATAAAATTCTCGGGCAGATCACCAAAATTGTGTTTGTTCGTCTGGATCACTTCAGTGTTAGGTAATTAAAGCTAGTTAATTGAAAAGCTACTGACAAAGCACTTATCACTGATTTTTTTTTTTTCTTCTTGCTGCTTCATATAACATGTTCTCTATGTATGTTGTAATATTGGTAGCATATAAATCTTTTTTATTTTCAGCTTGTCTGTACCAATCTTGATGAACTCAGGGAATTGATAAAGAAAATAGATGGAGAGTATAAAAGCTTGGAAAACAATAAAAAGAAATCGGTATGATTATTATTTTATAATGACTTTGCAATAGTTAATACAGGTTGAGTATCCCTTATCTGAAATGCTCGGGACCACGAGCATTCCGGATAAGGGAATATTCCGGTTTTTGGAATAATTTTTTTTTAGCAATACTTACCTGCCCCTGGTGGGTCCCCGATGGTCCCTTGGCGTCCATGGAGTCCTCCGGCGTCCACGGCAGGCGACCAGCACCATCTCCGGCGTCTCCAGCGGTCCCAGGAGTGCTTTGCGCAAGTTCCCAGGCGCGCCGGTGACGTCACCGGCACGCACTCGCGCAAAGCACTCCTGGGACCGCTGGAGACGCCGGAGAGGATGCTGAAGGCCTGCCGTGGACGCCGGAGGACTTGGTAAGTATTAAAAGAGGGTTAGGGGAAAAAAAAAAAAAATTTACAATTATTCCAAAAAACCACGGTTTTTGGAATAATTCGGATACGGGATACCCGACCTGTATCTTAACATTAAAGATTTTCTATGTTAAAGGATTTTAATATGTTTACACATACTTTTATTGTTTGTTTCACTTTGCCTGATGCACCAAACTTCAAAAAGTGATAAAGTGGAGAGTGATAAACATAACAGCTTCTGTCATGTTAGACTGGATTTAAAAAATGACAGTTAGGGACAGGTTGGATTCTAGGTTATAACTGTTTGAAGTGTGGTAGATCTGGCCCATTATGTGCATATAGTTTATAGTTTTTAAGGATTTACTCTTCTGTGACTTTGCAAATAGTGCTACATGCCCTTCCCTGCTGCATAGTCGTGCGTGTGCAAGTACGGAGACGCCCATTTTTAGCACCTTTACTTGCAGAAATAATGCTTGCTCACATCAGTGAAACGTGCACCAGCCATATACCAGGTGCAGATTATCCATCAGTATATGGCCCCTTACCGTACACAACCACTATCAGCGACACCTATATATGCCCATAAGAAGGATAATCTTCGGGCACGCATTTAGCCGCCTCGCTGTCATCGCCAAGGAAAGCCCAATACTTTTCTTGTGTACTCAGACTTAAATGCTATATACAGGGGTTTTCAGGTGCACTATGCACTCATTACTGCTAACCTATATTCCTTTTTTTATTTAATTAGGAGGTTGTTAGCATACGTTTGGCCAAAGATATGAACCTACCCACCATGTTAAGGTCACCTCTATTGAGTAGGTCCCTAGCACTATGGGGCTCATGCCTGACTTAGATGCATGCGCAAAAGAAAAAATAGCTCCACTGCCTCCAACATCGCTCCTGTGTCCAACTCCCAATATGGTTCCTAAAATAAATGTATCATATGCAGTACACTTCCTTATGTAATATGCAAGTGATTTTAATACAGCAAGGAATGCATTATCCCATGTACATCACTTCTCTTTCTGCAGAAATAGTATCAGACTGGTAGATTTATTAAACGTCGATCAGGGGAATATGCGCTATCCCCGTGCGTTATAGCAGGGGATAGCGCTTCCCCTGATCTATCACACCCGCCGAGCGTTTACTCTAACGCCGGCGGTGTGGGGCAGGAGGCATAGCGCAGGGGCGATGTTTTGCACTGCGCCCCTGCCTCCTGCCAGATTTATGAACGGTCAGCATCGCTGACCGTTCCGCCGCCTGCAGCTGTCGACTTCGCCAGCTGCAGACGGCGATGCCTATACCTAACAACAGGGACAGCGCTGTCCCTGCTGCTGGGGCTGAGCTGCGCTGGGATCTCGCGAGACTAGCGAGATCCCGCGCATGCGCAGTGAGCCGGCCGGGGGGGGAGGAGACGGCGCATCAGTATTAACTGATGCGCTGTCTCCAGGAGGGACATCGCCGGAGGGGGGAGTTAGCGCTCCCCCACTCCGGCGGCAAGATCTTAGTAGATCTTGTCGGTGTCCCCTCCTGCTTCGCCTCGCTAATGAGGCGAAGCAGGAACTGTTATAGCGGCGCGATAGGCGCCGCTATAATAAATCTACCCCAGAGTTACAGACTAGAAACTAAGTCAGAGATGTGTACCTATAGAGCTACACCTTCTATGTGAATGATTTGCATGTCATGCTGGCAGTTAAGTAGCAATTAAATGATTTTTAAATCATGTCTAAATTGTCAATGTTTTAGGTAAAGTGGCACACGAGGAGACAAGGTGTAAGAGAGCTGCATAGCACCTTGACACGTCTGTTAAAGGAGCTGTTGCCATGGGAACCAAAGCTGCTGAAAGCTTTCCAAAGAAACCGGTAATAATGTGTAAAGCTTTTAAACCTAGTAAAGGAGACGTTTTGTTTACAAAAAACAAACAAACAAACATTTTGCTTTTCAAAAATTCAGTATTATTTAAAAAACACATTTTTAAGATGTACCTATAAAAAGGATGGAACATTAAGCGAGGGTTTTCAAACCAGTTTTTATGTCCACTAAATTCTAGACTTTAGGTAAAACTATACCCAGAGCAAAATAATTATTAGTGGCTTAAAACAGCATATACTGTACCATAAAAATAGCAGGTACTTGTTTCCTAGCACGGCCACAATCGCTGGCATCGTGTGCCTTAACTTTAAGGCACGCGATGCCCGCAATTTCCCTTGAAAAAAGCACAACTGTGGTACATCGCGTCGGTCGTGTGCCTTAAGAAGGCACACGACGCGACCGACGCGATGCCCACGATTTCCCCATAGGCTTCAATGTTAAAATATTTTAACATTGAAGCCTATGCGCGTCCGACGCGATGCCCCCGATTTCTCCATAGGCTTCAATGTTAAAATATTTAACATTGAAGCCTATGCGATGGACCCGATTTGTCCATAGGCTTCAATGTTAAAATATTTTAACATTGAAACTGAGTCCATTTAACATAGGAAAAAATGGGAAAAGGCCCAATATGGACCATTTCTCATTGGGTATGGCCCCGTCACGATTGACGCGAACCCGAAGCGTGGCGAGCGCAGCGAGCCCGCGAGGGGTGGCGGTGCGCGTCCTCTGACCTTTTCATTCCCCTACTATCCACGTCGGCGTGGAGTTGAGAATAGATTAGTGTGGCGAGCCACCGAGCCCGAAGCGTGGCGAGCGGACGCGGATACCTTCACAGGTATCCGCGTCCCCTCGCGGGCTTCACAGCTGTTCACAATATGGGCCATACCCAATGAGAAATGGCCCATATTGGCCCTTTACCCATTTTTTACTATGTTAAATGGACTCAGTTTCAATGTTAAAATAATTTAACATTGAAGCCTATGGACACGATGGACCCGATTTCTCCATAGGCTTCAATGTTAAATTATTTTAACATTGAAGCCTATAGAGAAATCGGGTACATCACGTCGGTCGCGTCGTGTGCGTTTTGGTATGCACCCGACGCGACCGACACAATTTTTTCCGACACGACCACCACGATAGAAATCGTTGTGGCCGTGCTAGGAAACAAGTACCAAATAGCATTTTTTCTTCTCAATGCCTAAACTTGAACACTTTTAAAATACTGTATTATTAATATTGATATTTAAATGTCATAATACTCATGTATTGGTAAATCGATATACATTTCACTAACATGGACTGATTAGGGAGACGTGGTGTTACTGTTTCCCTGGTAGCCGTTCCTCTCCACAGCAAGTGCTTCAAGTCTGCCCAATCAATGGACCAGCATAAATTGTCACACACTGGGGGAGGATCTGAGTGTGCAGAGGGGCTGGGTGGTCACTCTGAGATTAGTGGCTGATGGCAGCCGCCTAGTGAATGTTTTTATTTGTTTGCACCCTTGTCAGAAATGCCGAACAGTCATATATGATGTGGCATGGCAATGCCAGGCAAGTGGTTAAAGCCTTATAGAGCTCCCAAGCTGCTTGATAGCAATAGTTTGGTTTAGTTCCACTATACACATGTTAAGCTTCAAACCTGGTTTGTTCGATTTAAGATTTTTTTTTCATTATTTAATTTGATTGTATTACATGTGTCCTGGTACAGTGAGACTGCAGCTAATGCTAACTGAAGTATGTCCCTCGTGAGCCGATAGTCTCTGACCTTTCTCCCGCATTCTATCCTATCCTATTTCAGAGCACGCCTGAGAAAGGACTATGATGATTTCCGAAGTTTAACAGATTCTGAGACTCTTACCAGGGAATCCTGTTCTCATGAAGATAGTGTGGCAAGCAAATCTCCAAGTTCTATAGAAAAGCCCTTTGACCTTTGTAACCAGGAGACACAGAAGAATGAATGTCTTGGTAAGATTTCAGAATTATATTTAAATGCTCTTACTTGTGGAATTCTGTATTTTCCTATTTAAAACTTGTTAAATTGTCAAGGACTCTAGAATAGTACAGTATTTGCAACTTTATTTTTTTGAGAACACCTTCTAAAAAATTTACCAAAAATATACTAGGTTAATAGAACATACGTTTAGGAAATTAGGTTGGATTTAGTTTGTGAGTTTTACAGAGATTGCTAGCCTTGTATTAATGGGGTAAATGTATGAAGCAGCGATACAAGTGGAGAAGTTGCCCATGGCAACTAATCAGCTGAATTGTATAATTTTATAGTTATGCAGATTATAAATCAGGGCTGGGCAACACCGGCCCTCCAGATGTTGATGAACTACACATCCCAGCATGCCTTGCATCAGTTTCAGCATGGCCACATAGCAAAACTAATGCAAAGCATACTGGGATGTGTAGTTCATTAACATCTGGAGGGCCGGTGTTGCCCAGCCCTGTTATAAATCTTACTTCAATGCTGATTGGTTGCCATGGACAACTTATCCACTGCTTCATACATTTACCTCCATGCTCACTATTACTTTAAGCACAATTTGACATGAAATAAATAGCATACAGATGGACAAATATGCATTAAATGTGATCTGATATGTATAATCTGAAAATACCCTGATCATAAAAAAAACCATACTCTTTTCAAAGACTGGGATACAAATAGGTCTCAGGATGAGTCCGACTGTGAGGTTAGTATTACTACACTGTAATAATGGAAAAACAGGATTTGGAAACTTGATTGAATATGGGCAATACAGAACAGCTCAGAGTCATGTATAAAGCCTAGACAGCAAGCTTAATGTGTAGGGTTGATTGTTGAGTTATCAAGAGTGGTGGAAATACAGTAGTACTGATTTCTCTTTAGGGAACATTACATTGGAGCTGGCGAAATGATATCCAAGATGAAATAGCATAACGACATTCAGTAATGTGGCCAAATGCAGATGCTGACAAATCTAGCGATTTAGATTTACATTTTGGATACCAACTGAAAGCTGATCAGGCCAGATGCACTTGCAGCGTGCTGCATATACACACTTGCATGATGCAGGGGGTGACCACAGGAGGTACAATGCTATTCTATATTCAGAGTCATACATATGTCTTCTAGTCGGCCATGGAGCTGACAGTTTAATTTACAGTTCATTTTATCTTGCACATGGCTATGTCAGACTAGGCCAGAAGCCTGGATCTTTAAGTAGGCATCTTATTCCATTCCCTATCTGGGGATTTCATTTCCAAAATGCCCTTTTCTCCTGTTGCTAAGGCCATTGCTATTACACATAAGGATATTCAGGGTTTATTAGGGAAGACCAATTTATTTGCTTGTGGAGCTGTTCTATGTTAAGAGGTTTGGGATAGGTGTATACAGGTTTGGTAAAGATTCTCTAGTTACTGACTTTCCTTTCACTTCAAATTTGGCCAGGTTACTAAGGTATGTATGGGTAAGCTCTTCTTAGCAATTTTTACCTGCAGCAAAAAAAAAGCTATCCTCCAGATGTTATTTAAGTCTACACCACTCTTGTGGGTGTGCTTTCTTATTCCATATTGAGTGTGATGAGGTCTCTTTACAAAGCCTAACTCAACAATTATTCAAAATGTGGAAAAGCTTTATTGGCATTGTTCACAAACATTTCAACAATGTATCATAAAGAGTTTTTGTCACTTTTCTTGCTAGGGCACATACCTGTATATGTGCTTCGATCACTCCCCCACCCTCCCTTTCCAATTAATAATTTTGGGGTAATATGTACAGGGGTGTAAATGCTGCTCTGGGCCCACATACTGAGAGAACTCTGCCCCAACTGCCATCTTTGACTCGTTTCCCCGAGATCAATCGGTAACAACAGATCCAGTACAGGAACGTATTAAAGCTGGCATGAAATGATCAAAACATTTTGTGCTGTACTGGATTGAATTATAGGCGTTCTGTTTCCAGAATAAAGAAGTTAGTAGTTGTGTTATTTTACTTAAAAAAGTTGATGAAACATTGGTGACCTGAGGAAATGACATAATGATTTTATATCATGAGGTTCTGGCCATTTCTCTTTTGGTTGGGTTTTTACATGGTCCATTTCAGTATCTTGGGCTGATGTGATCAAAGAATTCCATACGTCTATTGCTAAGGTACAGTCTGTATTTTTTGCATAGAGACCATAGGTTCTTAATTGTTCTAAAACTCCTGACATATTAATTATGTTTTGTAAAGGTTATAGAGTAAATAAAATGTCATCCAGGTAAATTACAAAAAAGCTGGTTTTCTAATGTCTCTAGAAACATCAAATACAAAGTGCTGGAAGGTTGCAGGACCATTCACTAGGCCTAATGAACAACTTAAATGGAATTCTTTATTGTGTTAGGTTACATAATGCTTACAGTGAAGAAAGACTTATGCATGAAATAACAAATGCATACATAATGTTTCCATGCTAATATATATGTTGCATGATTTACAGACAAACTGGAGTTGACCGACATGGCCATGTGTGGAAAAGGAAAGTTGCCGAAATCCCCAGCAAAAAGTTGCAAGCGTCAGTGCAAGCAATGCAGTCATGCAGATCACGAAGAACAAGAAGCTTTGCAGGGAAAGAGAATAAAAATAAGCACACATAATAAATTTCTTAGAAGTACGGAACAAGGGACTAATACACAACAATGTTCGCAAAGAGAAACACAGAAAATAGAAGTGGAAGCCTCAGAAATAAACACAGAGAATATTGGGGTGCTCAAAGGGACCAAACCTATTCAAGCTTTGCTAGCAACAAAAATCGGGAACAAAGTGACCTTAACAAGTCATCTGGCACCGTCTACCAGCAAAACCGTGCCTTCATCTGAAAGTACAGCAAGCGCACTTACCAACCAGATACCAGTAAAGCCTGCACTGTCTGGTCAAGATTCATCCAAGACTCCACTACAGATGATTTACAAGCTCCCAGACGGGCAGTGTGTCCTACAGAACTCACCAGTAAAAATTCAGGTGCAGCCTGTAATAGATGCTAAAACAGGAGACAAACTAATGCAGCAGTTTCTTCTACTGCCTAAACACCTTTTTATTCAGCAAAAAGATGAAACCACGTCTAGAGAAAACCATTGTAATCTATCTGGACCAAACGCTACATCTACTGTGCCATTGCCCATTTCCTCCACAGGTTTTGGTAATGCAGATAAAATAACACATCTTACCACAGTCTTTGACAAGAGTAAGGTACATTCCACAAAGTGTTCGACTCTTGTTGTTTCCCAACCACCAATATCAACCCTTGCTAGCAGTACATCAGTATCAAAAGGCGAAACATGTAATAGCAATACACTTGTTTTGCCAAATAGTTTCCGAACATCTGTAGTGTCTTCCAGTATGTCACTACCCGTTCTTCCTGATGTTGGAGGCGTGACTTCTACTACAGACCACACTGTTGTGGCTGGTCACATAGCTAATGCTGCACCTGCACCACTAAAAGATGCTTCGGAAGCAAAACAGGAATTGAAAACTATATGCATTAGAGATTCTCAGTCCATTCTTGTGAGGACACGCGGTGGCAATACTGGCGTTGTGACAGTACAGCCGAGCCAAGATCAGAGTTCCTCTGCTAACAATTCCATTTTTACTTTTACACCGCAGCTTCAGTCATTGTTGGTGTCGAGGTCTAAACCCACAGCATCTTCTGCTTTTCTTTCCGTAGCCCCATCTCCTGCTTTATCTCCTGGCTTGCAGGCTCCACAGATATCATTAGAGCCTGTTGGTAAAAACCAACTAACAGAGTTAAACACTAAATCGATCCAAGAGCAGCATAGCACCACAAGAGTCTCATGTCCCGTGGCTGATCAACCCTTGCAGTCTTCTCATTTTGTCACCGCTGTTTCACCTAGTCCTTGGCTTTCTACACATTCACAAGTAAAGTCCAATATTACAGCAGGTATTGTGAATATTTCACCTTGCAATAATAGTGAGCAGGACAGCAGGCCCATTAAAAAGATTGCAACAGACCTCAAACAAAGTAACATTTCTGTTGCACATCCTGACAGTACTACTCCTTCAAAAAGCGAGTTAATATGTGGACCTTCGCTTCATAAAGTCATGTTACTGTCTCCGCCTCCCAACCTTTCAGCTGGAAATTCCCCGAAAATAAGCATGCTCACCACGCCGACATCAGCAGTTACCGCTCCGAAGTTTGTTTTTATTAACACTCAAGTTCCAACCAACTCATCAAGCGCAAACGTAGCACTGCAAGCTGCAAAACAGGCGAATCCTTCTATTATTACCAAAACATATGTCAAGCCACCTGAGCAGCCACAGATTATCCTAATTCCATCCACGATGGGTTCATCGATAAAAAAGAGTTCTGCACCTATTATTTCTCAAGTTAAGGATGTCAATATTGGTTTAACTATAGGACAGACTATTGTTAACACCAGTGGTAGCTTCAAAAATGTCATACCAATGAATATATTACAGAATACTTTGGAAAAAGGAGTAGAAAGCATTAGTAAAGACATTGCAAGCATTATACCTACTACAAAGAGATCTACGGCATGTTCTGTTGTAACAGCACCTAATCCTGTAGGAGCGCAGTATAGTGCAACAGAAATAAATGTGAAGGACCTCTCAAGTGCATTGACATCTTTGTCAAATAGAATGTGCTTATCCAGTAGAGGGAGCTCTGTAGCGATATCAACTGTGAAAACTGGACATCTTTCATCATCTGTTTTATTGTCAACTACACAAGCAACTGGGCGTGCAACGAACACATCTTCCATACAAATGCCGGTAGCAACTACTATTGGAGAGAGCTCACATTTAGGAACAACTCCTATGGCAGCTGCTTATCAGCCGATACCAAATCAGCTAATGGATAAACCTGAATATTCATCAGAAATTTTCCCCAAAGAACTATCGGCACATGTCACCAAGCCACATGCTCCATTGACTCCTCTAGTACCTACATTATGTAAATCTGGCTCTGGGTTTCCTGCTTCTCAACCTTTACCACCATTATCTACAACTGCAATAACCCAGTTAAAACCACAATTGGATGACTCTTGCACTCATCAAAAGCTTGTTATTAATACTAGTACACCACTGGCACCCGGAACGCAAATAACAATTAATGGTATGCGTTTAATCGTTCCTCCACAAGGACTGAGAGCTGGAAGTCATGTCCTCCTTATATCAACAAATACCAGACAAGGACCTTCTTTAGTTGGTAACAGTGTTCAAGGGTGTCAACGACCTCCTCTAGAAAATACCACCGCACAATTTGCATTGAAACAAAATTTGTCTCCAGTGCAGCCTTCGGGACAACCTTATAAGAGTATGCATCCTTTTGGCACCTCGAACATTTTACCTTCTGTACTGCCTGCACCTCAAATTGTAAATATGCCCTCTAAAAATGTCTCTCCATGTCCTATATCTTCAGGGGATAGGTCTTCATCAACAACTGTACCTCAACCACTTCTTGTTCCATGTATACAAAGAGGCAGCTATCTACAGCCCAGTGACATGACACATTTTTCTAGAGCTACAGCAGTCCAGGACGGAGTCTTAAATAAGTTAACCCCCCCTTGTAATCTCTTGCCTACTTCAATGATTTCAGAGAATAAGGTGGGGGATACTGCCCTTTTTGCTTATTCGTCTTCAACATCCGAAAAACCGAATACTGTAGCATCTTAAATCAGATTATAATACACAAGAAATAAGAGTACAGTTTGTAGCACTTACTTTACATTTTACTTATGAGGCTTTGTTGATTGTTTCCTATGCTCTTTAATGAGTACAGTTTACATGGTTAATCTGCATTACTGGTTGTAGTTTTAATTTCTACTTTACATTTGTATAATCGAATGCTGAAATCACTTTTCAGTGAATAAGAAGGTTCATTTTGACCAGCCAATACAGTTTCTAGTTTGACATTGATAGTTTAGCTATTTGCACACTTCTATTTTGACTTTTTAGCAGTTTGTCTAGCACAGTGTTTTGTCTTTCTAGTTTTGTAAAGTCATTTTGTTTTGGGGAAATAAAATGAATATCTGTATTACGATAATTTTAGGTGAAAATGTAAAATTGTACATATTCTTGACCCTTTAACATTCTTTTAATAATTTCTGTATAAAGAACTTTTGTTTTATTTATGTTTTGTTTAAATAATGTATAGTTTTTTTTTGTTTTTTTTTAAGTATCTTAGTTTATTTCAGAACAGTGTACTGTTAGCATTAATGCAGACTGTTCTGCATGTAGGAAATAAAAGTCACTGTGTTGATATTTTACTTTTTCTTTATTTTGTGGCGTTAAAGTAATGTAGTGTACACACAGTTTGATTTTTTTTTTTTTTTTCTTTCCGACTTTGCTTATATAAGCAAAATTGAATGCATTCGATCCCAATGTACGGCATCAAAATTGAATAGGAAAATAGACTGCAGCAAGACTATATACTGTAATACAGATCTGTACTATATAGTCTAAATCGAATGTACATAATACGCCATGCAATTCGATTCCGATTCATTCGGGATTGAATAGAAACAAAATCGCACGGTGTGTACACTATTTAAGTTGTTTAAATTTTACCTTTCCTAACCCTGTGGTACATCTGGATGTGTATAGACCTAATTTATTCATGTCCTATACCGCAACATGAGGTTCTTATATCTCTTAAAGTATCTGTTAAGGAGGGCGCGAGACTCTATGGATGTGACAGGAAACTCTTCTGTTAAATTCCTGACATATCTGAATGTCGTGTGCCATGAAATAGTATGAAACATCTCTTCACTGGTTAATAGTACACTTACCCCACGGTGAAGCAGAAGTCAGAACATGGCACTTGGTCATGGTACTTGTTTCCTAGCACGGCGCCCATCACATGCCTTAATTAGTGGTATGCGATGGGACCCGATTTTCGGGTCCTAAGAGCTTCACTGTACAATTTTAAAATTGCATCGCATGCGATGCGATCAAAACTATGATTTACTTGTACATGCACCCTGATGGGTGATTAGTATGTTATATGCACCCCCATCGGTAACGCCACCGCCACTATTAATGCCAACCCGAAGCGAGACCGCGAGGGGCGGTGGTATGCATCCTCCGACCGTTTCATACCCCCACTATCCATGTCGGCGTGGAGTTGACTTTATATAGTGTGGTGAGCGCAGCGAGCCACCGAGCCCAAAGCGTGGCGAGCGCAGCAGAATACATGTGAAGTTATCCACGTCCCCTCGCGGGGCTCGCCACACATATATAATATCAACTCCACGCCAACGTGGATAGTGGGGGTATGAAAAGGTCGGAGGACACATACCACCGCCGCTCGCCACGATTCGGGTTCGTGTTAATAGTGCCGGTGGCGTTAACAATCGGGGTGCATATAACATACTAATCACCCATCAGGGTGATTGTACAATGAAATCATTGTTTTCATCGCATCGCATGCGATGCGATCAAAATGATGTAATAAGATTAAAATCGTAGGCGCCGTGCTAGGAAACAAGTACCAAAGTTTTTATTCCATACGTGCAAATAACTAGCAGCTGCTGCTACTTATTTGCACGCATGGAATTAAAACTTTTTCGTCATGACTGAGTGCCGGTTCTGACTTCTGTTTACTATATATGGTTCTGACTCCTGTTCACTATTTATGGACCAGGCAGCGGGACCATTACTTCAATTGTGGAAGTACCGCCCATGATCCGAATTACTACATTCACAAGTTAATATAATGTAAATATCATCAGGAAAAAACTCCATTAGCTTCTATGGGGGAAGCACTTTGTTAAGTATACAATGAGAAATAATAGACTACGCCATACTTTTTTCTGCATATACTGTTATATACAATTTCTCCATATCACAGATTCTGGGTATTCTACTGGGAAAACTAGACTTAGTTTTTAAATTGAGACCTTTTAAATGAGGTTCGCTGTCCCTGCAAGTTACTGCTCTGGCATTTTGGATACATTTTTCAAATTTTAGTTTCCAAAATTGGACCCAGAACCGACCGGAGGCTGCGGTAGTTGGACCAAAAGATCTCTTTCCTGAAGATGGTGTAATCTAATGTGGTCAAACTCTGAAATGCTTTGCTTCTCAGGTGTTCGCTCATAGTCCCCATACTAGTTGGCCTGCGATCTGTAGTACTAATTCGCATTCTACCGGAGATTTCTGTGATGTCTCTACTGCTATTAGCACATAACCGTAAAATTATGGAGACAATTCAGTTTCTACATATTTTTCAGGAAAATAAGCTTGATACATAGCACATTTTAAACTCTTATAAAGATTCAGAAAAAAACACTATTTTCCTGTTTTTCTTACTCATCGAACAATGTGAACAAAATAATATATTGGTGCATAGAAGAACATAAAAGTACACTATCAAATGAAAGGTACCACAAGTAATGGAGCAGGAAGATGAGGGGAAGTTACAAATATATCTCAAGAAAAATAGGAGCTCTAACAAAGTGAAATTAAGTTTCTATAAAGAAGAATGGAAAAAAATGAATTGATCAGGGTCAGTTTTAGGGGCCTGTTTATTATTGGATTGCATATCTTATGCAATCTGGATGGCTTTTACCACCCAGAATCATATTGCAATATGCAATCCTTTCGGAGGAATGTATCCTGCAGACACAGGGACGAGCACGTCCCTCTGCTTTGTTTTGCCAGGAGTCTACGCAGGTGCAGTTAGTGATGACCCATTGCCATCGGCAGTGCAATATCTAGCCCATAGACTACAATGTTCTACCACCATCTTAAAATGGTGGTAACCTTGGGACCCACTGCAATGCTGCTCAATATTGGTACATTGGGCAGCATCATATCCCCTACAGAAACCTATGAGGGATGTGGCTTCCAGCAGGGAAGGAGGGATTGGGGATGTGGTCAAGCAGGGAAGGAGGGATTGGAGATTTCTGCTGTGGTCCCTCCTATATACTTTTGGGGGATACTTAATATTTGCGGCTAACCCCAAAAACTGGGATCAGTATGAAATCCCGATGCCGGAATCCTGACAAGGGGGGAGGGGGACATGGATTGCCACGCAGCAGGCACTCATTTATTCTCCCTGTATGGGCGTCGTGGACACCCATAGAGGGACAAAGTACCAGGATTTCGGCGGTCTTGGGATTTCAACGGCCAAGATACTAACTACATCCCTAAAAACTTGTATTTCCAGGGAATTAGCCTCAAATATTGTATGATAAATGTGGGCCCCTTAGAGAGCAGGACGGTGCGATAGAAGCTCGCTCTTGCCTGGATCTGTGAACCATGGCCAAACATAGGGCCTGGCTCAGGCCAGATTTCTGCTGTGCAAATTTGCAGAGGACTGTGATCAGATAATCACTGCTCAGACAGAGTGAAAACGCAAATTTTGTCTGTTTGTACTCATGTATACGCAGTTGTTCGATAATCAAACCCATTGTGAATTCACACAAAAGCAATCAGGTCTTAATTACCCCAATAGAAAGCTGCACCTTTAGCAGTGCATATGTGTCTGCATATGCTGCATGTACTGCCAATCACACCTCGCATGCACCCCACAGTAGAACACATTTGGTAGTACACACTGCACATATGGATGGTGTGTTGTTCGTACTCACCCGGTACAGAGAAATTAGCACAATAACATACAGCTTTAGGAATGCTGCTGCGCCCCATGGGAGATGCAGGCATATATAAGGACACTAATGATAGGTATACTTTTCTCATGTAAATGGTATATCAGCCCTGTGATCATGCATATATGGTGCGTTACTTTAAAAACATCAGACCCTCAAATCAACGTGGTTTGGCACACTGCTGCGCCTTTTTCAAAGATATGTGTCAAAAAAAACAAATGGTCCATTGGAACACAAAGTAGTGGCTTACAAGTCAGAATTCCTCTGAGTGGTCTGCCACATATGATCATGGCATAGGCGAATCTAGGGGGTGGTTTGGGGGTGCACAGGACCATCCATTAGCCCATTTTGTAGCTGAGGGATGGGGCTTTCCAACAAGCCCAGCCACGTGTCTCTAGCCCCTTTGGAAGCGGAGATACTGCCAGGCAAAGCTGGAACGTTTTTCCCTATAGGATAACATGGGACCCGCTAATTCCGACCCAGTTCAACGGCTGCCAGTTCCCCCTTCGGCATCCCAGAAGCTCGAGGTTGATCTCAGTCGAACCCAAAATCGCTGGGCCTTCAATCTGATACCAGGCTGGATCCATATGGGTTAATTGGTTCCAGGGATATTTAGGTTAAACCGTTTTTTTTTTTATTTCTTAAATGTAATTTCATGACTGTTTATGTTCTTTGAGGGCAGATTTCTCTTGAACCAAACAGCCCAGTTTCACGGGACCAAAATTATTCGAAGCCAACTCAAAAGTTCTTCAATATGATACTGGTCTCATGTAAATGGGTCAGTTGGTTCCGAAGATATAGCTGGTTGGTTAAAGGGGGGTAGGGAGAGAGGGGTGCCGGACAGGTTCCCGACAGTCATTTACCCGACGTCGGGATCCCAACTGTCAAAATGCCGACAGCCGAGTACCCGACGGACACCCGCTATTTTCCCTCGTGGGGGTCCACGACCCCCATAGAGGGAGAATAGAATAGGTGGCTCGCGTAGCGAGCACAGTGAGCCCGCAAGGGGCTTCTTTGCGCTCGCCATGCTGTCTGACTCCGGGCAGTCGGGATAATGACTGTCGGGATCCCATACCACACCCGGGAAAGAGGAGTGGTTGTCTCTCCCCCTCACACCGGAAAATGCAGGGACTAGGCTGGTGTATAAGGGGTCAGCCTGGGAATGCCCCTACATGATCCTGGGACCATATTCCCCGGTAAATCCCTGCATTTTCTGTTGTGAAAGGGGTATTATTTAAAACAGATGTGACATGCAGTGCTCTGAATACAGCTGGGCAGCCTCCTTCTCTCTGCCCAGCTGTCAATGACTGTCTCCCCTGCAGCTTCCGCTCCAATTCTTCTCCCCGCTTTCACCTCAGCCCGCTCCCCCTCCCCTTTAATCATGTGGTACCGGTGCCCGTCGTGCTCCCCCGACGTCACGCACAACAACAGCACGCACAATATTTCAAATGTCCACTCGGCTAGAGGGGACACCAGGAGGGGAGTGGGAGCGTGCTCTGCGCTGCGCTCTGCTCCTCTCCCCATAGAAGCAGCTGCACCGCTCTCCATCTTTCCCTGCAGCAGCAGAGAAGGCTCATATAAAAATTTACAGTAAGTGGCACTTTTGGGGGCATTGCTTAAGGGATGCTACAAGTGGCGGTATGTGGGGGCATTACGCATAATGTGTGGCTTAATGTGTAAGGGGCATTACGGTGTGCAGCATCATGTGTAAGGGGCATTATGTGTGCAGCATCATGTGTAAGGGGCATCACGTGTGCAGCATCACGTGTAAGGGACATTATGTGTGCTGCATCATGTGTAATGGGTACTATGGTGTGCGGCATCATGTGTAATGGGTACTATGGTGTGCAGCATCATGTGTAATGGGTACTATGGTGCCATCAAGCAAGAACCCCCTAGCAATGAGCACGTAGGTAAGCAGCACTTATGTGGCAAATATGTAATGGGCATTACGGTTTGTTATATAGTATGTAATGGGCATCATGATGTGTGGCACAATGTGTAATGGGCATTATGGTGTGTGGCCTTATGTGTAATTGGCATTACGGCGTGTGGCTTTATGTGTAATGGGTATTACAGAGTTTGCTAAAATGTGTAAAGGGCATTACTGTGTATGGTCTAAAGTGTAATACCACACCCTTTTTGTGATGCCACGCCTCCTTCCCATGAGACCACGCCCTCTTTTTGCTGCGCGGCTTAGCCGCGCAAAGGTCCCCCTATTTTTAGTGTCTGGATCTGGGACCACTCATTACCATAATTTTAGATTTGCCTATGTTAGCAGCTCACGTCCCAAGCAGCAGCAGCTATGTATGGGGATCTCCACGAGAATAATCAGCGCGGCAGGTAGCTTCCTCTAATTGTCTCTCCACAAACCAGCCCCAGCCCACTGAAATCGCGCCAGCTGGCGGCAGTGTGGTCACGGTGGAGGCAGGTTAGGCTGGGGGAATCAGGAATGCAGGGCAAATACTCGCGAGATGATGATATCATCTCGCGAGTACGGGTCTGTCAGTCTGCGGAGGCACGCCTGGCAGGCGCAGCGGTGCTGGACACTGGGGTGAGGCTTGAGGCTTTTCCAGACACCAGGATTCCGGAAGAATCCCGGAATCTGGGAAACTGGAAAAGTCTCCTTGAGGGTTGCCACCTAATCAGTGAGAATCCCGGAAATCCGGGAGAGGTGGGAACCCTACTGATGACACTGCTATGGGAGGAGGGGGCTAATGACACTGCCTCTGAACAGGTGTAGTGCGCATGAGCATAACATCTATTCCCTGCTCTGCAGTGCCAGGCAGAGGGGACTCCCAACTTCCCCTTCCCACTGCAGAACACTGCTGTCTATGGGCCAAAAAAATGGGATGATCCCGCTTTTGACAGTTGGGAGGTATGGAGGGGTAATGACACTGGTATGGGGGAGGGGGCTGATGACACTGCTATTTAAGGAGGGGTGTAAAGACACTGCAATGGGGGAGGGGATAATGACACTGCTATGTGCGGAGGGGGCAGGAAGCTGGAATGATGGGGGGACAGGAAGCAGCAAAGACTGGGCAGAAGGCTACAGAGTATGGGACTTGAGTCTACAAAGAGAAATGGGCAGACACTAGATTGGGGGTGACCGGAGCAGCAAATAGGGGGTCTGGAGGCTGGATAGATAAGGGGGACAGAATGCTGGAGTAAGGCAGTAAACTCAAGGGAGATTGGGCAGGAGGTGTCACAGGGAGCAGGAGGCTGGGCCACAGTGCTTGAGCATGTAGCTGAATAAAGACGAAGGTCAATGGGACACGGAGCAGAAGGGGACGCAGGGCACAGGTCAGGCCGTACTACTGTATGATAATGACATATTCCTCCACAAACAGGCATCTTCTAGACCATGGGATTTCCTATAACTGAAGACATCGTTTGCCCAAAGAGGATACATTTCTCCAGCGGTTCCCAGTCACAGAGAAACCATCATATAGGTAAGTGGTATTCTTATTTACTACACACACCCTGTGCCAGCTCATTGCTCTGCTCTCTCTCTAATTCTTTTTTTTAAAGATAATGTTTATTTGTTTTTTGCAAAAAAAGAAGAAATAACAGACATGACAATACAATAAAACATCCAGTGCAATGGTTACACTCTGTGTCTAGTCTATCAACTTATCCAATTGATACACGATTCATTAGATTGTTGACACTTTACCCACTGCACCATGCATTCATTCCTTGTACATTGCATCTCATAACAATTGTTTACTATTTACCCTTTGCATTAAAACCCCCTCTGCCCCGTTCCGGCTCTTTTCCCCCCCAGTATCGTCTTGGTTATTGTCTAATGCTCGTCGTGCACATGTCCGCCCCTTGCTGTCCATCCCCCCATTTTTTTTATTTTTTTTTTATTAATTTAAATTTATTGAATATGATTCCTGACTTATTTGTGACATATCTGTGGTTAAATATAATTCATTCATAAAGGGGTTACTTATTTCAGTGCCGTGTGCTTTATGCTTAGTCCCCCCTTTTTATTTTTTTTTATTTTTTATTATTAATATACATTTGGTAATTAATTATTGTGTATCATAGTGTTTTCATTTGTGCTATCTCAATAATTATGGGATATTTACATGTCCAACCAGTGACTTTTGTATAAAAGGCGGCATTCCATGCTACCTGCCCATTTAGAATATTTGTGAGATCAGTGTTCACTAGTGTCTCTATAATAAGGGGATGATAACCAAGGATCCCATATCTGTTTGAATTCATTTATATTATTTCGGCTAGTGTGCAAGTGTTTTTCCTGTGCTGCTGTGTAGTTAACTAAGGCCACCCAACTATTGAACTCCGGGGCCTTACTGGCCAGCCATTGTCTGGCCACCATTACTTTAGCTAGCGAGCACATGATGTTAATGTACAGTCTATTATTCCGGGAGGTACCATTCTCTTCCATTATATTCAAAATACATCCTTTAGCTATAAGAATTTCTCTCGGGACCCCCGTGACTACCATTGCCTCAATGACTTTTTGCCAAAAGGAATTAACCCTTTGGCAATCCCATAGAAGATGGAGAAATGTCCCAGGGTCTCTCCTGCATTTTGGGCATGTTTCCGATGTACTGGCCTTAAATTTGGCCATCCTCGTCATGGTCATATACGATCTGTGAAAAATAAATAATTGAATTTGTTGAGTGCGAATCCCATTTGTGGCCCTGGGGATGGACAACATTGCTTCTCTCCACTCTTCCTCACTTATCTTGCCAACCTCCCTCTCTCACTTCCCTTTTAACCCTTCCAACTCATCCTGATGTTTCATTTGGCCCAGACATTTATATATTCTAGAGACTAACTTGCTTTTATCCCCTTTCTTTATTATTTTTTTAATTGGGGATTTGTCAAACACTGGGGGTGCATTGGGAAATTGCACCGCCAGTGCCTGTCTGATTTGCAGGTAGCTGTAAAAGTATGTCCTCGGGATTGCAAACTCCTCAACTAATTGTTGGAAGGACTTTAGCCCGTCTTTATCGTATAGTTGTTTCAAGGTCGTGACAGAGTATGGCACCCATATTTTTTTTATTTGGAGCTCTGATAGCTCGTTAAATACTATGGGGTCCTCTATTGGATGTTCCGTATCAATGAACCTTGATTCCATACTTTTATGTGTTTCCCGCCAAACCTTAATCGCTTGCGTGACCAGGGGTGGGTCTACCGCCTGGATATTACCCTGTAGTATTCTACCCCAGGGACTGCTTATCGTGGTTCTGTACCTCACCAAGGCTCTGGCAAGATCTCTACCCCCATCTTCCACTATCCATGACCTCAGTTGAGCCAATTGCGTCGCAATATAGTAACCCCTGAGGTCAGGTAGTCCTAGCCCCCCTCTCCCTTCTCTCGCATCAAGTTGTTCAGCTGTACCTTCGGGCGGGCATTTTTCCACACGAAAGAGGACCGCATACTGTTCCATTTCCTAAATAAGGATTTGGGAAGGAAGATCGGGGATTGACACAGTATATATAATTTGGGGAGGATGATCATTTTCACAAGATTTACTCTGCCAGAGACCGTTACCGGCAATCTACCCCATGTTTTGAATTTCCCTTCCATCCATTTAATTCCTGGTTGTATATTCAATTGGATATACTCCTGGGGGTCTCTGCTCACCCAAATCCCTAGATACTTGAATGATTTGGACCATTTTAATGTTACAGGGGGGAGGGAGGAGTGACCGGAAGCGGGGAAGATAGAGGACTTCGACATATTTATTCTAAATCCTGAATAGTCCCCGTATTCCTCAATGATTTTCATGACCAGTGGTAGGGATTGGGTATAGTCAGCCAAATATATCAGAACATCGTCTGCGTATAGTGATACTATGTTGCCCCGATGTTCTCTCCCCATTCCCCTAATGTCAGGACTCTGTCTGAGCAAGCATGCCAAGGGTTCAATTGCCAGAGCGAACAGAACAGGGGACAAAGGGCACCCCTGTCGTGTCCCTCTGGTCAACTCAAAAGGTGCTGAGGTCCAGCCATTTACAGATACACGCGCCACGGGTTTGGAGTATAATAGTTTTATCCATTTTATAAAGTTTGGACCTATGCCAAAGGCTTCAAGGGTCGCCCATAAAAAGGGCCGTTCTACGGCGTCAAAGGCCTTTATCGCATCTAGTGATATTATCGCTGGTTCTTTGTCGCTCGCATCAATCATCTGCAAATGGCTGAAAAGTCTACGTATATTGATGGAAGTGGCTTTCCCGGGCATAAAGCCCGTTTGATCTGGGTGGATAATTTTCAAAATATGCGAATTTAGCCTATTTGTCAATATTTTGCCAAAATCTTGGCTTCTGTGGCCAGGAGAGAGATGGGGCGGTAGGAATCTAGCTCTGTTTCTACTTTACCTTGCTTCAATAGGACCACTATTTTAGCCTCCAACATCGAATCGGGGATGCTATTCCCCTCAAAGCATTGTCCTAAAGTCTCATGCAACATAGGGGCCAATATGTCCACAAACTTTTTATACACCTCCGATGGTATACCATCCAACCCGGGAACTTTACCTGCAGGGAGATCTCTGATTGCATTTCTCACTTCTTCTATGTCGAGGGGGGATTCCATTTCCAGGCTATCTTCTATACTTAAAGTTGGAAGATCAATTTGGGCCATGTAGCGCTTTATTTGGGGGGCATCATGTTCTAACCGGCTGACGTATAATTGGCTAAAATAGTTTTTAAATTCCTGACCTATCTGTGGGGTGGAGCTAATTAAATTCCCTGCTACATTTCTGATAGTCCCAATGTTATTTGAGGGCTGTTCAACCCGTGCTATGTAAGCAAGATATTTTCCTGCTTGGTCAGAATTCTGGTAGTTATTCTGGGATCTATAGGCCATCATTTTTAAGTTCTCCTCTTTTATTATGTCCAGCCATTCGGCTTGGGCATCCCTCCATGCCTGTTGAGTTTCAGGAGTGTTCCCCGTTAGGTATTTAATTTCCGCCTCAATACAGTTCTTTTCCTTCCTCTCAATCCGTTTTTTACTTGCACTTTTTATACCAGATATACATTTTTTTAAAGTCCCGCGTATAAAGGCCTTGAAGGTGTCCCAAGTTACAGCCGGACTTGCCGATCCTTGATTTATCTCCCAGAATTCCTTCCATTGGTTTATCAATTCACCTTCAAGGTCTATATACTTTAGCCATCCTGCGTTGAATCTCCAGAAGCCCCTGCCCCCAGTATCTGCCTCCGAAAACTCCAACAATAGAGGGGAGTGATCGGATATCCCCCTAGGCTTGTATTCTATCTTCTGAATTTGGGGCATAAGACCGCTGGAGACCAACGCAAGGTCTATCCTGGAGAATGTATGATGTGTTGCAGAATAACAAGAGAATTGTACTGCCTTAGGATTGCGTACTCTCCAGGGGTCGATCCACCCCATGTCTTGCACAAAATTTGTGAAGCCCATATTACTCCGGGCCACTCCCGGCTGGCCTTTCCTCCATCTATTTAGCTGAGGATCTAAAGTATTATTAAAATCCCCCATGCATATGATGTTGGCACTCGGTGATGAGATTACAAAGTCAGAGGCTCTTATCAGGACGTCAAAAGAGAATGGGGGGGGATATAAATTGCCAGCAAAAGCAGAGGTGTGGAATTAATAACACAGTCAATAAACACATATCGGCCACTTGGATCTATGCTGACCCTGTTGCACGTAAATGCCAGCGTTTTCCTAATAAGGACAGATACACCCTGCGAGGAGGAGGTAAATGGGGCATGATATGTGTGTCCCACCCAGGGTTTCTTGAGGGTCATTAACTTACCCCCTACCAAGTGTGTCTCGGTTAGACACACAGGGGGAAATTTACTAAAGGAAATTTGTAAAAAATAGGTGTATTTGTATTCAGAAATACACTTATTTTTTACATTTACTATCCCGAAAATACGGCAATTCGTATACGTATTGATAGCACATCAATACGAATACGAATTGCCGTATTTTCGGGATAGTAAATGACAAAAATAAGTGTATTTCTGAATACAAATACACCTATTTTTTACAAATTTCCTTTAGTAAATTTCCCCCACAATATCAGCCCCATAGTGCCTGAGTTGGTTTAAAACCAAGGATCGTTTTATTTTTTCATTAATCCCCCTCACATTCCACACCAGTACCTGGGGGTGAAACAATTTCCAGCTTGTTATATACCAAAAAGGTAGACCGTGCTTTTTCATCCACTAAAGCATTGTTACTATTTTGCATTTTTAGTAAAGTTATGCCTGTACAATTTTCATACACACCACATACATACCAACCCCACAAGTACCCCCCTCCCCCACCCTGTATACCTATCTGCCCCTGGCATACCTAGTCCCCCACCCCCATACCCATTCTTCTGACAAAACATGAAAAACAAAAAAAACAAGAAAGAAACAAAAAAATAAAGAAAATACATAGATAAAAACATATATACCAACATTGACACCTCCCGCATACTGGGAGGCTATTGATAAGGCCACCAATATGTGGGGAGCTCCCTGGCAGAGAGACTGTATTGTAAGTTACATTATTATCATCTGCCTACACCGCCGCCAACTGCCGGTCTCCCGGGGCCTGGCTATCCAGCCATTTTGCAGCTTCATTTGGGGTCTGGAAGAATATTACTTAATTATCTGCTACTACCCGTAGCTTGGAGGGGAACATCATGGAGTATTTCAAATTGCATTCCCTGAGCCTTTTTTTGATCACATTAAATTTGGCTCTGTCCTTCTGGACTTCCAAGGCAAAGTCCGGGAACACTGATACCCTTGTCCCGTTCCATTCAAGTGCGCCCTCTGTCCGGATTAAGCGTAGTATAATATCTCGGTCTTGAAAGTTCAGGATCTTTACAATTAATGTACGTGGGGGGGCACCTGGCGGTAAGGGTCAGGATGGCACCCGATGGGCTCTTTCTACCGCGAATTGGTCTGAAAAAGAATTTTTCCCAAATTTCTCTATTAACCATTTTATAATAAACTTGGGTGCGTCCACCCCCTCCTGTGATTCAGGCAGTCCAACAAATCGGAGATTGTTTCTCCTTGATCTTCCTTCGATATCCACTAGTTTGGACTTCATTTCTGCCATCTGCTGAGACAGATTTTTAACCTTGTGAACCCATTCATTGTTCACATCCTCCAGAGCTGATATTCGCACCTCAGTTTCTGTAATTCTCTCCGTTGTAATTTTGAGCTCGCCCTTAATTAGTGACATCTCGGTTTGCACAGTAGTTATTTGCTCAGATAAACGTTGCTCACTGTTCTTTATTGCCTCCAGCACTTGCTGGAGCGTGATTTCTGGACTACTGGAGGGACTTTTATTTTTTGACGGAGTGGATTGTGGTGTCGACGTCTGGGTTTTTGGTGGATTTCCACCTTGGGCACGGGCATATCTCTCAAGGCGGGCAGCCGCCGCAGTGTTACCAGTCTTGCCCATTTTATGAATATACGCGAAAGCTCTGTCCAGTATTGGGCGTTGCAAAGATATATTAATTATGTCCAGATGACCCGATGTCGGAGCTTCGCCTGGATAGTTAATTAGGCCCTTGAGAGTTTTGTACTAAAGAGGCTTGAATTCGCCCTGAAAAAAGCCCCAAACTGACCCAGGCCTTATGCGATGATGCTGTTTTTATTCTGGAGTGCTCTAGTCCCAGCAAAAAGGCCCTATACTACCAAGTACAGGGATGGCTGGCCGTATTTGCCCAGGTTACCACAATTTATTCCTATTCAGTCCGTCACAAAACCAGAGACTGAAGCAGACCCCCTCGCTCAGTCTATTTATGCCACAATATAACAGAATTTCAAAAAAGGGTAAGCAAGTAATACTGCACCAGATTGACGCTGCTGTTCACTGTGGATATCGGGGCTCCGAGTCTGCTACTTATGTGCCTTTTTCTTTTCTTTCAGCAGTAGTGGCCTTATCTTTCTATTGATTCAACAGCTTTCCTTTCACCCAGTGTATGAAAGTGCCTCTATGCGGTGGGTCCAGGCCAGACCTGAGGGCTATAGATTGCTGCTGGGCACCAGCGTATGCAGGGTTAATCGGCTTCTTTCGCTGGCATCTGCCTCATGCTGCTCACTGTGGCTTAGGCGTAGTTGTGACCGAGGCCAATCCTGACCGTCACTATGGGCTGCTGTCGGCTTCTGCTGCTGCGGTGCGGGTGGGCTGTAGCAGAGGTGGAGGTGCTCCCCTACTTGCTTCAGTCCCTGCTCTCCCATTCTCTTTCAGCGTCTCTGGCTCTCTGGCTTCATGTGCGGTCGCGGCCAGGGCCGTTCGTGACCGTTGCCGTGGGCTGCTATCGGTCTCAGCTGTATAGTGCGTGTTGGCGGCAGCAACGATGGAAGTGCTCGCCTGTTTGCCTCCGTCGCGTGCTCGCCCCGTCTCCTTCAACGTCTCCGGCTCTCACCCGGGGTTGTTTCAGAGACGTAGATGCGGCGTGTACGGATGACGTCTCACTGCTTGCGCCTCTCGTCGGGCTCACTGTGGGCGGCTTATGTCACGAGCAGGGCAAACAAGCGCCGGATATTCTCTGCTCAGGTGCCCGGGTTATGGCTGCTCGGCGCGGCGTTCAGGTCAGTGTCGGATAGGATCCATGCACCTGCCAGGGAGCTCACACTCGGACCTCCTCACTCCCACACCGCCGTGGCCACGCCTCGCTCTCTCTATAATTCTAAACCCTGATGTGCAATTCTGTTTGGTGCAGTTACTCTGGGCAGGATGTATTAAAATACATCGCCACCCGCCCGCCCGCCGTGATGCCAGCGCATATGTACTAACATACAGATGGGGCAGGCCTCTTCCTTGCTGGCGAATCGCCAGAACGTCACCACTGGCGATCCGCCAGCAGCCTGGCCCGCCATCTGACTGAGACGCGCGTCTCACGCGCGTCTCAATCTCCGTCGGCGGGGCGACGGGAACCCTGTCCATCTCCGCTTCAAGGAGACGGACAGGGTTAGGGGGGGGTGCGGGCAGGCTGCGGGGACCCCGGGTGACTGCCGACAAGCCGGCGGTGACCTGGGGGAAGCACTGGAAGCGCCCTCGGAAGGGGACGCGCGTGCCTCTCATGCGCGCACGTCCCCTTCTCGCTATAGATATGGTGATGGCGGGGGATGGCGGCTGGCGTCGCCATCGCCATCCCCTGCAAAGATGGGACCTGCCCCATCTGTACATACATACATACATATACACACACACACCTGTAGCCTAACCCTATCCATACACAAACACACTCATTTGTAGCCTAACCCTCTCCATACACACACACACACACGCACGCACACACACTGCTTGCGTGTTATGTGTAAAAATGACTTATATCTTGTGGAGGATAGCAACAGTTTGCGAGACTTGGCGGCTGGGGGGGGGGCCGTGGGCATGCAACCAGGCGGCTTGCTAAGCAGCAATATATGGGGCGACACACACACATGTAGCCTAACCCTCTCCATTCTCACACACACACACACACACACACACATAGCCTAACCTTCTCCATACACATACCTGTAGCCTAACTCTCTCTATACACATACCTGTAGCCTAACTCTCTCTATACACACACCGGTAGCCTAACCCTATCCACACACACCTGTAGCCTAACCCTATTCATACACACATACAGATAGTGGTAGATGCCCTATTCATACACACCTGTAGCCTAACCCTATACACACACACACCTGTAGCCTAACCCTATACACACACACCTCTGTTGCCTAACCCTCTCCATACACACACCTGTAGCCTAACCCTCTCCATACACACACCTGTAGCCTAACCGTCTCCATACACACTCATGTAGCCTAACCCTATCCATAAACACACACACCTATAGCTTAACCCTATCCACACACATACCTGTAGCCTAACCCTCTCCATACACAAACCTGTAGCCGTACCATATCCACACACACACACACCTGTAGCCTAACCTTATCCACACACACACCAGTAGCCTAACCCCAATACACACACACAAACACACACACTTGTAGCCTAACCCTATCCATACACAAACACACTCATTTGTAGCCTAACCCTCTCCATATACACACACACACACACACGCACGCACACACACACACTGCTTGCGTGTTATGTGTAAAAATGACTTATATCTTGTGGATGATAGCAACAGTTTGCGAGACTTGGCAACCAGGCGGCTTGCTAAGCAGCAATATATGGGGCGACACACACACACACGTAGCCTAACCCTCTCCATTCACACACACACACACACACATACACACATAGCCTAACCTTCTCCATACACATACCTGTAGCCTAACTCTCTCTATACACATACCTGTAGCCTAACTCTCTCTATACACACACCGGTAGCCTAACCCTATCCACACACACCTGTAGCCTAACCCTATTCATACACACATACAGATAGTGGTAGATGCCCTATTCATACACACCTGTAGCCTAACCCTATACACAGACACACACCTGTAGCCTAACCCTCTCCATACACACACACCTGTAGCCTAACCCTATACACACACACACACACACACACACCTCTGTAGCCTAACCCTCTCCATACACACACCTGTAGCCTAACCCTCCCCATACACACACCTGTAGCCTAACCGTCTCCATACACACTCATGTAGCCTAACCCTATCCATAAACACACACACCTATAGCCTAACCCTATCCACACACATACCTGTAGCCTAACCCTCTCCATACACAAACCTGTAGCCGTACCATATCCACACACACACACACACACACACCTGTAGCCTAACCTTATCCACACACACACCAGTAGCCTAACCCCAATACACACACACACACACCTGTAGCCTAACCCTATCCATACACACACAACTGTAGCCTAACCCTATTCACACACACACAATCTGGTGAGGGGATGTGGTCACCCTGGAGGGGGAGAAATCATATATAATGCGGGAGTATCCCCTTCCCCGTGGATGACCACGCCCCCTCACGAGATCCCCCCGATTAGGGCTGCTTTGAGAAATTTCCCGGGTTGGTTTAAAATCCCAATCCGTCCCTGATTGCTCCTGCTGTATACCAACTCTGTAGTTACATTTCAGTCACATATTTACCTATTAATGCACTGTATACTAAATACATAGGTGGACCTGGGGGGTTGCACAGGCACTTTAATGTTTTGCTTCCAATGGAGAAAGCAGCAGCACTTTGATTCTGAGCCGTCTCCATTAGGGTTGAAGGTGCCAAATGCGCCCCATTTGTGAATCTGAAGGGAACTTGTGTTGAGAGCTTTGAATAGAAATAGTGAGGTAGCGTGCAGGTAATTATAGTTAAGGTGCCCATACACGGAACAATTGCTGCGTGCAATGAAATGCGCACTCCTGTCACACATCTCATCGCACAGCTCAAAAAGTATGTGGTGCACATAATTTTTGTACTAGATCTCATCTCATTGCATTGCAAAACCTACACCGCAACCACAGCACAGCTGTGTTGTACACGTGCGGCCCCACCCCTTTCCTATACATACTGTACTACCATTCAATCTGCTCCTCAGTGCCCTGTTACAGGCCACGTTACACACGTGGCCCCACCCCTTTCCTATACATACTATCACCCAATCTGCTCCTCAGTGCCATGTTACAGGCCTCGTTACACATGTGGCCCCACCCCTTCCTATACATACTACCACTAAATCTGCTCCTCAGTGCCATGTTACAGGCCACGTTACACATGTGGCCCCACCCCTTCCTATACATACTACCATCCAATCTGCTCCTCAGTGCCATGTTACAGGCCATGTTACACATGTGGCCCCACCCCTTTCCTTTACATACTACCACCCAATCTGCTCCTCAGTGCCATGTTACAGGCCACGTTACACATGTGACCACACCCCTTTCCTATACATACTACCACCCAATCTGTTACTCGGTGCCATGTTACAGGCCACGTTACACATGTGACCCCACCCAATCTGCTCCTCAGTGCCATGTTACAGGTCACGTTACACATGTGACCCCACCCCTTCCTATACATACCACCACCCAATCTGCTCCTCAGTGCCATGTTACAGGCCACGTTACACATGTGGCCCCACCCCTTCCTATACATACTACCACCCAACCTGCTCCTCAGTGCCATGTTACAGGCCATGTTACACCTTAACTGTATTTTCATTCAAAACAAATAAATACGCCCGACTTTAGGAGAGTTGAACAGGACCTAGCGGCTCTCTCACACCAGTCTTCTCATGCTGCATGGCGTATTGAGGCTAGATATATGAGGACACCCCTGTATACCATTGTTTGTACCTGTGATTTGGTATATGTGAGGAACCTTATGTCACTGGTCGGTTTCCCCCTCTAGATTGTAAGCTCTTTAGAGAAGGGCCCTCTTCTCTGGAACTTCAGTTACAGCTTTTTCCTAATCAGCCACCATCTACACCCGCATCTCTTTCCACTTGTTCATTTCTTTCAATGCCCGCCCTTATTAGTATGTGGACAACTCCTTTGCTTCCCTACATCTCAGCTGTATTGTGTACTGAGAATTGTGCTGCTAATCGTTACCTGTGCTCTGTGTTAGTTTTCAGTTAGTGTGATGATAAGTTCTGTGTACCCTGTATTGTTCTGATGTGTGCCGCAGCAATCCAATTGTGGTGTCTTATCAATAAAATGTAATATTAATAACAACATTAGCATATAATTGTAATTGTATATGGCAAAAGATAGCAACAGCAGCAAGAAGAAGCGCACCTGAATTAGGCTTCTGATTAGCAGGAAGGGTCACTCAATTCACCAACAAAATATAACAATTCCTACCCAGGGCCGGCGCCACCACTAGGCAGATTTAGGCATTTGCCTAAGGTGCCGGCCACTGAAGGGTGGTACTGAGCCGCCACGGAAAGCAGTAAGAAAGCTGCAGCAGGCTACCAGGTCCCAGCAAAATGGAATTCACCCCAGCAGCTGAGTCAGTGAGCTGTATGCCCCCCCCCCCCTGGATCAGCGTTAAACCCACTACACCCCCGTGCTGGTCGTAGGCGGCGCGCCCGCTGAACCCCCTCCCCCCCAGATCCTTATAAAATCCACTGCCCCCTGTGCTGGTCCTCAGCTGCACCTCCCCTGGAGATACCCCCCAGCTACCACATCCACGGCAGGCACCCGCTGAACCCGCCCCCTCCTGGTGTTGCAGAGACGCATCCCACCCCCCGTCGGAACGTGGTAATCCGCGGGTGGTCCCCCCACCCTCGGAGCGGGTGAGCGGAGGGGAGAAGGGGGGGGTGTGGGAGAGCGGGGGGTCGTCTGGGGTGCAGACAGGGCTGGCACTGGTCCTGCAATCATACTATTGTGTGGGCATAATGTGTAAAGGGCACAACTAGTGTGTAAACATAATGTTGAAGGGACAATACTGTCACGGTCTGGCGAAGTTTACGCCTGGGACATAGCTACTCATCCGTTCTGGTGCACCGGTCCTTACGTCTCATTGCCGTTTAGCTGGTAAGGTCCAGTGGGTGGAAGTCACGGACAGCGGCTCGTTCTCCATTGACGTATATTGCCATCTTGGTTGGTCATATGATGCTCTGTCATTGGGGCTAATTATAACCTCTGCTGGCTACTCTCAGCCATTGAAAGCTCTCCAAGGCACTTAAGTTTCCGTGACAGGATTTCATCCCTGCTGGGACAACTTCCTCCATAGCAAACCACAGGAGTCTGCTGCACCTTTGCCATCCAGTCGCTGTGAGCTATCCAGTCACTATCTGGTATCCAGCTGATATTTGTCATCCAGTTGTGAGAGTTCTTCTGTTGCTATCTGGTCTCCAGAAGTTGACAGCTAACCAGTCACTACTTACTACCTGGTGATTATCTGCTACCTAGTCACGGTGTGCAAGTTAATCTGCATCCCCGGATCCAGTTATTCGCCACATTTGTGCTCCTGAGTTAATGCCAGAATACCTGGATTCAGTTATTCGCCAAGTAGGCAGTTTATCTCGTCATTCCTGGATCCAGGTATTCACCAATTCAGTGCTCCTGAGTTAATTCTGGCATCCTCAGATCCAGTTATTGCCAGTAGGAATTCCAAGTTATTCCGGCTTCCTCAGATCCAGTTACTATTTCGGTATGACTGGATCCAGATATCACTATTTCGCCAGATATTCTGAGCCTTTCCGGTTTCCCCAGATCTAGTACCCAGCAGAGCCTCAGCCCCAACTCAGTTGCTATACTCAAGTCTAATGGTGGGTACTCCCATCATAGGGCCGCAACCTTCTTGTGTGGGTCCCTGGTGAACAACGCTGGGCCATCAGATTCTGTATCTCAGCTTAGGAGTTCTGTCATCTTCATAGAAACATAGAATTTGACGGCAGATAAGAACCACTTGGCCCATCTAGTCTGCCCCCTTTTTTTAAACATGTTACCTCAAACCATATTTGATCCTTATTTTTTTGTAAGGATATCAATATGCTTATCCCAAGCATGTTTAAATTGTACTACTGTATTTGCGTCTACCACCTCTGTTGGGAGGCTATTCCACTTATCTACTACTCTTTCTGTGAAAAAATTCTTCCTCGCATTTCCCCTGAATCTTCCTCCCTCTAGTTTCAGTGCATGTCCTCGTGTTCTGTTGCTCCTCTTCCTGTGAAGAATGTCTCCCACCTGTACCTTGTTAAAGCCCTTGATATATTTGAAAGTTTCTATCATGTCCCCCCTTTCCCTTCTCTGCTTCCCTTCCCTTTAGATGCTTTATGCGCTGACACTATTTTTTTACCAGCTTTATTCACAGCCTTGCAGTTAAAAGCTACTCCAAAACCAATGATAATGGCATACTCTATCATCTTCCTATTTTGCTGTAGCTGTTCCTCTCAGTAGCCATTCCTCTCTGCTTGCTCTCCACCATTGAACTGGACTCTCCATCTCAATGGAATCTGATATAAGACACAGAGTGGGTGAAGCTATGACAGGGCAATTAGTGATTGGCTCATTGCAGCTGCTCCTAATTCACTGACGTGAGCCCTGATTGGCTTGTTACCAACACCAAGTTTGAACTGCCCTAGCCCCATTGGATTTGGATAAGCTTGAATCCTTTCAGATGTGAGCTTGTCCATGCCAGTGGCATATAGCCACTGGGCCAGCTAACACTGACTCTGCTCCTCTCTGCTGGGTCCCCTCATACATAACTCTCTTATCGGCTTTCCAATCACTGATGTAGACAGGGGTGTAGGGAGGGTGGCTCCGGTGAAGCATGAGCTTCAGGAGCCGAGGAGGAGAGAGGGTGCTCCATCAGCTCCTACTCCTCTCTCCACTGCTGCGCAGGGGGCCATGAAGTGCAGGGATCTCTGCAGATATCCTCTGTAGCTGATGGCTGGTACTGCGCCTGTCACAATGTCTGACAGGCAGCAGAGATGGCAGCAAGAAGCTCCCCCCCAATCTCCAGTGACAATGCCAAAAAATTTAATCAGTGGCCAAAAGGGGGCAGAACTACATGGATGTTAAGGGGTGGAGCTACACAGACCAGGCTGCAGAGGCAGATCTAATGAGCTGCTACAGATTCATTTACAGGTACTGTAATTGGAGGGAGAGCATATGCGTCTCTGCCACTTTGGGCATTATATGTGTAAGGGGCGATACTGTTGTGGGCATTATGTGTAAGAGGTGCTCCTACTGTGGGCATTATGTGCATGGCTACTTCTTTGGGCATTATGTGTAAGTGGTGCTCCTACTGTGGGCCTTATATTTGCAATCATCACTACTCCTGCCTAAATGACCACCTAGACAAGATTTTGGCTGGTGCCCCCTAGCACCACCACTAGTTCCGCTTCTGACCCTGCTCCCCTTTCCCAGCACCATCAACCCTCATCATAGCAGTCATCATTTTGGTGCTCCTACCCGCAATATTTTAAATAGAAACAGTGCACACATTCGGTGCGCAGCCCAAACAGGTGTGTGTTCTTGCTGGGAAGGGGCATGGCCACACAATAGTACCCCCAATTCAAATTATGCCACACAGTAGTGCAACTTTATTCACATTATATCATGCAATGGTGTCCCTTATTAACGTTACATCACACAGTAGTACCACTTTACCTTATATACATTACTCCTCACATTATTCACATTATACCCTTAGGAAAAAATCCTGAGAAAATCTTGTATTTTAAGCAACTCCATTGCCACATTGCAACCCAGCACAAAGCAGTGTGTGCTGGGCAGAGGAGAAGAGCTTCAGCTGCTGCTGTCACTTAAGGGGAGGGGCCCCGGTGCCCCCACTGGGCCCTTCCATTAGACTTTGGCCTGGATATTTTGTACCCCCTACCCCTATCTCTCAGCACCCCTGATAATACCACACAGTAATGCCCCTTACACATTATGCCAACCTTTATAAATGCCCTTCATACACATAATGACACACATAATGCCCCTTACACATATGTCGCACATTAATAATGCATTTATACATGACACACATAATGCCCCTTACACATATGCCAAACACTATTGCACAACCAACCCACCCACAGACAGCACTCGCACAGCCGCTAACACTGTGACCTCTGCCTCTGCTTGGATACAGATGTTTCCGCATACATCTTGCCTCAATAGGCCATGCTGCTCCTGGTCAGTTCTGCTAACGTTGGGTGCCTTTTCTGCAGAAAATTTGTCTTATTTGCATTGTTATGTGACCAGGACACACAAGGAGCTTCTGGTGATTAAAATGATATGCGGCATGCCCATATTCTGTGTGCGACTGTGGCTGTACCTGCATACGGAATGTTATGTTACAGTGATTTCCATGAATACACTATTTCATATGTAGATACAGCCTCACTCACACACATAATATAGGCATGCTGCATATCATTTTAATCAGCAGAAGCTGCTGGTGCCCCTAGGCATTCCAAACGCCATAGGCATTTGCCTAGTTTGCCTATGCCTAGGGCCGGCTCTGGGTCAGATGTATCAAGCTTCAAAAAGTTATAAAATAGAGAGTGATAAACAAACAGCCAATCAGCTTCTACGTGTCATTTTTCAAACCCAGCATGTAACATGACAGGTAGGAGCTGATTGCCTGGTTGTTTTTACTCTCCACTTTATCACTTTTTGAAGCTTGATACATCTGGCCTACGTGTGCTTCTCCTGTGGGCCTTATCTTTGTAAGCAGCACTTTTCTTGTGGGCATTATGTGCATAATCTACGATAGTTCTGTGGGTGTTATGTGTGAAAGCGGCACTGCAGGCGGCACTAGTGGGGGAATTGTGTGTTTAAGCAGCACTAAAGGCAGCACTAAAGGCAGCATTATGTGTAAGTGGCAATAACAGGCCATGAGCTAGGGGGGTTGCAAAATATGTAATTAAACCACTACATGTATAGTGTTACCCAGAAGTGCAGGGAACATTTGCGCAGCAGGGAGAAGATGCAGAAATCTATATAGTTTGCCATGAAATCCCTTGCAAGTAATTCAAAGCCATACTGTAGGAGTACATTGTAAAGGGTTAATATATAGTGGCATAATGTGGTTTGTTGCATAATGTATAAGGGGCATATCATGTAAAAATGACAATACACTTGCTTTGGGCACCATGTCACATAGCTACACCTCTTGTAGTTTACTTGAATCTACAAAGAGAGACATCGCTACTCAAATATCAGGCATTGTAATAGTTGTAAAAAGTGCTTGTCTGTGTCGGTATTACCGGTTTTGAAGGTCGGATCAGGGTTCCTGGGTATAGCTGGCTTAGTAGATGAGTAGAAGCTGGGAGCCTGCTCACCTGGGCCCTTACCCCTGGCACAGATTTCTAGGTACTGGAGACTTCAGGCAAGACAATCTGAGTCTGAACAATATTATACTGGAGGGCTGCAATCAGTAGTAGCAACCTCAACACTGCACCAGTTACAGCAGGACACTCAGGGGTAGATTTATTAAGCACGGTGAAGTGATAAAGTGTCTGGTTTTTATCACCTACCTTGGAGCTGTTTGGCCGGTGATAAAAACCAGACACTTTATCACTTCACCAAGCTTAATGAATCTGCCCTTCAGAACTGAGACCTGAACACAGGTGCACATCTGGAACCTGCTACAAGAACTCAGTGCTGGACAAACCACAGGAGATTCAGAACTGGCACTTGGTGAAGCCACCAATGGGAGACTGATAGCATACTGTATTTGCCCAATAGACATGTTTTCAGGTGAATTTTCCTAAAAAGCTAATTACTGGGTTAATTAGTGTGTGAACACCTAAATACTGGAAATACTTTAATTTGCTGTAAAAGACTTGCGTACTATCCTATTAAACCAAGAATAAAAAGTGCAAACACTATCCATAGCTCTGGTTACATACCCATCAACTGTACCGATTTAGCCGGTACAGTACCGTTTTTTTTTAACGGTCTGTACCGACTAAATCAAAGTGTACCGATTGTACCTTTTTTTGGTGGGTTTGGGCAGCTCCTCCCTCCCTCCCTTTCAACTTGACAGCCGATGGGAATCGATCGGGACCGGGCAAGATTGAAACAAAAATGTATTCTTCCTATTCTGGGCCTTCTGCACCCGTTCCCAGGGGTGCATTGCGGCGGGTCCCAGGGTGCATTGCGCCGCCTCATGACATCAGACGGCCAGCGGACTCACGGGCTGAGAGACGCTGGTGGAGGAGCATGTTCTATATTCTGGATGTAGCTGTGGCAGCACCACAGGAGATGAGGGGAGCGCTCAGCAGCCAAATGTAAGAGAGTGTGACCTGACTGTGTTGGTCTGCGACGGCTCTAGTGCACTGGTCTTTTGGGTATGCCTGTATGTGCCCAGTTACATAATGTTACATGTACTATGCTGGGTACAGTCAGTGAAAACAGGGCACATAATAATACATCACAATAAAAGTGTTTGCAACGCAGTTATATTTCTCATATGTATAATGCAGGATATAAAACGCCCTGTACGTATTGAGAAAGGGGCTGTGGGCACGCCTCATTTACTCATGGCAACGCCCTCTTTGTCATTGACCACGCCCCCTTCTCGAATGTGTACCGATTTCTAAACGTCAGATGTTGGAGGGTATGTGGTTATGGCCACTGACAGCCTTATACATATAAGTATATATAGTCCTGCTCTCTCAGGGGGTGATTCCTCTTGGATCGGAAGAGGCTGATTTTGGCCCTGCTCCGATCGTGGTGGGTCTGCGCATGCGGGCATTGGCACATATGTAACCCCCCTGTGCGAACGCCTTCGCCGACTATCACACTCACTGAGTAGTTCCCACGGGTAGGAGAAGGAGGGGGGTAGGCAGGGGGCGGCTGGAGGGGATACGCCCAGCATTTTATAGGCATCCTCATGAAAATGGTGGGTGTTCCCCTGGGAATGCAGACGTGGCATTTCCTACTCAGGGTGGGCGAAATAATGCTGCTTAGCGAGCGACTCTGAATCAGGCCCTTGGTTGCCACATTATCATGTGAAGTATGGTTTTCCCACTCTGTCATGCACTTGTATTCTGTAGAGCAGTCATGCAGCCTTGCTGTGAGTACAGCACATTGGCATTTCTACTTATCTCAGATGCACATACTGTATGTGTTTCATGACACGAAATTGCTTTCACAAACTTGCTCCCAACTGCATTGACCCCATTGTGTACTGTGTGAATTCATTTGGACTTATTTTTATTTTGCATGATAAACCAGTTTTCCCTTCGTATTTTTAATACAGCAAATACTGCCCTCTTGTGGAAATATGAAAGCATGTCAGTATTGTATTTTTTATTATGGGTCTGGAATTTACAGGAGATACACAGTATACTGTACTGTATGTCTTTGATTCCTGTTTTGCTTCTGGATTGCAGTGGACTGCAATGGATCAATATACACCTGAAGCTTAAACACATGATCCCCATAACTTCTATACCAAAAAACAAAAACTGAGAGCATATTTATGCTGTGTCAGAGCGAATTTATGCTGTGGCAGCGGCATCTCAAGATGTATCCAGATCTTGACCAGTAGTAATTGGCAGTTGCAGTTTGTTGTTGCTGCTGGAGAGTCGTCTGTATCCCAGGAGAGCAGCTCAGCCTTCACATCTACAGAGGCACTGACATGACCCGATTTGCGACAATGGAACAGGTGCATTGGATTAGGGAGGGTATGTGGCTGGCAGGGGGCTGGAGGCGAGCACATAAAAATGCTGGGCATTTCCCTGCGAATGCAGATGTGTCTATGCCTGCTCGGGGAGGGTGGCTGACATCACATGACATCAGCGTCTGCCCCGAATTCGGACATCTCCGTGCGAGATAAAAGTCAATATAGACTGACTTATCGGCATAAGCGTACACATCTCTCTGCATGTAAATGATTAGGGTGTCGTGTGTGTGGGTGGGGGGGGGTCGAATTTACCTGTGTGCTAGGCTGCAAGTATATGCAGCCTAACAAACAGGTCTGAATCAGGCCCAATATGTGATTAGGTCGGGTTCTTTAGACCAGTCCCAGTTGCAGCCCCTACCTACCACTGAACGTCTGCAACAGGACCCGTTGTGCACATGTACATTCCACCCGCCATCAGAGCAGTATCCAATCGACAGTAGCGCGCGCAGGGGGGGGGGGGGGGTTTCTGAGTAACCAGAACCCCCCCCCCCCCCCCCCCAGGAATCTGAGGGCCCAAGTCTGAAAGCTGAGGGTACCCTATTTCCATGGGTACAAGAATTTTTAAAATCGGCCCTGGGGAACCGGAGATATCTGACTTCAAAGCAGTGGTCCCCATCCAAGCCTGTTAATTGCTCTCCCCAGTCAGATATTTCAGTTTCTATCTGACTTAGAGTTTTTCTGAGGGTATATTCCAAAAGCTGGGACTCTCCACCTTTGGGGGACACTAGGGGGACACTAGAAGCTGGTCTCTACTATGCCCAGAATCAGAGATATCAGCCACACCTGGTATGTAGTTTTATATTCTCATTGGCAGATTGCTCTGCCTCCTGAACTCTGGTCCTCTAGTCATAGAAACAATAGAAACATAGAATTTGACGGCAGATAAGAACCACTTGGCCCATCTAGTCTGCCCCTTTTTTAAACATGTTACCTCAAACCATATTTGATCCTTATTTTTTTGTAAGGATATCAATATGCCTATCCCAAGCATGTTTAAATTGTACTACTGTATTTGCCTCTACCACCTCTGATGGGAGGCTATTCCACTTATCTACTACTCTTTCTGTGAAGTAATTTTTCCTCACATTTCCCCTGAATCTTCCTCCCTCTAGTTTCAGTGCATGTCCTCGTGTTCTGCTGCTCCTCTTCCTGTGAAGAATGTCTCCCATCTGTACCTTGTTAAAACCCTTGATATATTTGAAAGTTTCTATCATGTCCCCCCTTTCCCTTCTCTGCTCTAAAGTATACATATTAAGATCTTTTAGTCTTTCCTGGTACGTTTTGTGATGTAGGCCATGCACCATTTTAGTTGCCCTTCTTTGTACCCAGTACCATTTGCATACCTCCCAACAGTCCCGATTTTATCGGGACAGTCCCGATTGTCAGGGCCTGTCCCGCTGTCCCACCCGCGGGCGGCAGTGTCCCGCGGTGTGGGGGGGCTGTTGGGAGTCCCCCCTGTCAGCTGCTAAGCAGCGGGGAATAAACGCTGTGCGCATGCGCACAGCATCTATTCCCGCAGCCAGGGGGCTGGGGGCATGGCTAGAGCCTCTGGTTCATGCCCCCATAGCGGCAAAATGGGGGCGTGGGGGAGCCGCGAGTATAGTCCACGCCCCCAAATTAGGCCACACCCCCCCCCCCCCCCCCCCCCCGAAATTTAGACACTCCTTCGGCGCGCAGCTGCAGTTTCCCGCCTGCAGAGATGCCAAAGTTGGGAGGTATGCATTTGGTAGGTGGGATTCTCTAGTTTTTAATTCCATTAAAAGATAAGAAATCTAGTTACGGGAACTGGAGATATCTGCAGTCAAGCAAGCTGTCCTCCCACCAGAAAATTATGAATAATAAGCCCACTCCACTATACACCCCTCCTCTGCGTATTAAACATCCTCTACCACCCTGGAAGTTATGTATTGGGACCCCTTCATTCAGCCCAATACCCCCCTCTCCCACCTCATCTCTCACCATCTGTGCAGTAAAGGGGTAATTAGTGGAAATTACTGATCCAGGCCCTACATGCTGAGCAGTTGATATAATACCCCCTAACACCTGCGGGACATCAAAGCTTCCGCTCATAGCACCCCCTACCCCTACCGCTAGAGGATCGGTATTGGCCCCAATACATTGCTATGCCCAGGGGTCTACACTGCTGTTATGTATATATATTTATATTTATTATTATTATTTATATACATTTGGTCTATCTATAATACTTTAACTGACCCGGCATATACTGGGTCACCTATGTGTCCAACTCTGTGCTTTGCTCCGCCCCTCTGCAAACCCCCTTCTGAAAATCCTGCCTTTGCCCCTGCAACTTTCACCTTCCACCTGTGATGCATCTCTGTACCAATCACCTGACAATGTATGGGAGCACATGACCACTTGCTATCAGACACTGGAAAATGAACAAAATGCTCATTCAAACTGGTTCGATTTGTTTGATATAAGAATTATGTAAAAACCAGCTTAGTCGATGTTCGGACATTTGGGAGCAAATTTTACATTTAAGCATACAAGAAAATAAAATGCACAATATACCAAAGACTGCGGCCAGCAGGTAAACAAAAAAAACCCATCCAACAAATAAAGGCCCTTATTCAGATCTGACCGCAGTACAAATTTGTTCTCCTAATGGGCAAAACCATGTGCAGTGCAGGCGGGGCAGAGGTAACATGTGCAGAGAGAGTTCAATTTGGGTGGGGTGTGTTGAAATTGAAATCTAAATTGCAGTGTAAAAATAATGCAGCCAGTATTTACCTTGCACGGAAACAAAATCTCACACAAATCTAACTTTCTCTATACATGTTACATCTGCCCCACCTGCAGTGCACATTGTCTTTGCCCATTTTGAGAACAAATTTGTACTGTGATCAGATCTGAAAAAGGGCCAAAGTATGATATAAGTAACTCACTATGACCCTTTCTTCATTTCCATGTACTATACATACAACACCAATTGCAGCATAAGGATATTACATCCATCTTGCATGGTTGGGTAATTCATTTGTTCCCTGGCAAATTCACAATGGAAATTACTGCGCATGTGTATAATAGTATATGTGCATGTGATGGGCTTATGTGCAGGTGCTTCAGCAACTTGCATAGTGGCTCACACAGGGGGGGGGGGGGGGGGGGGGGGAGGTGGAGGTGGAAAGGGGGCTGGGAGCACCCAGGAAAATGCTGGACATCCCCATGCGAGCACAGGCTGACAACTACCTGCTAGGGGCGTTGGCCCTGTTCTCGTACTCCGACAGCGCAAATTTGCCAACAGGGGGAGAATCATTCGATGGTCAATGGCCATTGAATGATTTCGGACCTGTACGCTACCCTGCGAATGGATGTATATATAAAAAATCCATAAGATGGGCAGCATAAGATGGCTCGCTAAGCAGCAAAATTATCGCCGATTAGCGAGTCAATAAGAATCACCCCCAAAATGTAAGATTGAAGGTGACAATGTAATCAATAAACCCTATAACCTTTATATTGATGTATTTATAGAGCAGATGCTTGAGACGGGTCTCCACCATTGGACCGCTCAGGTATAACTGGTTTCTGCAGTCTATCACAAAAGCAGATTCAATTTGTCCCATTCCATACTGCTCATTGATGTTGCAAATGATACACTATTTCTTACGTTACACACAACCATATAACAACAGAGAGAAAAGTAACAGTAGTACACAAAAAATGATGGCAAAATAATTTTATTATGCAGAACATAATAATGACATGAGGAGGACGCCGTAGATGATAGTACTGACGTGATGTGCAGTAGGCTGTTAAGGTGCCCATGCAATTATTGTATACAATATTGTATGCAATATCGCAGCTTATCACATCTCGGTTTTGCAATGAGATGAGATGAGATCTAGTACAAAAAGTATGTGCAGCACATTCAATCCTCCTGTGCAGCACATACTTTTTGTACTAGATCTCATCTTATCGCATCGCAAAACTGAGATGCGATGAGATGCGATAATGTATACAATAATTGTAACGTGTATGGGCCCCTCTACCACTTGTCACTGGTAAATGAGTACCCAAGGAACAGGCGTTCCTCCTCTGCAGATAATGTGGATTCTGGAGGTGAAAGCAGGTCATCCACAGACATAAATTCATCCACTGTATCTGGAGTGGGCTCCATGTTGAATGGTGGCGTTGCACTGCCGGCCTCTAGTTCCTCCCAGTTGATAGACGAGAAAAACGGATGATCTCTTATCTGCCTACAGTGTTCTTGTCTCTCCATTGGGTTCTTGCATAGTAGTCTTTCAAGGATGTCCCTGATATCTGGATGGAGTTTGCGTGGATACCTAGGTTTGCCATAGACCGCGGAACGATACACCTTGTTGGAATCCTTGCCAGCATAAAAGGGGCATGATCCGGTAGCCATTTTATAAATTACTACCCCAAGTGCAAACATGTCTACCGCAGCGTTGTATGGGATGTTGCACCAAATTTCGGGGGCCATATAACCATTAGTTCCGATACCATACTCTGATACTGTCTCATTGTCATGGACATTCATCACCGAGAGGCCAAAATCTGCGATCTTCACATGGCCAGCTGCATCCAGAAGAATATTGTCTGGCTTGATGTCCCTGTGGATAATACCTCTCGCATGCAGAAACTGCAGCCCACACAGTATTTCTGCTGCTATAAATCTGGTAGTATCAATATCAAATGGGGCTTTGCTGGCTATTAATTCGGACAGATCTCCCCCTCTTAGGTATTCCATAACCAGACATAGATGGCTGGGTGTCTGGAATGCTGCATATCCGTGAGTGAGGAACGCATTCTCCCTAGTTATTTTCAGGATCTCTTTTTCTACAAACATTTCCTCACAGTCCTCACATTCGTCCAATAATTTCCTCTTTTCCACTATTTTTACAGCCAGTTGCCGCCTGGTGATTGAATGGGAAGCTAGCAACACCTTCCCGTAGCTGCCCTCACCGATGTTTCTGTGGAAGGTCAATATTGCCAGGTGAGAGTCAGCAGATGTCTCCAGGGGGCTGGCTGGTGGGATCTCACTTACAGCTGCAGATCTCTTCTTTTTGCAGGGTGTTTCCTCACTTGTACAACATCTCTTTATGCCCCTCTGATGTGACACCTCAATCGTGGTATCAATGGGCATGCTTGTTGGTCTCTTGGTGGCCGCTCTCTTAAGCCTATTATTGGCTGATGGGGGTTTGGCAAATATATTTAAGCCCAGTGAGGCAACAGATCTGAAAGCCTCAGTTAAACCACCCCATAAATTGGAGATTTGTTGTTTAAGCCACATTCCGCATGCTCCCTCTTCAGTTTGTCTGCAGCTGTTTTCTACCTTTCCCCTCTTATTTGGGACCTCATCTGATGGCTCCCTAATTCTCTTCTTTGAAAGAGCCTTTGAAATCTTCTCAGATGTTTGGTTGCCCTTGCTCACATAAATGTCTTCTACCTTTATGATGTTGGGAATATTGCTTTTCCCCTCAGGTAAACCTTCCTTCTTGTTGCTAGTAGCCTCTACCTCCTTTTTAGCGCACCTTTTGTTCTTTGGTCGCCTTTTCTTTTTAGCTTTCATGTTATAAAAACAATAACACAAATTCGCAAAGCACAAAGAAAAACACCTCCACACTGGATCAGTTGAAGATGCACAATGACAATTATGCTAGTGTGCCCCCTTGAGCCAGCAGACAGATTATGACATCACAAAGGACCTTTGTGACATCATCACTGCCTGTTACTTAGGGCAGTATTCAATGAGAAAAATTCTCCGTGTTTTATGGAGAATTTGTGCTTTGTTCGCCTTGGACGGAGCATTTTGCTCTCCAAAAGCGAGCAACCCTATTCAATGTGAAATATTCTCCGTCTTTCTAAGTGATTTTCTCCGTCTCTCTCCGTGTAGAAGTTCTCCATCTTTTGATGGAGATCTGGAATGTGAACTTTTAAACTAAAAGGTTTTTTTTTGTAATTTTGGTGTAAAAAAATCAGGTTTTTTTTTTCTGTGAAAGGGCATGTTATTTTTATTCATGTGCTTATAGCACATGAATATATATTTAATTTTAAAAAAATTATTATTATTTTTTTTTTTTTTACACAGTGCAGCCAGCAGGGGGCCGGAGCGCTCGAGCCGCTCATTAGATATTCATATATTCACTGCACCCGATCGTTAATATGCACGATCGGGTGCAGTGAATACTGGGTCCCCCGCTGGCTATATGGGGGGGGGGGCAGCCTGTGCTGCCTGGGTCCAGGGGAGCCCACCTCCCCTCCACATTCCTCTGGAGCAGCCAGGGAGACTTTAATCTCTCTGGCTGCTTCCGTCCCCCGGCTCCCTGAAAGCTCCCTGCCGCGGACGCTTGTCCGCTGCAGGGGTTAAGACTCGCCGCGAGTGGCGGCGAGTCTTAAATACATTGAATAGTGGGAGCAGGAGGCTCCGGAACAGGGAGAATCTCCGCTAAAACACGGAGAGTGCATGAGGAGCGAAATAAAACGCTCTCCATGCACGGAGAATTTCCTCATTGAATACTGCCCTTAGAGTCTATGTAATATAACCAAGTTTAATAAAAGATAAATATTAATAGACCCTATATCACTGTCCTTAACTATGGCAATGGCAACGATGGCCATCCCTAAGCCTCAGTATCACACTAGTCACCTAGTCACCTGATTACAGTCTCCTATGTGTTATAAAAGCTGTACTTGGATATGGACATTTACATAGTTGCTATTGTCACAACTTAGATATTAGCATAGTAATGGTAACCCCAGCTTTATGTTAAAGCTTCAAATAAGTATTCTTCCCCCAACCACGAGCCTTAATATTCTTCCATAAAACACAAATTTAGGGTGGGATGTATTTACGTCCAAGTTTGGCCGTCGTGCAGGATTCCAACCAAACATAACCGTTTGGTGATCATTTACAGTGCAAAACCATGCCTTGTAAATGACCAGACAGGAGGGAGGGGCAAGCTTGCAAAGGAGTGCAGCTCATTGGTGGCTGGACCCAGGGGAGGGGCTGACCACTCTAAAGCACTGCATTACTGGGTAAAAGGGGCTGGCTAATGCAGCTTAGATTGAAATCACGGACCCATCTTTTGCATGTCAGCAGACCTTCAAGCTGCAGAGTCTGCCAAGTGTAGCTTGGCCCCCCACACAGCAGCATGTGATGACTCTACAGTGAGCAGGAAACTCTGAGCACTGCCAGCCAGGAGCTGAGCTCCAGTCGCAGCAGTAGTGAGTCTGCCTGCCAATGCTGTGGTAAGCCCCTGAGGAGAGCACAGGGTACGGCCGTATTCCGGCACAGAGCAGCAGATACTGATGGCCCAGCCTCCCCTGCCATCTGAACGTACAGTTAGGCGAATCTAGGGGGTGGTCTGGGGGTGCACAGGACCACCCATTAGCCCATTTTGTAGCTGAGGGATGGGGCTTTCCAACGAGCCCAGCCACGTGTCTCTAGCCCCTTGGGACCCGGAGATACTGCCAGGCACGTTTTTCCCTATAGGATAACATGGGACCCGCTAATTCCGACCCAGTTCAACGGCTGCCAGTTCCCCCTTTTGGCATCCCAGAAGCTCGAGGTTGATCTCAGTCGAACCCAAAATCGCTTCAATCTGATACCATATGGATCCATATGGGTTAATTGGTTCCAGGGATATTGAGGTTAAACCGTTTTTTTAAATTTCTTAAATGTAATTTCATGACTGTTTATGTTCTTTGTGGGCAGATTTCTCTTGAACCAAACAGCCCAGTTTCACGGGACCAAAATTATTTGAAGCCAACTCAAAAGTTCTTCAATATGATACTGGTCTCATGTAAATGGGTCAGTTGGTTCCGAAGATATAGCTGGTTGGTTAAAGGGGGGTAGGGAGAGAGGAGTGGTTGTCTCTCCCCCTCACACCAGAAAATGCAGGGACAAGGCTGGTGTATAAGGGGTCAGCCTGGGAATGTCCCTGCATGATCCTGGGACCATATTCCCGGGTAAATCCCTGCATTTTCTGTTGTGAAAGGGGTATTATTTAAAACAGCTGTGACATGCAGTGCTCTGAATACAGCCGGGCAGCCTCCTGCTCTCTGCCCAGCTGTCAATGACTGTCTCCCCTGCAGCTTCTGCTCCAATTCTTCTCCCCGCTTTCACCTCAGCCCGCTCCCCCCCCCCCCTTCAATCATGTGGTGCCGGCGCCCGGCGTGCTCCCCCGACGTCACGCACAACAACAGCGCGCACAATATTTCAAATGTCCACTCGGCTAGAGGGGACACCAGGAGGGGAGTGGGAGCGTGCTCTGCGCTGCGCTCTGCTCCTCTCCCCATAGAAGCAGCTGCACCGCTCTCCATCTTTCCCTGCAGCAGCAGAGAAGGCTCATATAAAAATTTACAGTAAGTGGCACTTTTGGGGGCATTGCTTAAGGGAGGATACAAGTGGCGGTATGTGGGGGCATTACGCATAATGTGTGGCTTAATGTGTAAGGGGCATTACGGTGTGCAGCATCATGTGTAAGGGGCATTATGTGTGCAGCATCATGTGTAAGGGGCATTATGTGTGCAGCATCATGTGTAAGGGACATTATGTGTGCTGCATCATGTGTAATGGGTACTATGGTGAGCATGTTCTATATTCTGGATGTAGCTGTGGCGGCACCACAGGAGATGAGGGGAGCGGTCAGCAGCCAAATGTAAGAGAGTGTGACCTGACTGTGTTGGTCTGCGACGGCTCTAGTGCACTGGTCTTTTGGGTATGCCTGTATGTGCCCAGTTACATAATGTTACATGTACTATGCTGGGTACAGTCAGTAAAAACAGGGCACATAATAATACATCACAATAAAAGTGTTTGCAACGCAGTTATATTTCTCATATGTATAATGCAGGATATAAAACGCCCTGTACGTATTGAGAAAGGGGCTGTGGGCACGCCTCATTTACTCATGGCAACGCCCTCTTTGTCATTGACCACGCCCCCTTCTCGAATGTGTACCGATTTCTAAACGTCAGATGTTGGAGGGTATGTGGTTATGGCCACTGACAGCCTTATACATATAAGTATATATAGTCCTGCTCTCTCAGGGGGTGATTCCTCTTGGATCGGAAGAGGCTGATTTTGGCCCTGCTCCGATCGTGGTGGGTCTGCGCATGCGGGCATTGGCACATATGTAACCCCCCTGTGCGAACGCCTTCGCCGACTATCACACTCACTGAGTAGTTCACACGGGTAGGAGAAGGAGGGGGGTAGGCAGGGGGCGGCTGGAGGGGATACGCCCAGCATTTTATAGGCATCCTCATGAAAATGGTGGGTGTTCCCCTGGGAATGCAGGCGTGGCATTTCCTACTCAGGGTGGGCGAAATAATGCTGCTTAGCGAGCGACTCTGAATCAGGCCCTTGGTTGCCACATTATCATGTGAAGTATGGTTTTCCCACTCTGTCATGCACTTGTATTCTGTAGAGCAGTCATGCAGCCTTGCTGTGAGTACAGCACATTGGCATTTCTACTTATCTCAGATGCACATATGTGTTTCATGACACGAAATTGCTTTCACAAACTTGCTCCCAACTGCATTGACCCCATTGTGTACTGTGTGAATTCATTTGGACTTATTTTTATTTTGCATGATAAACCAGTTTTCCCTTCGTATTTTTAATACAGCAAATACTGCCCTCTTGTGGAAATATGAAAGCATGTCAGTATTGTATTTTTTATTATGGGTCTGGAATTTACAGGAGATACACAGTATACTGTACTGTATGTCTTTGATTCCTGTTTTGCTTCTGGATTGCAGTGGACTGCAATGGATCAATATACACCTGAAGCTTAAACACATGATCCCCATAACTTCTATACCAAAAAACAAAAACTGAGAGCATATTTATGCTGTGTCAGAGCGAATTTATGCTGTGGCAGCGGCATCTCAAGATGTATCCAGATCTTGACCAGTAGTAATTGGCAGTTGCAGTTTGTTGTTGCTGCTGGAGAGTCGTCTGTATCCCAGGAGAGCAGCTCAGCCTTCACATCTACAGAGGCACTGACATGACCCGATTTGCGACAATGGAACAGATGCATTGGATTAGGGAGGGGAGGTGGCTGGCAGGGGGCTGGAGGCGAGCACATAAAAATGCTGGGCATTTCCCTGCGAATGCAGATGTGTCTATGCCTGCTCGGGGAGGGTGGCTGACATCACATGACATCAGCGTCTGCCCCGAATTCGGACATCTCCGTGCGAGATAAAAGTCAATATAGACTGACTTATCGGCATAAGCGTACACATCTCTCTGCATGTAAATGATTAGGGTGTCGTGTGTGTGGGTGGGGGGGGGGTCGAATTTACCTGTGTGCTAGGCTGCAAGTATATGCAGCCTAACAAACAGGTCTGAATCAGGCCCAATATGTGATTAGGTCGGGTTCTTTAGACCAGTCCCAGTTGCAGCCCCTACCTACCACTGAACGTCTGCAACAGGACCCGTTGTGCACATGTGCATTCCACCCGCCATCAGAGCAGTATCCAATCGACAGTAGCGCGCGCAGGGGGGGGTTTCTGAGTACCCAGAAACACACCCCCCCCCCAGGAATCTGAGGGCCCAAGTCTGAAAGCTGAGGGTCCCCTATTTCCATGGGTACAAGAATTTTTAAAATCGGCCCTGGGGAACCGGAGATATCTGACTTCAAAGCATTGGTCCCCATCCAAGCCTGTTAATTGCTCTCCCCAGTCAGATATTTCAGTTTCTATCTGACTTAGAGTTTTTCTGAGGGTATATTCCAAAAGCTGGGACTCTCCACCTTTGGGGGACACTAGGGGGACACTAGAAGCTGGTCTCTACTATGCCCAGAATCAGAGATATCAGCCACACCTGGTATGTAGTTTTATATTCTCATTGGCAGATTGCTCTGCCTCCTGAACTCTGGTCCTCTAGTCATAGAAACAATAGAAACATAGAATTTGACGGCAGATAAGAACCACTTGGCCCATCTAGTCTGCCCCTTTTTTAAACATGTTACCTCAAACCATATTTGATCCTTATTTTTTTGTAAGGATATCAATATGCCTATCCCAAGCATGTTTAAATTGTACTACTGTATTTGCCTCTACCACCTCTGATGGGGGGCTATTCCACTTATCTACTACTCTTTCTGTGAAGTAATTTTTCCTCACATTTCCCCTGAATCTTCCTCCCTCTAGTTTCAGTGCATGTCCTCGTGTTCTGCTGCTCCTCTTCCTGTGAAGAATGTCTCCCATCTGTACCTTGTTAAAACCCTTGATATATTTGAAAGTTTCTATCATGTCCCCCCTTTCCCCTCTCTGCTCTAAAGTATACATATTAAGATCTTTTAGTCTTTCCTGGTACGTTTTGTGATGTAGGCCATGCACCATTTTAGTTGCCCTTCTTTGTACCCAGTACCATTTGCATACCTCCCAACAGTCCCGATTTCATCGGGACAGTCCCGATTGTCAGGGCCTGTCCCGCTGTCCCACCCGCGGGCGGCAGTGTCCCGCGGTGTGGGGGGGGCTGTTGGGAGTCCCCCCTGTCAGCTGCTAAGCAGCGGGGAATAAACGCTGTGCGCATGCGCACAGCATCTATTCCCGCAGCCAGGGGGCTGGGGGCATGGCTAGAGGCTCACAGAGCCTCTGGGTCATGCCCCCATAGCGGCAAAATGGGGGCGTGGCCTCGTGGGGGAGCCGCAAGTATAGGCCACGCCCCCAAATTAGGCCACACACACCCCCGAAAATTTAGACACGCCTTCGGCGCGCAGCTGCAGTTTCCCGCCTGCAGAGATGCCAAAGTTGGGAGGTATGCATTTGGTAGGTGGGATTCTCTAGTTTTTAATTCCATTAAAAGATAAGAAATCTAGTTACGGGAACTGGAGATATCTGCAGTCAAGCAAGCTGTCCTCCCACCAGAAAATTATGAATAATAAGCCCACTCCACTATACACCCCTCCTCTGCGTATTAAACATCCTCTACCACCCTGGAAGTTATGTATTGGGACCCCTTCATTCAGCCCAATGCCCCCCTCTCCCACCTCATCTCTCACCATCTGTGCAGTAAAGGGGTAATTAGTGGAAATTACTGATCCAGGCCCTACATGCTGAGCAGTTGATATAATACCCCCTAACACCTGTGGGACATCAAAGCTTCCGCTCATAGCACCCTCTACCCCTACCGCTGGAGGATCGGTATTGGCCCCAATACATTTCTATGCCCAGGGGTCTACACTGCTGTTATGTATATATATTTATATTTATTATTATTATTTATATACATTTGGTCTATCTATACTACTTTAACTGACCCGGCATATACTGGGTCACCTATGTGTCCAACTCTGTGCTTTGCTCCGCCCCTCTGCAAACCCCCTTCTGAAAATCCTGCGTTTTCCCCTGCGACTTTCACCTTCCACCTGTGATGCATCTCTGTACCAATCACCTGACAATGTATGGGAGCACATGACCACTTGCTATCAGACACTGGAAAATGAACAAAATGCTCATTCAAACTGGTTCGATTTGTTTGATATAAGAATTATGTAAAAAACAGCTTAGTCGATGTTCGGACATTTGGGAGCAAATTTTACATTTAAGCATACAAGAAAATAAAATGCACAATATACCAAAGACTGCGGCCAGCAGGTAAACAAAAAAAACCCATCCAACAAATAAAGGCCCTTATTCAGATCTGACCGCAGTACAAATTTGTTCTCCTAATGGGCAAAATCATGTGCAGTGCAGGCGGGGCAGAGGTAACATGTGCAGAGAGAGTTCAATTTGGGTGGGGTGTGTTGAAATTGAAATCTAAATTGCAGTGTAAAAATAATGCAGCCAGTATTTACCTTGCACGGAAACAAAATCTCACACAAATCTAACTTTCTCTATACATGTTACATCTGCCCCACCTGCAGTGCACATTGTCTTTGCCCATTTTGAGAACAAATTTGTACTGTGATCAGATCTGAAAAAGGGACAAAGTATGATATAAGTAACTCACTATGACCCTTTCTTCATTTCCATGTACTATACATACAACACCAATTGCAGCATAAGGATATTACATCCATCTTGCATGGTTGGGTGATTCAAATTCATTTGTTCCCTGGCAAATTCACAATGGAAATTACTGCGCATGTGTATAATAGTATATGTGCATGTGATGGGCTTATGTGCAGGTGCTTCAGCAACTTGCATAGTGGCTCACACAGGGGGGGGGGGGGAGGTGGAGGTGGAAAGGGGGCTGGGAGCACCCAGGAAAATGCTGGACATCCCCATGCGAGCACAGGCTGACAACTACCTGCTAGGGGCGTTGGCCCTGTTCTCGTACTCCGACAGCGCAAATTTGCCAACAGGGGGAGAATCATTCGATGGTCAATGGCCATTGAATGATTTCGGACCTGTACGCTACTCTGCGAATGGATGTATATATAAAAAATCCACTCGCAAAGCAACAGGGATGTGCGGACCGTGGCGGGAGGGTGTTAACTTGCGGGCAGCATAAGATGGCTCGCTAAGCAGCAAAATTATCGCCGATTAGCGAGTCAATAAGAATCACCCCCAAAATGTAAGATTGAAGGTGACAATGTAATCAATAAACCCTATAACCTTTATATTGATGTATTTATAGAGCAGATGCTTGAGACGGGTCTCCACCATTGGACCGCTCAGGTATAACTGGTTTCTGCAGTCTATCACAAAAGCAGATTCAATTTGTCCCATTCCATACTGCTCATTGATGTTGCAAATGATACACTATTTCTTACGTTACACACAACCATATAACAACAGAGAGAAAAGTAACAGTAGTACACAAAAAATGATGGCAAAATAATTTTATTATGCAGAACATAATAATGACATGAGGAGGACGCCGTAGATGATAGTACTGACGTGATGATGTGCAGTAGGCTGTTAAGGTGCCCATGCAATTATTGTATACAATATTGTATGCAATATCGCAGCTTATCACATCTCGGTTTTGCAATGAGATGAGATGAGATCTAGTACAAAAAGTATGTGCAGCACATTCAATCCTCCTGTGCAGCACATACTTTTTGTACTAGATCTCATCTTATCGCATCGCAAAACTGAGATGCGATGAGATGCGATAATGTATACAATATTGTATACAATAATTGTAACGTGTATGGGCCCCTCTACCACTTGTCACTGGTAAATGAGTACCCAAGGAACAGGCGTTCCTCCTCTGCAGATAATGTGGATTCTGGAGGTGAAAGCAGGTCATCCACAGACATAAATTCATCCACTGTATCTGGAGTGGGCTCCATGTTGAATGGTGGCGTTGCACTGCCGGCCTCTAGTTCCTCCCAGTTGATAGACGAGAAAAACGGATGATCTCTTATCTGCCTACAGTGTTCTTGTCTCTCCATTGGGTTCTTGCATAGTAGTCTTTCAAGGATGTCCCTGATATCTGGATGGAGTTTGCGTGGATACCTAGGTTTGCCATAGACCGCGGAACGATACACCTTGTTGGAATCCTTGCCAGCATAAAAGGGGCATGATCCGGTAGCCATTTTATAAATTACTACCCCAAGTGCAAACATGTCTACCGCAGCGTTGTATGGGATGTTGCACCAAATTTCGGGGGCCATATAACCATTAGTTCCGATACCATACTCTGATACTGTCTCATTGTCATGGACATTCATCACCGAGAGGCCAAAATCTGCGATCTTCACATGGCCAGCTGCATCCAGAAGAATATTGTCTGGCTTGATGTCCCTGTGGATAATACCTCTCGCATGCAGAAACTGCAGCCCACACAGTATTTCTGCTGCTATAAATCTGGTAGTATCAATATCAAATGGGGCTTTGCTGGCTATTAATTCGGACAGATCTCCCCCTCTTAGGTATTCCATAACCAGACATAGATGGCTGGGTGTCTGGAATGCTGCATATCCGTGAGTGAGGAACGCATTCTCCCTAGTTATTTTCAGGATCTCTTTTTCTACAAACATTTCCTCACAGTCCTCACATTCGTCCAATAATTTCCTCTTTTCCACTATTTTTACAGCCAGTTGCCGCCTGGTGATTGAATGGGAAGCTAGCAACACCTTCCCGTAGCTGCCCTCACCGATGTTTCTGTGGAAGGTCAATATTGCCAGGTGAGAGTCAGCAGATGTCTCCAGGGGGCTGGCTGGTGGGATCTCACTTACAGCTGCAGATCTCTTCTTTTTGCAGGGTGTTTCCTCACTTGTACAACATCTCTTTATGCCCCTCTGATGTGACACCTCAATCGTGGTATCAATGGGCATGCTTGTTGGTCTCTTGGTGGCCGCTCTCTTAAGCCTATTATTGGCTGATGGGGGTTTGGCAAATATATTTAAGCCCAGTGAGGCAACAGATCTGAAAGCCTCAGTTAAACCACCCCATAAATTGGAGATTTGTTGTTTAAGCCACATTCCGCATGCTCCATCTTCAGTTTGTCTGCAGCTGTTTTCTACCTTTCCCCTCTTATTTGGGACCTCATCTGATGGCTCCCTAATTCTCTTCTTTGAAAGAGCCTTTGAAATCTTCTCAGATGTTTGGTTGCCCTTGCTCACATAAATGTCTTCTACCTTTATGATGTTGGGAATATTGCTTTTCCCCTCAGGTAAACCTTCCTTCTTGTTGCTAGTAGCCTCTACCTCCTTTTTAGCGCACCTTTTGTTCTTTGGTCGCCTTTTCTTTTTAGCTTTCATGTTATAAAAACAATAACACAAATTCGCAAAGCACAAAGAAAAACACCTCCACACTGGATCAGTTGAAGATGCACAATGACAATTATGCTAGTGTGCCCCCTTGAGCCAGCAGACAGATTATGACATCACAAAGGACCTTTGTGACATCATCACTGCCTGTTACTTAGGGCAGTATTCAATGAGAAAAATTCTCTGTGTTTTATGGAGAATTTGTGCTTTGTTCGCCTTGGACGGAGCATTTTGCTCTCCAAAAGCGAGCAACCCTATTCAATGTGAAATATTCTCCGTCTTTCTAAGTGATTTTCTCCGTCTCTCTCCGTGTAGAAGTTCTCCATCTTTTGATGGAGATCTGGAATGTGAACTTTTAAACTAAAAGGTTTTTTTTTTTAATTTTGGTGTAAAAAAATCAGGTTTTTTTTTTCTGTGAAGGGGCATGTTATTTTTATTCATGTGCTTATAGCACATGAATATATATTTAATTTAAAAAAAAATATTATTATTATTTTTTTTTTACACAGTGCAGCCAGCAGGGGGCCGGAGCGCTCGAGCCGCTCATTAGATATTCATATATTCACTGCACCCGATCGTTAATATGCACGATCGGGTGCAGTGAATACTGGGTCCCCCGCTGGCTATAGGGGGGGGCAGCCTGTGCTGCCTGGGTCCAGGGGAGCCCACCTCCCCTCCACATTCCTCTGGAGCAGCCAGGGAGACTTTAATCTCTCTGGCTGCTTCCGTCCCCCGGCTCCCTGAAAGCTCCCTGCCGCGGACGCTTGTCCGCTGCAGGGGTTAAGACTCGCCGCGAGTGGCGGCGAGTCTTAAATACATTGAATAGTGGGAGCAGGAGGCTCCGGAACAGGGAGAATCTCCGCTAAAACACGGAGAGTGCATGGAGAGCGAAATAAAACGCTCTCCATGCACGGAGAATTTCCTCATTGAATACTGCCCTTAGAGTCTATGTAATATAACCAAGTTTAATAAAAGATAAATATTAATAGACCCTATATCACTGTCCTTAACTATGGCAATGGCAACGATGGCCATCCCTAAGCCTCAGTATCACACTAGTCACCTAGTCACCTGATTACAGTCTCCTATGTGTTATAAAAGCTGTACTTGGATATGGACATTTACATAGTTGCTATTGTCACAACTTAGATATTAGCATAGTAATGGTAACCCCAGCTTTATGTTAAAGCTTCAAATAAGTATTCTTCCCCCAACCACGAGCCTTAATATTCTTCCATAAAACACAAATTTGGGGTGGGATGTATTTACGTCCAAGTTTGGCCGTCGTGCAGGATTCCAACCAAACATAACCGTTTGGTGATCATTTACAGTGCAAAACCATGCCTTGTAAATGACCAGACAGGAGGGAGGGGCAAGCTTGCAAAGGAGTGCAGCTCATTGGTGGCTGGACCCAGGGGAGGGGCTGACCACTCTAAAGCACTGCATTACTGGGTAAAAGGGGCTGGCTAATGCAGCTTAGATTGAAATCACGGACCCATCTTTTGCATGTCAGCAGACCTTCAAGCTGCAGAGTCTGCCAAGTGTAGCTTGGCCCCCCACGCAGCAGCATGTGATGACTCTACAGTGAGCAGGAAACTCTGAGCACTGCCAGCCAGGAGCTGAGCTCCAGTCGCAGCAGTAGTGAGTCTGCCTGCCAATGCTGTGGTAAGCCCCTGAGGAGAGCACAGGGTACGGCCGTATTCCGGCACAGAGCAGCAGATACTGATGGCCCAGCCTCCCCTGCCATCTGAACGTACAGTTAGGCGAATCTAGGGTTGGTCTGGGGGTGCACAGGACCACCCATTAGCCCATTTTGTAGCTGAGGGATGGGGCTTTCCAACGAGCCCAGCCACGTGTCTCTAGCCTCTTGGGACCCGGAGATACTGCCAGGCACGTTTTTCCCTATAGGATAACATGGGACCCGCTAATTCCGACCCAGTTCAACGGCTGCCAGTTCCCCCTTTGGCATCCCAGAAGCTTGAGGTTGATCTCAGTCGAACCCAAAATCGCTTCAATCTGATACCAGGCTGGATCCATATGGGTTAATTGGTTCCAGGGATATTGAGGTTAAACCGTTTTTTTTAATTTCTTAAATGTAATTTCATGACTGTTTATGTTCTTTGTGGGCAGATTTCTCTTGAACCAAACAGCCCAGTTTCACGGGACCAAAATTATTTGAAGCCAACTCAAAAGTTCTTCAATATGATACTGGTCTCATGTAAATGGGTCAGTTGGTTCCGAAGATATAGCTGGTTGGTTAAAGGGGGGTAGGGAGAGAGGAGTGGTTGTCTCTCCCCCTCACACCAGAAAATGCAGGGACAAGGCTGGTGTATAAGGGGTCAGCCTGGGAATGTCCCTGCATGATCCTGGGACCATATTCCCGGGTAAATCCCTGCATTTTCTGTTGTGAAAGGGGTATTATTTAAAACAGCTGTGACCTGCAGTGCTCTGAATACAGCCGGGCAGCCTCCTGCTCTCTGCCCAGCTGTCAATGACTGTCTCCCCTGTAGCTTCTGCTCCAATTCTTCTCCCCGCTTTCACCTTAGCCCGCTCCCCCCCCCCCCCCCCTTTAATCATGTGGTGCCGGCGCCCGGCGTGCTCCCCCGACGTCACGCACAACAACAGCGCGCACAATATTTCAAATGTCCACTCGGCTAGAGGGGACACCAGGAGGGGAGTGGGAGCGTGCTCTGCGCTGCGCTCTGCTCCTCTCCCCATAGAAGCAGCTGCACCGCTCTCCATCTTTCCCTGCAGCAGCAGAGAAGGCTCATATAAAAATTTACAGTAAGTGGCACTTTTGAGGGCATTGCTTAAGGGACGCTACAAGTGGCGGTATGTGGGGGCATTACGCATAATGTGTGGCTTAATGTGTAAGGGGCATTACGGTGTGCAGCATCATGTGTAAGGGGCATTATGTGTGCAGCATCATGTGTAAGGGGCATTATGTGTGCAGCAACACGTGTAATGGGTACTATGGTGAGCATGTTCTATATTCTGGATGTAGCTGTGGCAGCACCACAGGAGATGAGGGGAGCGCTCAGCAGCCAAATGTAAGAGAGTGTGACCTGACTGTGTTGGTCTGCGACGGCTCTAGTGCACTGGTCTTTTGGGTATGCCTGTATGTGCCCAGTTACATAATGTTACATGTACTATGCTGGGTACAGTCAGTGAAAACAGGGCACATAATAATACATCACAATAAAAGTGTTTGCAACGCAGTTATATTTCTCATATGTATAATGCAGGATATAAAACGCCCTGTACGTATTGAGAAAGGGGCTGTGGGCACGCCTCATTTACTCATGGCAACGCCCTCTTTGTCATTGACCACGCCCCCTTCTCGAATGTGTACCGATTTCTAAACGTCAGATGTTGGAGGGTATGTGGTTATGGCCACTGACAGCCTTATACATATAAGTATATATAGTCCTGCTCTCTCAGGGGGTGATTCCTCTTGGATCGGAAGAGGCTGATTTTGGCCCTGCTCCGATCGTGGTGGGTCTGCGCATGCGGGCATTGGCACATATGTAACCCCCCTGTGCGAACGCCTTCGCCGACTATCACACTCACTGAGTAGTTCACACGGGTAGGAGAAGGAGGGGGGTAGGCAGGGGGCGGCTGGAGGGGATACGCCCAGCATTTTATAGGCATCCTCATGAAAATGGTGGGTGTTCCCCTGGGAATGCAGGCGTGGCATTTCCTACTCAGGGTGGGCGAAATAATGCTGCTTAGCGAGCGACTCTGAATCAGGCCCTTGGTTGCCACATTATCATGTGAAGTATGGTTTTCCCACTCTGTCATGCACTTGTATTCTGTAGAGCAGTCATGCAGCCTTGCTGTGAGTACAGCACATTGGCATTTCTACTTATCTCAGATGCACATATGTGTTTCATGACACGAAATTGCTTTCACAAACTTGCTCCCAACTGCATTGACCCCATTATGTACTGTGTGAATTCATTTGGACTTATTTTTATTTTGCATGATAAACCAGTTTTCCCTTCGTATTTTTAATACAGCAAATACTGCCCTCTTGTGGAAATATGAAAGCATGTCAGTATTGTATTTTTTATTATGGGTCTGGAATTTACAGGAGATACACAGTATACTGTACTGTATGCAGGGGCGGGCTGGGCCGGGGGGCAGGGTGCCATGTGCCCCCCGGGCCGCTCAATCTAATGTGTGTGGGCCGCCCGTTTGTTTCTGAGGCTGCTGCTGCAGCCACGGCTAACCAGTTTCCGAATGGTCTTCGGAAACATGGCCGCCGGCCTCCTGCACTGAGGACGTCTAGTGCAGGAGGCCGCTACAGAGAGTGGCTGTGGACTCTCTGAGGAGCTCAAACCTCTGTGGCTGCCAGCAGCTGCTGCGCCTGTATCACACTGCATTACAGGCAGCAGCATGGACAGCACAGAGGATTCCTCCCTGCTCCTGGTCAGCGTCCCTGTAGGGATCGAAAAGGGGGCGGAGCTAACGTCCGGAGGGGGCGGAGCTACACGACTGTGGAGGAGATGATGAGCTGCCAGCATGAAGTGCCCTGAACCAGGTATGTAAAATGTGAGTGTACTTTAACTGGTGTGGGCATGCGTACAAGCAGCGCAACTTGTGTCGGCAAGTGGTGTGGGCATGTGTACAAGCAGCGCTACTAGTGTCGGCAATTGGTGTGGACATATGTACAGGCAGCGTTACTAGTGTCGGCAACTGGTGTGGGCATGTGTACAAGCAGCACTACTAGTGTCGGCAACTGGTGTGGACATATGTACAGGCAGCGTTACTAGTGTCGGCAACTGGTGTGGGCATGTGTACAAGCAGCGCTACTAGTGTCGGCAATTGGTGTGGACATATGTACAGGCAGCGTTACTAGTGTCGGCAACTGGGGTGGGCATGTGTACAAGCAGCGCTACTAGTGTCGGCAACTGGTGTGGACATATGTACAGGCAGCGCTAGTAGTGTCGGCAATTGGTGTGGACATATGTATAATCAGCGCTACTAGTGTGGGCAACTGGTGTGGACATATGTACAAGCAGCGCTACTAGCGTCGGCAACTGGTGTGGGCATATGTATAATCAGAGCTACTAGTGTCGTCAACTTGTGTGGGCATATGTACAGGCAGCTTTACTAATGTCGGCAACTGGTGTGGGCATATGTATAATCAGTGCTACTAGTGTCGGCAACTGGTGTGGACATATGTACAGGCAGCGTTACTAGTGTCGGCAACTGGTGGGGGCATATGTATAGGCAGCACTACTGTTGTTGTGTCTGGTGTCGGTATGGGTGTTACGTATAAGTAGCACTACTACTGTCAGAAACTGGTGCGGTTGTTATGTATAGGCAACGCTACTATTGTCGGCAACTGGTGTGGGTGTTACCTTTAAGCAGTGCTACTACTGTCAGCAACTGATGTGGACATTATGTACAGTATAAGTTGCGCTGCTGCTGTCGGTAACTGTGTGCGATATATATATATATGAACTAAAACCCCATTATTTATTTGATTAATTGTATACTAAGGTGAGTTAGTTCATTATGGAGAGTGTTGAGTCCCTGTATTTGTATTTATTAGAGCATGTGGTCACAGGCCACTTTCACCCCAACCTGGGAATGGCGAGTGCTGCTTGCACCCCATTCGCAGGGATGGCGAGTGTTGTGGTACTCTGTATGTGTGTATATATGTGGGTTAATTTTTATTAACCTTTGTTACTGTGATCATAGCTTTCTCTTTCACCCCAGATGAGCTAATTTATCTGTAACCTGTTACAGCTGCCCCTTTAATTCTAAGTCAGGTGTTGTGTTAGGTGACTGCCTCATCTTTAAAAGCCATAAGGCACTTGGCAGGTGAGCTTTAAACCAGGAAAAAGCACATGTCGACTTTAGCTATGATGTGTCAGCAGTTGGCAGGCTCTTGAGAAAAAATTGCTAGTGTAGGACTTGCAGTGAAATGGGGTCCCTTGGCGATGGGCTGCAAGCTTAAATGCATTGATCAATTCATGAACTAAAACCCCATTATTTATTTGATTAATTGTATACTAAGGTGAGTTAATTCATTATGGAGAGTGTTGAGTCCCTGTATTTGTATTTATTAGAGCATGTGGTCACAGGCCACTTTCACCCCAACCTGGGAATGGCGAGTGCTGCTTGCACCCCATTCGCAGGGATGGCGAGTGTTGTGGTACTCTGTATGTGTGTATATATGTGGGTTAATTTTTATTAACCTTTGTTACTGTGATCATAGCTTTCTCTTTCACCCCAGATGAGCTAATTTATCTGTAACCTGTTACAGCTGCCCCTTTAATTCTAAGTCAGGTGTTGTGTTAGGTGACTGCCTCATCTTTAAAAGCCATAAGGCACTTGGCAGGTGAGCTTTAAACCAGGAAAAAGCACATGTCGACTTTAGCTATGATGTGTCAGCAGTTGGCAGGCTCTTGAGAAAAAATTGCTAGTGTAGGACTTGCAGTGAAATGGGGTCCCTTGGCGATGGGCTGCAAGCTTAAATGCATTGATCAATTCATGAACTAAAACCCCATTATTTATTTGATTAATTGTATACTAAGGTGAGTTAGTTCATTATGGAGAGTGTTGAGTCCCTGTATTTGTATTTATTAGAGCATGTGGTCACAGGCCACTTTCACCCCAAGCTGGGAATGGCGAGTGCTGCTTGCACCCCATTCGCAGGGATGGCGAGTGTTGTGGTACTCTGTATGTGTGTATATATGTGGGTTAATTTTTATTAACCTTTGTTACTGTGATCATAGCTTTCTCTTTCACCCCAGATGAGCTAATTTATCTGTAACCTGTTACAGCTGCCCCTTTAATTCTAAGTCAGGTGTTGTGTTAGGTGACTGCCTCCTCTTTAAAAGCCATAAGGCACTTGGCAGGTGAGCTTTAAACCAGGAAAAAGCACATGTCGACTTTAGCTATGATGTGTCAGCAGTTGGCAGGCTCTTGAGAAAAAATTGCTAGTGTAGGACTTGCAGTGAAATGGGGTCCCTTGGCGATGGGCTGCAAGCTTAAATGCATTGATCAATTCATGAACTAAAACCCCATTATTTATTTGATTAATTGTATACTAAGGTGAGTTAGTTCATTATGGAGAGTGTTGAGTCCCTGTATTTGTATTTATTAGAGCATGTGGTCACAGGCCACTTTCACCCCAACCTGGGAATGGCGAGTGCTGCTTGCACCCCATTCGCAGGGATGGCGAGTGTTGTGGTACTCTGTATGTGTGTATATATGTGGGTTAATTTTTATTAACCTTTGTTACTGTGATCATAGCTTTCTCTTTCACCCCAGATGAGCTAATTTATCTGTAACCTGTTACAGCTGCCCCTTTAATTCTAAGTCAGGTGTTGTGTTAGGTGACTGCCTCATCTTTAAAAGCCATAAGGCACTTGGCAGGTGAGCTTTAAACCAGGAAAAAGCACATGTCGACTTTAGCTATGATGTGTCAGCAGTTGGCAGGCTCTTGAGAAAAAATTGCTAGTGTAGGACTTGCAGTGAAATGGGGTCCCTTGGCGATGGGCTGCAAGCTTAAATGCATTGATCAATTCATGAACTAAAACCCCATTATTTATTTGATTAATTGTATACTAAGGTGAGTTAGTTCATTATGGAGAGTGTTGAGTCCCTGTATTTGTATTTATTAGAGCATGTGGTCACAGGCCACTTTCACCCCAACCTGGGAATGGCGAGTGCTGCTTGCACCCCATTCGCAGGGATGGCGAGTGTTGTGGTACTCTGTATGTGTGTATATATGTGGGTTAATTTTTATTAACCTTTGTTACTGTGATCATAGCTTTCTCTTTCACCCCAGATGAGCTAATTTATCTGTAACCTGTTACAGCTGCCCCTTTAATTCTAAGTCAGGTGTTGTGTTAGGTGACTGCCTCATCTTTAAAAGCCATAAGGCACTTGGCAGGTGAGCTTTAAACCAGGAAAAAGCACATGTCGACTTTAGCTATGATGTGTCAGCAGTTGGCAGGCTCTTGAGAAAAAATTGCTAGTGTAGGACTTGCAGTGAAATGGGGTCCCTTGGCGATGGGCTGCAAGCTTAAATGCATTGATCAATTCATGAACTAAAACCCCATTATTTATTTGATTAATTGTATACTAAGGTGAGTTAGTTCATTATGGAGAGTGTTGAGTCCCTGTATTTGTATTTATTAGAGCATGTGGTCACAGGCCACTTTCACCCTGTAAGGATAAATGTGTAGCCCCTCGACCTGGTGGCCCCTTAGGTACCAGTGAGAATGTATCTTAAAACTACACACCAAACACACGGTGGCGAGTTAAGAAAACACTCTGTTTAATATCACAAAGGCAGCTAGTTAAAAGCATAATACATGGGAGTATACAATATGTATGTGTTACATTCTGATTGGTCTGTTGGTCTGCAGGGCAAATTCAACAGGGGGGAAGGGAAGGAGGGCATACAAAATATCATACACAAAGAAAATGAGTAACAAGGGGGGTTTTCGATTATAGAGGAGTTTAAGCATGAACACACTGCATAGCAATTCCAAAGGGGGGGTTAAAAGTAGAAGCTCAGTGAGGAAGTGATAAGACACACAGACTTATTATTCTGTAACCTTGAAATGTAGCTATAGAGAAACAGTCTACTGAAAATGAGAGCATTCTACGTGCAAATTCTTATATGCTACATGGGTTCAAATTTAACCCTTCAATCCCCTCTTAGAATCATGAATTTAGATGATATGATTCTTCTTACCAAATTCCTTATTTCTGTGCTTAGCGAGATATTGTTTGTAACCTTCAGGGGAATTTGCGTGTGCAGGGGCAATGGATTCATACATAATACCTTTGGTAGCAAGTTTTCTACAACATAGTATAATACAAAAAAACAACAATACAGATAATTGTAAGAATAATCAATATATAGATTGCTAATTGAACAAGGGCCTGTTCTATACCATTTTTCAAACCATCCAAACCATTGGCTCCATGGGTTATCGATGCCTGAGTTCTTCTTCAATTCTATTAATAAATCCTCCAGTTTTTTTTTTAATAGCTAGAGTAACTTTACCATTGGGGCCTGTATTGTCAGGGATATATGTACAACATCCTTCAACTTTCCCTATATAAACACAAGCTCCTCCTTTCTCTGCTAATATCATATCTAGAGCCATACGATATTGAAATGTCATTTGTGATGTGGCTTCTAATTGTTCTGCAATGCCTTTTAAAGCGTCTTTTGTATCATTTACAAATCTCTGCTGGTTGTAGTAAATGTAATTAATCCAAGCAACATTCTTGTTTGCGGTGATTATGGGTATGATGGATTCAAAGCCAGCCGCAACTTGATCTCTGGCCCTGAATTCATCTGGGACCCCTCTTGGGACCCCTATTGCATCAATATATCAGTATAAGTGTTAGATGAGTTATACCATAGGGTTAGTAGTTCACCATCTTGGGTTATATCTACTTCAGTCTTATACATAGGGATATAGGGAGTAATGACGAACAAAATCATCAGGGTCCAGGCCAGAAAGTGGCTCAGGGCTTGTGGCATCAGAAGATGGATCCTCTTCTCCATCATGTAGGAGGTTAGGGCTGTCTGCCCCCATTAGTACCTCGCCTTGATCTGTTCTCTATCCGGGACTTTACTCGGGATTCTCTTTACCCTGGATGCGTGTATCCACACTGGACTCTCTTCTGTAAGGACAGCCGTCCTGGTTACTGCTACGATCTCTGTCTCTGGACCGTGGGTGAAATCTCCTGGACCTTTGTTCCTAGGGAGTACCTTCACAACGACCTTGTCTCCGACCTGGAAAGGATGTGTTGATTCCTGTGGATTAGAAAGATTTTTACAAATAACACCATGTTCAATTTCACTAAGTCTGGTGATGAGGGGGAAAGGTCTTCCTATTAAAATTTCAAAGGGTGAATAACCCAGAGTCTGTTGGGGGGGTCATTCTAATTTCTGCTAGGACTATAGGGAGGGTTTGTTTCCATTTATTAATGTTCCTCCTGTTGCTTTCCTAAGTTTGTCCTTTAAAGTCCTATTCCTTTTCTCCACTATCCCTGAACTTTGAGAATGATAGGGAATGTGAAATTTCCTCTCTATTTGAAATGCTTTCACTAAAGCTTGTGTGATTTTTTTGTAAAGGCAGTGCCTTTGTCGCTATCTATTTGGAGCGGGCATCCCCATCTAGGGATGATTTCTTGTGTTAGTATGCGTGCAACTGTTTTTGCATCTGTGATATAAAAGTCTTTGCTCAAAAGTATGGCTGTGGTGATTTTGCTATAATGTCCTACCCCATGGTAGTGAGCAATGAACAATGGGGCGCTTGATTGTAGTATGCATGGTCTCCCCTCTTTGCAGATCAATCCTGTTATAGGATTTTTCTGCAATATTGGAAATAACCAGTCATCCAAGTCTTTTTGTGATGCTGATCTTTGTAGTTCAGTGATCAGGTTTATCTTTCTACATTTGGCAAGCTCTTGTGAGCGCTATGAGTTCTGCAGCTTGTGCTGATTGATATGGAATGGGTCTCGCTTCTAAAATGTCATTTGGGAGGCGTACCACTGCGTAGCCTGCCTGATATGTCGAGTCATTGGGTCTACTACAAGAACCATTCACAAATACATGGTCAGAACCTGGTATTGGTACAGGGGAAATGTCAAGTCTAGGGGAGGTCTCTGACTCTATTGATGCAGAACAGTCATGATCGTCAGGAATGTCATCCTGGGAGCCCTTTAGTCCTAAAAGTGCATTTAGAATGGGTGCGGGGCCTGAGGATGCGTTTGCATACTTAATGGTGAGTGAGGGGCTTCCTAGCAACAGAACCTCATCTCCACTAAGTCGCTGGGCTGACATGTTGTGTGTGTAGCCCTTTAAGTAATGCTACTACATTATGTGTGGTATGGAGAACAGTGGGTGAGCCTAGGGTGAGTGTGGTTGCCATCTCAGCTACCATTGCACAGGCCGCCAGTGCCCGAAGACAGGCAGGCATACCTTGGACCGACACCGGCATCACTTTGGAAAAGAATGCCACGGGGCGCAGCTTACCTCCATGTTTTTGTGTCAGCACACCCGCCATGGTTTTACATTTTGTCCCTTGCATATAAATGAAATGGTTGTACATAGTTTGGGAGGGTCAATGCCAGACTTTTCATCAACATACATTTTTAAGGCTTTCATATGCATTTAACATTTCTTGTGACCATTGTATCTGTTTAGGTTTGTCATTGAGTGTGGCTTGTCTCAAAATGTTATCATAGTAGGAACAGTCAGAAATCCACTGTCTGCAATAATAGTGTTTGGGCGGACCAGACCCAGTACAGACTGTATGCGTTGTGGGCTGACTTTCCTTTCCCCTTTTGTCAAGACAAAACCTAAATAATCAATATTCTTTTTGCACCATTGCATTTTTGCTTTTTTTGACACTTTGTGCCCACATTCACAGAGCCAGTTAACAGTGATATACCATCCTCTCGGCATGCCTCCTTTGTTGAACTACAGATAAGCAGATCATCTGCATACTGTAGCAGGACTGAACCATAGGGGGGGTGCCAGGGGGTTAATATGGCTTGGAGCACGATGCTGTACACAACAGGGGAGTCAATATACTCCTGTGGCAGTCTGCATCACTGCTGGCCTCAAAAGAAAATGCAAATAACAGTTGTGTCTGGGTGTCCACAGATATGCTAAAAAATATATTTTTCAAATCGGTTACTGAGAAGTAGGCGGCATCTACAGGGATGGCTGAGATGAGTGAGTTTATATCAGGTACAATGGGTGCAATGGGAACAATTAATTGGTTTATTGCTCTGAGGTCCTGTTGACCATATCTGAGGATTTACAGTGTCTAATTCTGTGTTTGGGTCAGAACTGTCAGTCATGAGCAAGTGTGGTGATGAAACATCGATTCCTGCTTCTGATGGACTGATTGTGGTTTCCAGCACAGAGAGAAGATCTCTGCCTAGCAAATTGATTGGGCAGTCAGGTATTACAGTAAATTCATGTTTTCCTATGTCATGGCCCTTTAAGGTCTGTCCCTGCCAGTCAATCTGAAATCTGGAGTTGTCTCTAGGTCTGGGTTGGCTGGGCTGCATGGGGTTACTGACCTGTCGGGGTTTGTTTGAAGGGAACGGACAGTCTCTAGCCTAATGGCTATCCTTTTTACAATTATAGCAGCTTGTCTGCCTGTTGGGTGGGGGTCCCGCAGGAGCCCTCTGAGGTAACCTGTCTCTAGGAGGACGGAATGATTTATTCTGTCTCCTAGGATTGTTTTGATTTTGGAAGCGTGTGAACGGGGTATGTGATGGTGTGACAGTGTTTCTTTTAACTTCAAAACAACCTGCTGCTTCCTTTTCATACAAATGTTGAAACAGTCGGCAGCAGATTATTAATGAAAGTAGAAACAAGTAAATTATCATTATGCAGAAGCGGCAGACCTGCTTCCTCGGTCCCGCACTTCTTGAATCTTTTCCAGAAATTTGTCACTATTTCTGACATTTTCTGCTTACAACTTACAGCTATGGGGAGAGATGAGCGTGCTTTAAACACTTCATTCATATGTGCAGCAAGTTGATCCCACATAGCATCTATGCCTTCTTGGGTAAAGCTGCGTCCTTTGCATGCTTTCTTTAAATATATTATGCATCCTATTGGTGTTATCATTGGTTTGGGACGATTTTTAATTATCCTATCTATCCTGCTAAATTGTCTACCCAAGGGTTAATGAAATAGTAATTTGTGGGGGGAGACACGGGCAACATATTCTTTACATGTCTCTCCTGGTAAAAGCGGGGAATATTCTGTTTCTTTACTCTAATATAATCCCATAATATAACAGTATGTCAGTCAATATGGTCACAATAATATCTGTCACAAGTCAAGTCGCAATTGTACTTAGAATCACTTTAAACAAAATGACATTCAGTAGCCAAATCACTTTGCAAATCTACTTAGAATCACTTTAAACAGCAATAACATTCAGTAGCAAAATCAATTTGCAAATCTACTTAGAATCACTTTAAACAAAAATAACACTCAGTGGCGTACACTTACCACCCGTTCACTGAGTATTCTTAATACAAAACATACAGTAAGGCAGACAGAACACTTCAGCGTACGTACACTTACCACCCGTGTACTGAGTGTTTTAAACAAATACACAGTTGCAACATTAACAGACAAACATGTACATACATAAATTTAGGCGATCAGATCGAGGAGGCTTTCTCTGTGAACCCCTGGTTCAATTGCGGTATCCCGGATACCTGTTTCGTAATCTCAAGTCCCGGACTTGAATTACCTTTACGTGGACCCCAGGTCCTTTTTTTATGACGTGGACCCCTGGTCCTCCTTGTATCCCTGATACATTTATGGCGTCATAAATTTCCTTACATACAATTACGTAATATTAAGTCCCGGACTTAAATATTACCTTGTCACGTGTTCCCGGAACACGGAGTGAGTTCAGATCCAGTAGATGGTCGCAATCCCTTAGCGGAAAAAGACAGACAAGTAATTCTCTATCTTACCGATCAGGGGACGATCGTCTGGACCCCGGACTGGCCCCCAAATTGTAAGGATAAATGTGTAGCCCCTCGACCTGGTGGCCCCTTAGGTACCAGTGAGAATGTATCTTAAAACTACACACCAAACACACGGTGGCGAGTTAAGAAAACACTCTGTTTAATATCACAAAGGCAGCTAGTTAAAAGCATAATACATGGGAGTATACAATATGTATGTGTTACATTCTGATTGGTCTGTTGGTCTGCAGGGCAAATTCAACAGGGGGGAAGGGAAGGAGGGCATACAAAATATCATACACAAAGAAAATGAGTAACAAGGGGGGTTTTCGATTATAGAGGAGTTTAAGCATGAACACACTGCATAGCAATTCCAAAGGGGGGGTTAAAAGTAGAAGCTCAGTGAGGAAGTGATAAGACACACAGACTTATTATTCTGTAACCTTGAAATGTAGCTATAGAGAAACAGTCTACTGAAAATGAGAGCATTCTACGTGCAAATTCTTATATGCTACATGGGTTCAAATTTAACCCTTCACACCCCAACCTGGGAATGGCGAGTGCTGCTTGCACCCCATTCGCAGGGATGGCGAGTGTTGTGGTACTCTGTATGTGTGTATATATGTGGGTTAATTTTTATTAACCTTTGTTACTGTGATCATAGCTTTCTCTTTCACCCCAGATGAGCTAATTTATCTGTAACCTGTTACAGCTGCCCCTTTAATTCTAAGTCAGGTGTTGTGTTAGGTGACTGCCTCATCTTTAAAAGCCATAAGGCACTTGGCAGGTGAGCTTTAAACCAGGAAAAAGCACATGTCGACTTTAGCTATGATGTGTCAGCAGTTGGCAGGCTCTTGAGAAAAAATTGCTAGTGTAGGACTTGCAGTGAAATGGGGTCCCTTGGCGATGGGCTGCAAGCTTAAATGCATTGATCAATTCATGAACTAAAACCCCATTATTTATTTGATTAATTGTATACTAAGGTGAGTTAGTTCATTATGGAGAGTGTTGAGTCCCTGTATTTGTATTTATTAGAGCATGTGGTCACAGGCCACTTTCACCCCAACCTGGGAATGGCGAGTGCTGCTTGCACCCCATTCGCAGGGATGGCGAGTGTTGTGGTACTCTGTATGTGTGTATATATGTGGGTTAATTTTTATTAACCTTTGTTACTGTGATCATAGCTTTCTCTTTCACCCCAGATGAGCTCATTTATCTGTAACCTGTTACAGCTGCCCCTTTAATTCTAAGTCAGGTGTTGTGTTAGGTGACTGCCTCATCTTTAAAAGCCATAAGGCACTTGGCAGGTGAGCTTTAAACCAGGAAAAAGCACATGTCGACTTTAGCTATGATGTGTCAGCAGTTGGCAGGCTCTTGAGAAAAAATTGCTAGTGTAGGACTTGCAGTGAAATGGGGTCCCTTGGCGATGGGCTGCAAGCTTAAATGCATTGATCAATTCATGAACTAAAACCCCATTATTTATTTGATTAATTGTATACTAAGGTGAGTTAGTTCATTATGGAGAGTGTTGAGTCCCTGTATTTGTATTTATTAGAGCATGTGGTCACAGGCCACTTTCACCCCAACCTGGGAATGGCGAGTGCTGCTTGCACCCCATTCGCAGGGATGGCGAGTGTTGTGGTACTCTGTATGTGTGTATATATGTGGGTTAATTTTTATTAACCTTTGTTACTGTGATCATAGCTTTCTCTTTCACCCCAGATGAGCTAATTTATCTGTAACCTGTTACAGCTGCCCCTTTAATTCTAAGTCAGGTGTTGTGTTAGGTGACTGCCTCATCTTTAAAAGCCATAAGGCACTTGGCAGGTGAGCTTTAAACCAGGAAAAAGCACATGTCGACTTTAGCTATGATGTGTCAGCAGTTGGCAGGCTCTTGAGAAAAAATTGCTAGTGTAGGACTTGCAGTGAAATGGGGTCCCTTGGCGATGGGCTGCAAGCTTAAATGCATTGATCAATTCATGAACTAAAACCCCATTATTTATTTGATTATTTGTATACTAAGGTGAGTTAGTTCATTATGGAGAGTGTTGAGTCCCTGTATTTGTATTTATTAGAGCATGTGGTCACAGGCCACTTTCACCCCAACCTGGGAATGGCGAGTGCTGCTTGCACCCCATTCGCAGGGATGGCGAGTGTTGTGGTACTCTGTATGTGTGTATATATGTGGGTTAATTTTTATTAACCTTTGTTACTGTGATCATAGCTTTCTCTTTCACCCCAGATGAGCTCATTTATCTGTAACCTGTTACAGCTGCCCCTTTAATTCTAAGTCAGGTGTTGTGTTAGGTGACTGCCTCATCTTTAAAAGCCATAAGGCACTTGGCAGGTGAGCTTTAAACCAGGAAAAAGCACATGTCGACTTTAGCTATGATGTGTCAGCAGTTGGCAGGCTCTTGAGAAAAAATTGCTAGTGTAGGACTTGCAGTGAAATGGGGTCCCTTGGCGATGGGCTGCAAGCTTAAATGCATTGATCAATTCATGAACTAAAACCCCATTATTTATTTGATTAATTGTATACTAAGGTGAGTTAGTTCATTATGGAGAGTGTTGAGTCCCTGTATTTGTATTTATTAGAGCATGTGGTCACAGGCCACTTTCACCCCAACCTGGGAATGGCGAGTGCTGCTTGCACCCCATTCGCAGGGATGGCGAGTGTTGTGGTACTCTGTATGTGTGTATATATGTGGGTTAATTTTTATTAACCTTTGTTACTGTGATCATAGCTTTCTCTTTCACCCCAGATGAGCTAATTTATCTGTAACCTGTTACAGCTGCCCCTTTAATTCTAAGTCAGGTGTTGTGTTAGGTGACTGCCTCATCTTTAAAAGCCATAAGGCACTTGGCAGGTGAGCTTTAAACCAGGAAAAAGCACATGTCGACTTTAGCTATGATGTGTCAGCAGTTGGCAGGCTCTTGAGAAAAAATTGCTAGTGTAGGACTTGCAGTGAAATGGGGTCCCTTGGCGATGGGCTGCAAGCTTAAATGCATTGATCAATTCATGAACTAAAACCCCATTATTTATTTGATTAATTGTATACTAAGGTGAGTTAGTTCATTATGGAGAGTGTTGAGTCCCTGTAATTGTATTTATTAGAGCATGTGGTCACAGGCCACTTTCACCCCAACCTGGGAATGGCGAGTGCTGCTTGCACCCCATTCGCAGGGATGGCGAGTGTTGTGGTACTCTGTATGTGTGTATATATGTGGGTTAATTTTTATTAACCTTTGTTACTGTGATCATAGCTTTCTCTTTCACCCCAGATGAGCTAATTTATCTGTAACCTGTTACAGCTGCCCCTTTAATTCTAAGTCAGGTGTTGTGTTAGGTGACTGCCTCATCTTTAAAAGCCATAAGGCACTTGGCAGGTGAGCTTTAAACCAGGAAAAAGCACATGTCGACTTTAGCTATGATGTGTCAGCAGTTGGCAGGCTCTTGAGAAAAAATTGCTAGTGTAGGACTTGCAGTGAAATGGGGTCCCTTGGCGATGGGCTGCAAGCTTAAATGCATTGATCAATTCATGAACTAAAACCCCATTATTTATTTGATTATTTGTATACTAAGGTGAGTTAGTTCATTATGGAGAGTGTTGAGTCCCTGTATTTGTATTTATTAGAGCATGTGGTCACAGGCCACTTTCACCCCAACCTGGGAATGGCGAGTGCTGCTTGCACCCCATTCGCAGGGATGGCGAGTGTTGTGGTACTCTGTATGTGTGTATATATGTGGGTTAATTTTTATTAACCTTTGTTACTGTGATCATAGCTTTCTCTTTTACCCCAGATGAGCTAATTTATCTGTAACCTGTTACAGCTGCCCCTTTAATTCTAAGTCAGGTGTTGTGTTAGGTGACTGCCTCATCTTTAAAAGCCATAAGGCACTTGGCAGGTGAGCTTTAAACCAGGAAAAAGCACATGTCGACTTTAGCTATGATGTGTCAGCAGTTGGCAGGCTCTTGAGAAAAAATTGCTAGTGTAGGACTTGCAGTGAAATGGGGTCCCTTGGCGATGGGCTGCAAGCTTAAATGCATTGATCAATTCATGAACTAAAACCCCATTATTTATTTGATTAATTGTATACTAAGGTGAGTTAGTTCATTATGGAGAGTGTTGAGTCCCTGTATTTGTATTTATTAGAGCATGTGGTCACAGGCCACTTTCACCCCAACCTGGGAATGGCGAGTGCTGCTTGCACCCCATTCGCAGGGATGGCGAGTGTTGTGGTACTCTGTATGTGTGTGTATATATATATATATATATATATATATATATATATATATATATATATATATATATATATATATATATATATACACAGCGCTACTACTGTCGGTAACCCTGGGCCATTATGTAGTCATATGCAGGTGTACTCGGGGCATTGCGTGGAGCATAATGTGTGTCGTAATATCATATGGGCATTATGGTGTGCGGCATATTGTGTAAGGGGCATTACGCTGTGTGGCATAATACATAATGGGCATTACTGTTTGTGGTATAATGTGTTATGGGCATTACGATGTTATTAGTACTTTTATAGGGCCACGCCTCTTCCCCATGAAGTATCGCTCCTACATTTTGCCGCGCGCCTTCGGCGCTCACTCTCCTATTTCAGGTGTGGTTGTGGGGCAAGCACCAATTTCCTTTCTGGCACAGGGTACCAAAGTGGCTAGCAATACCACTGGTTCTGGCATAACTAGCCAGGGTGAGCAGCCTGTGGTGTCCTATTATTGTTTTTTTTTTTATTAATACATATACGAAAAACCTCCATTTAACGATACGCTGTTACTTATGGGCCGGTGCTCTGGACTTGCCCCCCAGGCTAAAAGTTGCCAGCCAGCCCCTGACTGTATGTCTTTGATTCCTGTTTTGCTTCTGGATTGCAGTGGACTGCAATGGATCAATATACACCTGAAGCTTAAACACATGATCCCCATAACTTCTATACCAAAAAACAAAAACTGAGAGCATATTTATGCTGTGTCAGAGCGAATTTATGCTGTGGCAGCGGCATCTCAAGATGTATCCAGATCTTGACCAGTAGTAATTGGCAGTTGCAGTTTGTTGTTGCTGCTGGAGAGTCGTCTGTATCCCAGGAGAGCAGCTCAGCCTTCACATCTACAGAGGCACTGACATGACCCGATTTGCGACAATGGAACAGATGCATTGGATTAGGGAGGGGAGGTGGCTGGCAGGGGGCTGGAGGCGAGCACATAAAAATGCTGGGCATTTCCCTGCGAATGCAGATGTGTCTATGCCTGCTCGGGGAGGGTGGCTGACATCACATGACATCAGCGTCTGCCCCGAATTCGGACATCTCCGTGCGAGATAAAAGTCAATATAGACTGACTTATCGGCATAAGCGTACACATCTCTCTGCATGTAAATGATTAGGGTGTCGTGTGTGTGGGTGGGGGGGGGGTCGAATTTACCTGTGTGCTAGGCTGCAAGTATATGCAGCCTAACAAACAGGTCTGAATCAGGCCCAATATGTGATTAGGTCGGGTTCTTTAGACCAGTCCCAGTTGCAGCCCCTACCTACCACTGAACGTCTGCAACAGGACCCGTTGTGCACATGTGCATTCCACCCGCCATCAGAGCAGTATCCAATCGACAGTAGCGCGCGCAGGGGGGGGTTTCTGAGTACCCAGAAACACACCCCCCCCCAGGAATCTGAGGGCCCAAGTCTGAAAGCTGAGGGTCCCCTATTTCCATGGGTACAAGAATTTTTAAAATCGGCCCTGGGGAACCGGAGATATCTGACTTCAAAGCATTGGTCCCCATCCAAGCCTGTTAATTGCTCTCCCCAGTCAGATATTTCAGTTTCTATCTGACTTAGAGTTTTTCTGAGGGTATATTCCAAAAGCTGGGACTCTCCACCTTTGGGGGACACTAGGGGGACACTAGAAGCTGGTCTCTACTATGCCCAGAATCAGAGATATCAGCCACACCTGGTATGTAGTTTTATATTCTCATTGGCAGATTGCTCTGCCTCCTGAACTCTGGTCCTCTAGTCATAGAAACAATAGAAACATAGAATTTGACGGCAGATAAGAACCACTTGGCCCATCTAGTCTGCCCCTTTTTTAAACATGTTACCTCAAACCATATTTGATCCTTATTTTTTTGTAAGGATATCAATATGCCTATCCCAAGCATGTTTAAATTGTACTACTGTATTTGCCTCTACCACCTCTGATGGGAGGCTATTCCACTTATCTACTACTCTTTCTGTGAAGTAATTTTTCCTCACATTTCCCCTGAATCTTCCTCCCTCTAGTTTCAGTGCATGTCCTCGTGTTCTGCTGCTCCTCTTCCTGTGAAGAATGTCTCCCATCTGTACCTTGTTAAAACCCTTGATATATTTGAAAGTTTCTATCATGTCCCCCCTTTCCCTTCTCTGCTCTAAAGTATACATATTAAGATCTTTTAGTCTTTCCTGGTACGTTTTGTGATGTAGGCCATGCACCATTTTAGTTGCCCTTCTTTGTACCCAGTACCATTTGCATACCTCCCAACAGTCCCGATTTCATCGGGACAGTCCCGATTGTCAGGGCCTGTCCCGCTGTCCCACCCGCGGGCGGCAGTGTCCCGCGGTGTGGGGGGGGGCTGTTGGGAGTCCCCCCTGTCAGCTGCTAAGCAGCGGGGAATAAACGCTGTGCGCATGCGCACAGCATCTATTCCCGCAGCCAGGGGGCTGGGGGCATGGCTAGAGGCTCACAGAGCCTCTGGGTCATGCCCCCATAGTGGCAAAATGGGGGCGTGGCCTCGTGGGGGAGCCGCAAGTATAGGCCACGCCCCCAAATTAGGCCACACACACCCCCGAAAATTTAGACACGCCTTCGGCGCGCAGCTGCAGTTTCCCGCCTGCAGAGATGCCAAAGTTGGGAGGTATGCATTTGGTAGGTGGGATTCTCTAGTTTTTAATTCCATTAAAAGATAAGAAATCTAGTTACGGGAACTGGAGATATCTGCAGTCAAGCAAGCTGTCCTCCCACCAGAAAATTATGAATAATAAGCCCACTCCACTATACACCCCTCCTCTGCGTATTAAACATCCTCTACCACCCTGGAAGTTATGTATTGGGACCCCTTCATTCAGCCCAATGCCCCCCTCTCCCACCTCATCTCTCACCATCTGTGCAGTAAAGGGGTAATTAGTGGAAATTACTGATCCAGGCCCTACATGCTGAGCAGTTGATATAATACCCCCTAACACCTGTGGGACATCAAAGCTTCCGCTCATAGCACCCTCTACCCCTACCGCTGGAGGATCGGTATTGGCCCCAATACATTTCTATGCCCAGGGGTCTACACTGCTGTTATGTATATATATTTATATTTATTATTATTATTTATATACATTTGGTCTATCTATACTACTTTAACTGACCCGGCATATACTGGGTCACCTATGTGTCCAACTCTGTGCTTTGCTCCGCCCCTCTGCAAACCCCCTTCTGAAAATCCTGCGTTTGCCCCTGCGACTTTCACCTTCCACCTGTGATGCATCTCTGTACCAATCACCTGACAATGTATGGGAGCACATGACCACTTGCTATCAGACACTGGAAAATGAACAAAATGCTCATTCAAACTGGTTCGATTTGTTTGATATAAGAATTATGTAAAAAACAGCTTAGTCGATGTTCGGACATTTGGGAGCAAATTTTACATTTAAGCATACAAGAAAATAAAATGCACAATATACCAAAGACTGCGGCCAGCAGGTAAACAAAAAAAACCCATCCAACAAATAAAGGCCCTTATTCAGATCTGACCGCAGTACAAATTTGTTCTCCTAATGGGCAAAATCATGTGCAGTGCAGGCGGGGCAGAGGTAACATGTGCAGAGAGAGTTCAATTTGGGTGGGGTGTGTTGAAATTGAAATCTAAATTGCAGTGTAAAAATAATGCAGCCAGTATTTACCTTGCACGGAAACAAAATCTCACACAAATCTAACTTTCTCTATACATGTTACATCTGCCCCACCTGCAGTGCACATTGTCTTTGCCCATTTTGAGAACAAATTTGTACTGTGATCAGATCTGAAAAAGGGACAAAGTATGATATAAGTAACTCACTATGACCCTTTCTTCATTTCCATGTACTATACATACAACACCAATTGCAGCATAAGGATATTACATCCATCTTGCATGGTTGGGTGATTCAAATTCATTTGTTCCCTGGCAAATTCACAATGGAAATTACTGCGCATGTGTATAATAGTATATGTGCATGTGATGGGCTTATGTGCAGGTGCTTCAGCAACTTGCATAGTGGCTCACACAGGGGGGGGGGGGAGGTGGAGGTGGAAAGGGGGCTGGGAGCACCCAGGAAAATGCTGGACATCCCCATGCGAGCACAGGCTGACAACTACCTGCTAGGGGCGTTGGCCCTGTTCTCGTACTCCGACAGCGCAAATTTGCCAACAGGGGGAGAATCATTCGATGGTCAATGGCCATTGAATGATTTCGGACCTGTACGCTACTCTGCGAATGGATGTATATATAAAAAATCCACTCGCAAAGCAACAGGGATGTGCGGACCGTGGCGGGAGGGTGTTAACTTGCGGGCAGCATAAGATGGCTCGCTAAGCAGCAAAATTATCGCCGATTAGCGAGTCAATAAGAATCACCCCCAAAATGTAAGATTGAAGGTGACAATGTAATCAATAAACCCTATAACCTTTATATTGATGTATTTATAGAGCAGATGCTTGAGACGGGTCTCCACCATTGGACCGCTCAGGTATAACTGGTTTCTGCAGTCTATCACAAAAGCAGATTCAATTTGTCCCATTCCATACTGCTCATTGATGTTGCAAATGATACACTATTTCTTACGTTACACACAACCATATAACAACAGAGAGAAAAGTAACAGTAGTACACAAAAAATGATGGCAAAATAATTTTATTATGCAGAACATAATAATGACATGAGGAGGACGCCGTAGATGATAGTACTGACGTGATGATGTGCAGTAGGCTGTTAAGGTGCCCATGCAATTATTGTATACAATATTGTATGCAATATCGCAGCTTATCACATCTCGGTTTTGCAATGAGATGAGATGAGATCTAGTACAAAAAGTATGTGCAGCACATTCAATCCTCCTGTGCAGCACATACTTTTTGTACTAGATCTCATCTTATCGCATCGCAAAACTGAGATGCGATGAGATGCGATAATGTATACAATATTGTATACAATAATTGTAACGTGTATGGGCCCCTCTACCACTTGTCACTGGTAAATGAGTACCCAAGGAACAGGCGTTCCTCCTCTGCAGATAATGTGGATTCTGGAGGTGAAAGCAGGTCATCCACAGACATAAATTCATCCACTGTATCTGGAGTGGGCTCCATGTTGAATGGTGGCGTTGCACTGCCGGCCTCTAGTTCCTCCCAGTTGATAGACGAGAAAAACGGATGATCTCTTATCTGCCTACAGTGTTCTTGTCTCTCCATTGGGTTCTTGCATAGTAGTCTTTCAAGGATGTCCCTGATATCTGGATGGAGTTTGCGTGGATACCTAGGTTTGCCATAGACCGCGGAACGATACACCTTGTTGGAATCCTTGCCAGCATAAAAGGGGCATGATCCGGTAGCCATTTTATAAATTACTACCCCAAGTGCAAACATGTCTACCGCAGCGTTGTATGGGATGTTGCACCAAATTTCGGGGGCCATATAACCATTAGTTCCGATACCATACTCTGATACTGTCTCATTGTCATGGACATTCATCACCGAGAGGCCAAAATCTGCGATCTTCACATGGCCAGCTGCATCCAGAAGAATATTGTCTGGCTTGATGTCCCTGTGGATAATACCTCTCGCATGCAGAAACTGCAGCCCACACAGTATTTCTGCTGCTATAAATCTGGTAGTATCAATATCAAATGGGGCTTTGCTGGCTATTAATTCGGACAGATCTCCCCCTCTTAGGTATTCCATAACCAGACATAGATGGCTGGGTGTCTGGAATGCTGCATATCCGTGAGTGAGGAACGCATTCTCCCTAGTTATTTTCAGGATCTCTTTTTCTACAAACATTTCCTCACAGTCCTCACATTCGTCCAATAATTTCCTCTTTTCCACTATTTTTACAGCCAGTTGCCGCCTGGTGATTGAATGGGAAGCTAGCAACACCTTCCCATAGCTGCCCTCACCGATGTTTCTGTGGAAGGTCAATATTGCCAGGTGAGAGTCAGCAGATGTCTCCAGGGGGCTGGCTGGTGGGATCTCACTTACAGCTGCAGATCTCTTCTTTTTGCAGGGTGTTTCCTCACTTGTACAACATCTCTTTATGCCCCTCTGATGTGACACCTCAATCGTGGTATCAATGGGCATGCTTGTTGGTCTCTTGGTGGCCGCTCTCTTAAGCCTATTATTGGCTGATGGGGGTTTGGCAAATATATTTAAGCCCAGTGAGGCAACAGATCTGAAAGCCTCAGTTAAACCACCCCATAAATTGGAGATTTGTTGTTTAAGCCACATTCCGCATGCTCCATCTTCAGTTTGTCTGCAGCTGTTTTCTACCTTTCCCCTCTTATTTGGGACCACATCTGATGGCTCCCTAATTCTCTTCTTTGAAAGAGCCTTTGAAATCTTCTCAGATGTTTGGTTGCCCTTGCTCACATAAATGTCTTCTACCTTTATGATGTTGGGAATATTGCTTTTCCCCTCAGGTAAACCTTCCTTCTTGTTGCTAGTAGCCTCTACCTCCTTTTTAGCGCACCTTTTGTTCTTTGGTCGCCTTTTCTTTTTAGCTTTCATGTTATAAAAACAATAACACAAATTCGCAAAGCACAAAGAAAAACACCTCCACACTGGATCAGTTGAAGATGCACAATGACAATTATGCTAGTGTGCCCCCTTGAGCCAGCAGACAGATTATGACATCACAAAGGACCTTTGTGACATCATCACTGCCTGTTACTTAGGGCAGTATTCAATGAGAAAAATTCTCCGTGTTTTATGGAGAATTTGTGCTTTGTTCGCCTTGGACGGAGCATTTTGCTCTCCAAAAGCGAGCAACCCTATTCAATGTGAAATATTCTCCGTCTTTCTAAGTGATTTTCTCCGTCTCTCTCCGTGTAGAAGTTCTCCATCTTTTGATGGAGATCTGGAATGTGAACTTTTAAACTAAAAGTTTTTTTTTTGTAATTTTGGTGTAAAAAAATCAGGTTTTTTTTTTTCTGTGAAGGGGCATGTTATTTTTATTCATGTGCTTATAGCACATGAATATATATTTAATTTAAAAAAAAATATTATTATTTTTTTTTCAACTTAGATATTAGCATAGTAATGGTAACCCCAGCTTTATGTTAAAGCTTCAAATAAGTATTCTTCCCCCAACCACGAGCCTTAATATTCTTCCATAAAACACAAATTTAGGGTGGGATGTATTTACGTCCAAGTTTGGCCGTCGTGCAGGATTCCAACCAAACATAACCGTTTGGTGATCATTTACAGTGCAAAACCATGCCTTGTAAATGACCAGACAGGAGGGAGGGGCAAGCTTGCAAAGGAGTGCAGCTCATTGGTGGCTGGACCCAGGGGAGGGGCTGACCACTCTAAAGCACTGCATTACTGGGTAAAAGGGGCTGGCTAATTTAGCTTAGATTGAAATCACGGACCCATCTTTTGCATGTCAGCAAGTGTAGCTTGGCCCCCCACACAGCAGCATGTGATGACTCTACAGTGAGCAGGAAACTCTGAGCACTGCCAGCCAGGAGCTGAGCTCCAGTCGCAGCAGTAGTGAGTCTGCCTGCCAATGCTGTGGTAAGCCCCTGAGGAGAGCACAGGGTACGGCCGTATTCCGGCACAGAGCAGCAGATACTGATGGCCCAGCCTCCCCTGCCATCTGAACGTACAGTTAGGCAAATCTAGGGGGTGGTCTGGGGGTGCACAGGACCACCCATTAGCCCATTTTGTAGCTGAGGGATGGGGCTTTCCAACGAGCCCAGCCACGTGTCTCTAGCCCCTTGGGAACCGGAGATACTGCCAGGCACGTTTTTCCCTATAGGATAACATGGGACCCGCTAATTCCGACCCAGTTCAACGGCTGCCAGTTCCCCCTTTGGCATCCCAGAAGCTCGAGGTTGATCTCAGTCGAACCCAAAATCGCTGGGCCTTCAATCTGATACCAGGCTGGATCCATATGGGTTAATTGGTTCCAGGGATATTGAGGTTAAACCGTTTTTTTAATTTCTTAAATGTAATTTCATGACTGTTTATGTTCTTTGTGGGCAGATTTCTCTTGAACCAAACAGCCCAGTTTCACGGGACCAAAATTATTTGAAGCCAACTCAAAAGTTCTTCAATATGATACTGGTCTCATGTAAATGGGTCAGTTGGTTCCGAAGATATAGCTGGTTGGTTAAAGGGGGGTAGGGAGAGAGGAGTGGTTGTCTCTCCCCCTCACACCAGAAAATGCAGGGACTAGGCTGGTGTATAAGGGGTCAGCCTGGGAATGTCCCTGCATGATCCTGGGACCATATTCCCGGGTAAATCCCTGCATTTTCTGTTGTGAAAGGGGTATTATTTAAAACAGCTGTGACATGCAGTGCTCTGAATACAGCCGGGCAGCCTCCTGCTCTCTGCCCAGCTGTCAATGACTGTCTCCCCTGCAGCTTCTGCTCCAATTCTTCTCCCCGCTTTCACCTCAGCCCGCTCCCCCCCCCCCCCCCCCTTTAATCATGTGGTGCCGGCGCCCGGCGTGCTCCCCCGACGTCACGCACAACAACAGCGCGCACAATATTTCAAATGTCCACTCGGCTAGAGGGGACACCAGGAGGGGAGTGGGAGCGTGCTCTGCGCTGCGCTCTGCTCCTCTCCCCATAGAAGCAGCTGCACCGCTCTCCATCTTTCCCTGCATCAGCAGAGAAGGCTCATATAAAAATTTACAGTAAGTGGCACTTTTGGGGGCATTGCTTAAGGGACGCTACAAGTGGCGGTATGTGGGGGCATTACGCATAATGTGTGACTTAATGTGTAAGGGGCATTATGTGTGCAGCATCATGTGTAAGGGGCATTATGTGTGTGCAGCATCATGTGTAAGGGACATTATGTGTGCTGCATCATGTGTAATGGGTACTATGGTGTGCGGCATCATGTGTAATGGGTACTATGGTGCCATCAAGCAAGGTCCCCCTGTTGATGTGTCTAGATCTGGGACCACCCATTACCATAATTCTAGATTCGCCTATGGATCATGGTGCTGCTATACCAATCACCCGGGTTGCATCTCATATATGTCACATCTAGTATATCACACTGTACTTGTACCGCAGCTTTCTCCTTTTTTTTTATTCAGTTATTAAAATACGTTAGCTACACATGCTTTTTTGCATTATATGTGTATTAACGACTATGACAAAGGAGGGGCTAAAGAAACTCTTGTGCGGAGTATCCATTTATATTATGTAAGCATACACGTGAGCACATTATCGTTTCCCCTTTAACATGTAGGGGTATTTTTTTAACTTACTTTTCTTATGTATTAAATGATTGGTGAGGTTGGAAAATATCAAGGTGGAGAAACCAATGTGCAAGTAGAAACAATTAATCTTTGCAAAGGCTGTGTATAACTTAATACCGTTGTACCATGGGGGAGGGATTTTGGGGAAGAGTACTTGTGCACTAGCACCACTTTCTTGATATATGTCAACAATCAAGAGACGACAATGTAATTTATCCACAGTTATTGAATGTGTAAGTGCCTTCGCACTGGTGAGTGAAGTGGAGGTGCTCCCCTGAGAGTAAATATTAGTATGCGGTAGAGAAAAGAGAAGCACTCTCTTTTTTGGGGGGGCACACTTTAAAACTTAACGTTTAATTATTCATTTTTAAAACATTTAATGATTAGATAATTGCAGAAACACATGACATACACAGGACACATACAAACATATAAATCGAATGATACTTTCAACAGATAATACATTTTTTTAACTAATTCGTTCAAAACATGTATTCTGTTGAATGATCAAAGATTAAATGTATTCATAAGTATCATTCGATTTATGTTTGTATGTCATATATGTGTTTCTGCAATTATCTAATCATTAAATGTTTCAAAAATGAATAATTAAGCGTTTAGTTGTAAAAAAGAGAGTGCTTCACTTTCCTCTACCACATATAACTTCACACCGCCAGCCAGGTCAGGGAATTGGGAATATTAAACACATTTAAAAACTTTAAATTCTCCAATCCCAATAAGAAACAGTAAGGATCAGCAAATGAGAGATTTGGTACTTGTTTCCTAGCACGGCGCCCATCGCATCGCATACCATAAGCCTTAGAATGGTATGCAATGCGATGGCACCCGATGTTATACAATTTAAAATTGCCATATACAATGGTATACGATTTTAAATTGTATAAGCACCCTAATGGGTGTTTTCAATGTTAAATGGCCCCCCTATAAGATTATTAATTGTATAAGCACCGTAATGGGTGCTTACAATGTTAAGAAGCACCCCCAATATCAACGCCAACCCGAAGCGTGGCAAGCGGCGGCGGTACGCGTCCTCCGACCTTTTCATACCCCCACTATCCACATCGGCGTGGAGTTGACTTTAGATAGTGTGGCGAGCTACCGAGCTCCGCGAGGTGATGCGGAATACATGTAAAGTAATACGCGTGTGCTCGCCCCACTATCTAAAATCAACTCCACGCCAACATGGATAGTGGGGGTATGATAAGGTCAGTGGACGCGTACCGCTTCGTGACACGCTTCGGGTTGGCATTCATAGTGGGGATGCATTTAACATTGTAAGCACCCATTAGGGTGCTTATACAATTAAAAATCGTATAGGGGGCCAAAATTGCATCGCATGCGGCTATATGGTATGCGATACAATGCATAAGATGCCATACGATTGAAAATCATGGGTGCCGTGCTAGGAAACAAGTACCTGAGATTTTTAACATGTTTAATTCCCTCAAGCAGATCACCATTCATTGATACCCTACGGTCAGTGGATCTGCTAATTGGAGAAACCTGTCTGGTGGGTGGCACAAAAAATATTGGAACAGCTCATCACGCTGGGGTATAAGGCTTCTGCAATCTTCATGGTCAAGGTGCGAGCCGCTACTACAATTCAGAAGCTCCGTGCACCTAGAACAGTGATTTTCAACCTTTTTCAGGTCGCGGCACACCGGACCAGACTTTAAAATTGCCAAGGCACACCAACAGTTTTTAATCAAATAACTAAAGGGTGGCAGGTATGCATAATTATTACACACACCTGCCCCCCCCCCCACCTTAGTTACTACAGCGTAATAACCAAGGGGGGCAGGTGTGTGTAATAACTAAGTGGAGGCAGGTGTGTGTAATAAATAAGTGGAGGCAGGTGTGTGTAATAAATAAGTGGAGACAGGTGTGTGTAATAACTAAGGGGGGGGGCAGGTGTGTGTAATAACTAAGGGGGGGGGCAGGTGTGTGTAATAACTAAGGGGGGGCAGGTGTGTGTAATAACTAAGGGGGGGGGGGGGGGGGCAGGTGTGTAATAATTACACACACCTGCTCCCCCCCCCTTAGTTATTACACACACCTGCCAGTCCTTTATTATTGCACAGCACCAGCGCCCGTTGGATGTACATGTAACATCCAAAATAATGACCCTACCTCCAGGCGAATCATACAGTGCGCACTTCACGTGATGGCTCCGGTGGCATGGCGGCGTTCTGCGCATGCGCTGGGACGCTCCTAGGTCGGATGACCTAATGCGCACAGGCACGTCCCGGCGTCATCTACAGGGGTCACACAGACAGCGCCGAGGACGGAGAACGCTGTCTGATTTGACGAGGACCCTGGTGAGTCTCCGTGACCCACTGTAGCGCGGCACACCTGAGGGCTTGCCGCGGCACACTGGTTGAAAAACACTGACCTAGAGGAAGATTGTGGTCTGATGTGAGACAAGTGCCACTCATGGGAAGTCCGTTTTTATCAATGTAAAATTATGCTAATATTTATAAAGGCCACTAGATGGCCTCAGCAATATGCAATTTGAAGACTAGTGTCATTTGACCGTAATTTCATGTACAGAAGAACAGAATTCCATTGAGTCGCCACTCCAGGTTGGTCTGCATAGTAGGAGGACGTTTACCAGTGACCATGCTATTCATGAATAATAAGGAGACGAAGTTGGAAGAATGTACAGCACAATATCAATTCTCGATTATAAAATAACTATAGCTAGTGGGAATGAGATATGCCAAGCAATGTTCCCTCTAATTTTACGAAGGCTGTGTGCGGCAAAAGATTTTGGCTGTGCAACTTTGGGAGGAAATTAAAATTTTTGTGCGTCACATATATAACTGGAAAATGACGTTCAGCATTTGTGTTAACTTTACTTCAAAATGATATTAAACATTTAAACATTCAAAATACAGCACACAATGTAGTTAATGGGTGAAACACACATTAATTGAGTCCACAACTGCAAAAAGGGACCACTGCTGCTTTGTGCGCTCTGTTGTAATGTCTGTGCGCACGCTCGTCGAGGTGTGTGCGCGCGCACGTGCGCACAGCTTAGAGGGAACACTGATGCCAAGGTAATTTTGGACTAGTCACTAGTGTTTAAGGGCTTTGGGGAGGTAGGAGTGTTTGGGAGGGCATTTATATAGAAGATAAAGTTAAAGCCAGGGTTGCATTAAAAGTTCCATCTACCAATAGTTAGCTTAGTTTGATTTAAAACCCACACAACAATTAAATGTGTGTGATATCCCAGCATATAAAGATTTTTTTCATGGCTGGTTTCTTATTTTTCACATGTAATTTTCAGGCAAGAAAAAAGGGTAAGAACATATGTGTTGGATTTTTTCAATCGATTTATGCTGCTTTCCCACTGCAGACCAGTTTAAAGTACTGGTAATCTTAAATGGTATTTAAAACGGTATTAGCATTGCCACTGCAGCAGATTACCGTTTTAAATACCATTTAAGTACCATTCCCATTGCAGTGTACCGTGTATAATGTAGAGTGCCTAACCCCCCCCCCCTTCCCCCAGTGTAAAGAGTGCCTAATTCCCCCCCCCCCAGTGTAAATAGTGCCTAACCCCCGTACCTGCCCTGTGCCCCCACCTCCCCTCCCCTTGTACTTACCTGTGGGGAGGCAGCGGGGATCATTGCAGGGTCCATGCGGGGTACAGGCAGTCCCAGTGCCTGATGAGACCTAGTAGTTCTCACTTTTCGCATATGTAATGAGTGCACATGCATACTAATGAGCCGCTCATTACATATGCGCATATGTAATTAGCGGCTCATTAGTATGCACGTGCACTCATTACACATGCACAAAGTGCGAACTACTAGGTTTCATCAGGCACTGGGACTGCCTGGAGGCTAAATAACGTTTAAGAGGCATTCCCACTGCCTCTTAAACGTTATTTAACCGTGTAGGACTCTGCTTTGAAAACGGGTTGAAATACCGTTTAACTTTAAACGGTATTTCATCTCTGGTGCTTTCCCACTGCTGCCTTAAACGGTATTTTGCCCTCAAAAATCGGCAATATACCGTTTTAAGGCTGCAGTGGGAAAGGGGCATAAGTGATATAATTGATGACTAAAAGCCCTATTTCAAGTTTTCATACCAGGATGTACCATGCTCACTTAAAGTGGATACAAAGTCACGTGCCACAAGGTATATTTTTAATTGTAACCTTCACCAGGATCACCCTGTGGAGTATTTAGCTGATGTACTGCTCACTCACATCAAGTGGGAGACGATAAAACATGTGACAATTTATATATAGAATGTGTTACCAACTCACTTTAGTTAAGTGACTGATACACATCAAGGTTTCAGAAATCCATGTTGAGAAATGTATTTGAATAAATCCTCAAAACAAATAGGGTAGAATATGAATAAAAAAAATCTAATCTAGGGATCCATCACCAGTGCTTTGATTTACATAATGCAAATATGAATTGGTTATCAAATAGGTAGTCCGAATCAGTCCTTTCAAAATAAATAGATTTAATACCTCAGCAATGGCCAGGTCATCCAAAAGTCAACATATTTCAATGCTATGCTTTTCAAGATTCATTTAGATCTTCACGTCTCTTCCTTATTTATGCCCCCAGAAAAAGGGGGCTGATTGATTAGTGTGGGGAGAGCTGGCTAAGTCACATGACTAACTATACAATATACAAATAAATACTATACATGCCTTCTTATAGAATAAATCATTGGTGGTTATCAGGGTTTTACATTAATGATGGCTGCCAGCCCCGGAACCAAAAGTCTGGCCACTTAACAGTAACTGCTCGACTTCTGTTCCACTGGTTTGAAATTGACATTGTAACACACAGATGGTGGAATTCCGTGCTTCCAGGGGCACTCACACTTCCACATAAGCCATGCACTCACTGTAAGGGAGCGCACATCACGATTAATATAAAAAAAAAAAGTCCTTACTCAATAATGGTGATAAGTTCCTCTGCACGGCTTCATGCTCCCATCTTGACATGAATAGGTTGGTGGACACAAACTTGTACCCATCCAATCCTTTGTAAATGGTTTCCCCTCAATAAAAATAAACTATTTGTCTAGATTAATTCTATACCCTCGATGATAAAATCGGTACTCTTTACCTAGAAGGGCGCCCACGATTTTGATTGTGGGCATAGTTAGGGGGGAGAGGAAGGGGGGAAAAAAAAAAAAAAAAAAAATCGCTTCGGTCGCATGGCATGCGACCAAAAAAAATTGCATGCGATCGACGCGATGACCACGATTTCCCATAGGGAACAATGTTAAATGTCCCAATTGACCCGATTTTCCTGTTCAATGTCCCAATTGTTTCCTATGGAAAATCGGGTCAATGTTAAATGGCCCACAGAGACCAAATAGGCACCCTGAAGTGTGAAATGGCCCCCCCAATTGTTAACGCCACCCCACGATCAACCCGAAGCGTGGCGAGCGCAGCGAGCCCGCGAGGGGTGGTGGTATGCGTCCTACGACCTTTTCATACCCCCACTATCCACGACGGCGTGGAGTTGAGAATAGAAAGTGTGGCACGCGGACAGCTGTGAAGCCCGCAAGGGGACGCGGATACCTGTGAAGGTATCCGCGTCCCCTCGCCACGCTTCGGGCTTGCTGCGCTCGCCATACTTTCTATTCTCAACTCCACACCGACGTGGATAGTGGGGGTATGAAAAGGTCGTAGGACGCGTACCGCCGCCCCTCACGGGCTCGCCACGCTTCGGGTTCACGTTCATCGTGGGGTGGCGTTAACAATTGGGGGGGCCATTTCACACTTCAGGGTGCCTTTTTGGCCTCTGTGGGCCCTTTAACATTGTTCCCTATGGAAAAATCGGGTCAATTGGGACATTTAACATTGTTCCCTATGGGAAATCGCGGCGGTCACATCGCATGCGATTTTTTAGTACATGCGATGCCCGCCCTTCTAGGTAAAGAGTACCAAGTAATCTTATCATCTGATTTTTCCAAATGCTACCCAATTACCCAGGGCTGGGCAACACCGGCCCTCCAGATATTAATGAACTACACATCCCAGCATGCCTTGCATCAGTTTCAGCATGGCCAAATAGCAAAAATAATGCAAAGCATCCTGGGATGTTTAGTTCATTAACATCTGGAGGGCCGGTGTTGCCCAGCCCTGCAATTACCTGTAGTCCCTCCTTCTGATCAATAATGTAGGCAGAGTTGGCACTGGCAGTAACAAATAATAATTTCACTATATCATTTTTTACTTATATGCAGATTTACTGAAGTCCTAACACATTTTCAGAACACCATTCATTGTAATCCATAAATAGGAGCTTCAGTTTTGTTAGTGGGCGGGTAACCCTCACTACTAAATAACTTTACTCATGTGTTAATCTATGCCTCAGCTTGACCAGTATAATATTGCTACAGGGGGTCTGTTGGAGAAGTGTCCTCTGCAAACATCCCAAAAACAAGCAAAGATGCTACAATATAAAATAAAGTGGTCACATACACAAGCAAAGCACAAGTTATAGCAAAGAAAATCTCTTTATTCGTTTAGACAAATCCAGGACCATTAAGAATCTTTACATCTTATGTTTAGCTCATGGCGTATAAGGTGGTGGCAAAGTCTCTGCAGAAATCTTATCGTATGCAGGAGGAGCGCCAGGTATCTGCCAAAAAGAAAATGAAGCAGTTAATAGTTTATTTTTTACCTTGATACTTATTAACCCACTCATCTAGTGCCAACTACAGCTGAAATGTCGAGTGCCAGAACAGTCCTAATCTGTCCTTACCAAAGAAGCATGGACAACTGTGCTCCAATAGGAAACAAGGTGAAACTAGGACTTAAAACGATTTTACACTTCTTGGAATCCACTGGAGCTTAGGGTCTATATTCCCTACTTCATGTGCTCACTTAGGCAAACTGGCTACTGACAAATTAATCCACCAGTAGATTTTTGGATTGCAAGTGGAAAGCGGAGTATCCAGAGGGAACCTACACAAGTACAGGGCCCTACTGGGAATCAAAACTGCAATGCCAGTATTTACATTTAAATGATAACTGGTCAGCTATGCATTCACCAAGTTAACCTTATAGAAGTGGCATGCTCAGAGGATATACTTGCAAGTTCATGCAAGTCAGGGAAAGTTAGGGTTTCTCAGACAGTTTATTATGGAAGGTTCTGCGACCGTCTCTGCAGTTGTTTGGATCTGTGAAGATACTGGTGGGCATCTCAGTGCATTTGCCGGCAGCTGTAACATAATATTTCCATACATCTGTGGTGTATGGAATACCAGCTGTGAATGCATTATGTCCATATCTGAATCAGGCCCATCAATTCGGTCATCACTCTGCTGCATTAACCAACAAGCTACTTATCTTAGTTAAGACGAGCACAGTAATATTCTGTTGATTACTGCCAATTCCTTTTGGGTGCCTGGTGCGCATTATAAGACCTGTTGTAGTAAACTGTCAATTTTAGACAAAACCATAGTCTACAGAGCCAGAATTAGAAGCTGCAGTCTTATTATCCGATGTGGATGGAGTAGCATTGCATGCCGCAAAGAAATGATACTCTTTAATTTGAGCATGCACTACCTTTACTGTGGTTGGGCAGCATGTGTCTCCAAGGTCAGATGCAGAGGACTCCGTACCTGCTGTGGTTGATGGTAGGAAGGGTGATGCCTGATTTAAAGAAACTGATGTAGTCATGTACAACGTTGGCCCTCCAGATGTTGTGAAACTACACATCCCAGCATGCTTTGACACAGTTTTAGCATTCTCTAATAGCAAAACAATTGCAAAGCATGCTGGGATGTGTAGTTTCAAAACATCTGGAGGGCCAACGATGGACATGCCTGCTTTAAATTAAGGCACATCTTAAAGAATTTCTGAATTGAAATGTACACTTTCCAACAGTTGGGAGCAATTTGTTGATTGTCATTTTCCCCCATACATTACTAGATATCTGCTCCTATCAGACAAAAATCTTTAGGAAACATTTAACACCAGGCACCTCACTAGTGCCAAAAGCCTAACCCACTCCCCTAATGCTAGCTGCCCTGCATACTTAGAATACAGAAGGCAGAACTGACAGACATCAATACTTATTGTGATTGCTGGCATGATGACAGCCAGCAGGTTGTGAGCCATATCCAGTTTTAACCATGCCTTACAGAGTAAGGTACCTAACCCTTATTTCCAAAGAGTCATTTTTGACACTAAGGGGGTGTATTCAATCCTGGCCAAGTTAAAAAATGGCAAAAGTGTTGATTGTTATTCAATCACAGGCGGTTTAACGCACATTTTAGAATGTTAGAAAACAGCTGCAAATTTGCTCAAGTAAATGCACAACAATTTTGCTGATCCATGTGGCTTTCACCAGTGCTGGCTTTTTTGCACAGGCGAAACATAAGCACTGGGATTGAGTAGGGAGAGTTGAATTTGCCCAAGAATTTGAGATTTTTTCTGGGCGAAATAGTCACCCCCCCCCCTAAACTTTCAATACCCTTGAGTCAGATTTCAGAGTCAAGTACACTAGCCATTTGCTGTAGCAGGTCCATTAATAGCAGCAGTGCATGTAATAATAATAATAATAATAATTAGACTGCCATTTACCACGTTTGTCAAGGTGTTGTAATCCTGTAATGGCACTTTGCACTCCCCTGTCTCTCGTGATGCACCAAACATTGACTGGATTACAGACGGACTCAAGCGACGACTCTAAAATAAAATCCAAAATATAAAAATATAAATACACACTTCTAAGCAACATTGCCTTCATTTTTCTACAGTTCTTCTTACCCCTACTATTTTGTAGCCACTTCGCTTCTTTAAGTACCAACAGCCAATGATCAGGATAAGCGCAGCTATTATGGCAAGAAGGGCAATTCCGGCAGCCCTAGAAAGATACACACAAGTATAGTAATAGAACAGGTTGTTTCAGTAAGGCATACAATGGCAAAAATAAGGGGGAAACCCCATCAACGTGCATAAGTGTTGTACACCGGTAGGATTTAGAGATACTAAAGCTATCCCCCACCCAATTGAATTTGTTTTTGTTGTATACTCCTTTGCTAATAAAGTCAGCCATTTCCAAAGGACCTCTAACTAACTGATGTATACGGTAGGTACTGTAGGAGGAGGCTTGTGAAAAATATTTTAATTTAATGAACTTTTTTTTTTTTTAGAGTGCCAGAGGTAGTAACATCTTTCCCTTCTGGTAATTCAAGGTGCACACAAAATTTTAAACTGTGTAAATTACATTTTCACAAGCGATTCTCAACTTTGAGGATAATTGATTATAAAAGTAGTCAACCATTAAAGTGAAATAAAGCAGTCAATCCAAATTTGACCACATGAAACTATAGGATAAACTAATGTAGGGTACACACTAGAAAGATCATATGATGGGTCACGCAATCTGTTGGAGCGCATGATCTGCATACGATCCAATCATGATCTGTACCCAGTTTAAGGGATTGTTTTCAAATACTGACTGCAGCAGGTAGGACCTGCAAAATGACCAGCGGGGATGCACATTGGATCTAACACAACCAGTCGAGATTTTCAAATGGGGAAATGTATTGAAATGGGGAAATGGAGGCCAAAATAGTTCTGATGTGTACCCAGCTTTACACGCACCAACTATAAGTCATGGTAAAACAATCCTGAGATGATTGCACAAAAAGGAACAGATCCAAGAGAACGTTCCAAACCATAAGATTTGTTGGTCCAATTCCATATTGCACATGATAGAACACGTCATACACTGCATTTTGGGAGCCAGCAAGTTGTTTACTGGGATGTGGAGGCCTCATTCCTATGCCATTCTCAGGATTTGACTGCACATGCAGCCCCCCGGCTGCACCGCCCGTTCTCCTCCTCGCTGTCAGCCACACTCAAACCTCCAGCCACCTCTGGTTTTATAATTCGAGAAACCAATCCCGGGATTGAGTATTTTTCAATCCCAAATGCCGGGATTGAAAATACACCCCAGGATTGAGGCGCTTCCCCATTTGTAACACTAGGAAGTTCAGTGCAACCCTTTTAGCAGCACATTTTTTCCCAAATAATCTTAGAAGCTACTTTACCAACAGGTATAGCTGCAAATATTCAGCAACCACAGAATCTATGTATGATGGACCACAGCAGATAACAGCGGCACTCACACCGATTCCATAGCGAGACGCAATGCTGCCAAAGTTATCCCATTTTCAGAATGACTAGCACTCCTGATATCGGCTTGAGCAGCTACTGTCATCTTCAATGTAGCCTACACTTTATGGATTCAGTCGACAGAGGGTTCCTCCCTGTAAATGGTAGATTCATATGCTGAAGTCCCAGCAGATCAGATTGCAGGTACAGGTTCCTTTAGGAGCTTGTGTCCTTGTAAGTGCCCAATCATACATCTCACCATGATCATATATATATATTGCAAAAGTGATCTTGGGCAGTAAAATCAGTTTTAGCCTTAGCAGTATAGCCAGAAGCAATGGTGGCAAAATACCCTAAATCCATCACAGCAGCATGTGACCCAGAATCAGCCCTTAGCACGTTACCTACTTAAAACATTCTGCCATTATGGCGCCCAATAATGCTGACAAGGTGACTGGGGAGGGTCTCTACAAAAACAGTACTGAATTCTCACATTCACATATGGAACACTGTTGGAAGTGAATATGTTGCATCATTAATCCCCAATACAAGTAGCATGGGGTTGGTGGTTTGCAGTGCTATGCTTGTAACTGCTGCCCCTGATCGGTATGAAGTACTCAATGGTCCTAGTGCCAATAGTTTATAAAAGCCATTTACTTGTGTGGGTGTGCTGTAACATGTAGTGTGTACACAGTTGGACACATGCAGTCACTACAAAAGCCACCATTAGCACTGTGTGCTGCTCCGTAACCGGCAGCTTTAACTACTTCTACAGTCAACACAATACTTAAGGATGTCCATGCTATTGCCCCATTGAAGTAAAAGCTGGCGCTGTGTCTTCGAGCCTCAACAGCCTGAAGCAGAGTCAACTCATTGTAACCATGACTGGTTTCAACAGAGCAATACCTGCAGGTATGCAAAGTTCTGAATGGGGTTTATGGAAACGTTATATGACACTTCACAATACACTGGTCTGATAGAGTTCTATAAAGCCTTATTTATATGGTTACCTTTTCTCACGAATATCAAAAGTAAAAGGAAAAACGAGTAATTGGGAGTCTATCAGTAAGTTACATTGGTACAGCCATCTTAAGAACTTTACCCCCCACAGTACATCGGGACCTGGCTCCCTAGGCTGCAGCCTATTAGTTAATCAGTCATTGCCCATTACCCCTTAAATTGAAAACCTGACCATGTTACACTTAATCAAATATACCAACACAGCCACTATTTCTCACCTCTTTTAGCATTTGGTAGGTCTTTAGTTCTACTACAGATGGACATTGGATGCCCACCACAAAACAATGCTTAGGCTTCCACCAAGCAATACAGTCTGATAGTGACTAACCACTGCATTGACAGAATGCGATGGAGAGATTTTAGCATATTTAAAAAAAAAAAAAAAAAAAAATCCTATTGGTGCATGAAAAGCAAACCATGCCCATTCCTTGTTAAACAATGGATTCACTTGTATTTTACCATTCAGACAGCAATCACATTTACACCATTTGATGGCAGTTACCATCAGAGCTGCCAGTGAATGGTGAAGATATACAGTTGTGAACCATCAGACTCAAATGCCCATCCCTAGGATCTACCCCACAGAGACTCCAACCTGCACTTACTGTACCAGCAGTCTAGTGTCCACCAGGAAAGGCTAGATTTTGGTTCACTAGAAAGTCTTCGAGCATTAAAATGAATTAGTGCAGCTTGTGCTTAGAATGTGGTTTGTATTAAATACAGATGTACACACATACATGGTTAAGCTATAGGCAGTTGGTGCAGTATCAGACATACATTATATAGATTAAGGAAATAAAAGCCCCACTCCCCGCACACATGCTTGCCGGAGCGAGAACAGATACGCACAGGCAGTGTTTTAGTAGCATCTTATAACGATAGGACTGCGGGGAACATACAGAGGACGCTTAGTACATAAAGGAAACTTACGCTTCGGAGCTGAGCCCGTAGGGTGGCCGGCCTCTGCTGTCTGCCCCCAGGGTATGCGATGAGCCAGAACGGGGCATCTTCCCGAACTCGCACAACCAACTTTTACTAAACCGCAAATAGAGAGCGTTATCCCGCAGCATCGCCCCTAACACCACATGTAACACCCCACACCCAGCCAGCGCCCACAGCTATACACCCCCAGCTGCCCAATCAGCGCTGCAGCCAGGGCCAAGCCCCCACTCACACCTGATTTACTATTGTCTGTAAAAGGTGCTCACTCGTTTTAGAAAAACTCTGATAACTTGTATCGGCAGTGTAGAAAAGTGGTATAAACTACAGAGATAAGGGATCTGCTTCCATGTAACCACGTGTTTATTGGCTTTTAGAATTTAAATAAATCAGTGATCTTTCAATTCAAATAGTGCATAGAAAACAGATATCTCACTCTGATTACTGTGCAGAAAATGCATTTAAGCGATCACTGCAGTTATCTATGTACACAAGCGAGTGATCTGTTACAAATTCAATTAACCACGTCACTTTGCTGGAACACACTTAGAAAAAGTTTATTAGCCAAAATTAACTTAGCCTACATTTATATTTGTACAGTCAATTATAAAGACGACAATTAAAACAAGCTTCATAAGTGTTTATAATTGTTGATAATATGTTGCAGAAAATAATTGACCAGAATTGTTTAAATTAGATTAAGAAGAAAAACACAACATGCAGCAGGGACTTACCTCCGGAAGGATGGTGCGCAAGTTAGCTTGTGAATGCAGTGGCTGATTTCTCATAACCTTTTGTGTCTGAGTCTTATGACTATCACGGGTTCAATACTCAAGAAACCCTTTGATTTATTTTAATGAGCATGAAAGCTGGAAGAATGCATCCCTACTGGGCAAGCTCCTCAAAATCACATGCATTTAAGGGGAAAGGACTTTTCGCAAAGAAAGAAGTAAATGACACAAGTTCATCTGGGCAACACTTATGGGCAAAAATATCAAAAAGAATGGTTTAAGCGTATGAAAACTTGTTAATAAATAGCACTTGAACCTTTTTTTAAAGTTTTTCGAACAAATTTGTTTAGCAGAAGGACGCAAGTAAATGTTAAGAAATGCTTCATTAACATTACATAAGGTCCATACACACTGGGTGATTATGCCCAGCGTGTATGGACAGCGATGACTGCTGTCAGCACTATGCAAAGCTGCTCATCTGCTGGTAATACCAGTAGATGAGCAGCTGTCCCAGCAATGATGCGGGAGCACGCATCACCGTTCACCGCGCATCGCCGGGTCATACACACTGGGTGGCTTTGAGTTGAAAGCCGCTCAAACTTGTTTTTTTTTAGCGGCTTTCAGTTGAAAATTGCCCAGTGTGTATGGGCCTATAGGCTGATAAAGTACATAAACATTCTGCATATAACAGTTTATTCATGGGAGTAGCTAAAGTTGGTGCAAGGGTGCCACTCAGTGGCGGATTAGCCACGGGGCGACAGGGGGGCTTGCACTGGAGCCCAATACAAAAAAAGAATAACAGGTAACACGTGGCGCAATGCTGCCTTCAATCACAATCCCTGAAGATACACCTTTACTTCAAAGCACAGAATTGGGAAAAAACTGGAAAGCTTGCACTTGAGCCCCCACACCCGCCACCCAATTGCTGAGGTGGCAGGCAGCAGGGTCTGGTAGCACTGGCGGGCAGGGGGTCCCTGCGTATGTGAAGTCAGCAGCGGAGTTCCTGTGGCAGATGGGAACTAGTAGTGCTACTAATTCCCATCTGCCCCAGCCCACCAGCGCTTCATGGATCCTACTGCCCTGATCCACGTGCTGCTTCCATCCGGGGGGGGGGGGGGGGTGATGCCTCCATCCGGGGGAGAAAGGGGGTCATGCCTCCACCCGGGAGGTAGGGGGGGCAGGGTGTGTGAGGCGAATTATGCCACCGTCCAGGGGGTGGGGGAAGAGGATGATGCCTCTGTCTGGGGGGGCTTTTTTGTCCAGGGCCCCCACAGATCTTAATCCGGCCCTGGTGCCATTGCGATGGGGCCCTGAGGCATAAGGGGGAAAAGGGGGATTCCTGGACCCAGGTTATAAAGTTGTATTCCAATTTTCCAAATTTGCCTGCTAAGAAATTAGGTCTGATCTATTACCCAGCCGGAACGGTGTGATATTACATATTCAGTAAGAGATGTATGTAGTGGATGTTATAATTGTAAAGGGCACTGTATGAACTGGAGGGCACTGCAATGTGGCATAATCTTATCTGCCCTTTGTAGAGTGAGTGGTACAAAAATGTTACATAATAAGAACTTGGGCACTTTACTGTGGCACAGTATGAAATGGAGGCACTATATTGTGGCATAATATGAACTGGAGGCAAACATGAATTAGGGCACTATTATGGGACATGCAATTAACAAATTCTAAGTAGTGGTGTATCTCAAGAGTCATTGGATCAGGTGCCCCTTCAATATGTTGCAATGGGACCCACTGGTTACACCCCTGAGTTTATGTACTAAGGAGAGAGATAAAGCTGATGTAGCTAAAGGGGAAGATGCAGTTACACTGTCCATTCTGCTGTTATTTGGCAGGACCTGTTTCGTCTATTTAGTGCAGTGAAGCAGGACCCTAACTTGTCAGAATGTATTAGCTACTTTGCCAAAGAGGGAGAATATTAAAGTATCTGTCTTCTGAAGTGCACTCTCCTTCTCAGTTGCTCTGACTGGTGCTTGCATAGATTGTGTGCGTGAGAAATCTCCCAGAGGCATCTATGGTTGTTTTTAAAATAAAATCTTTATTTTCTATTAAGCACAATCTTTTTCTGTTGGAGCCGACAGCCAGGGACATCTGTTAATATCAAAAGCTGCAGTAGTTCGAATGGTCAGTGCCACTGACAGGTCATACCTCTGCTTGCACATTGTTGCTTTATCTTGCAGGCAGCAGTGATGATAAAGAGAGGGGTGCATAGCCTTCCTGTCATTTAACAAAGAAGACCACATTGATATATTCTGAGAACCTTTAACTGATGCACAAAATGTGTGTAGTTACCGTTTTCTCACCTAACGACCCTTCATTCATCTGCCCCAGTGGTTCACAACCTTGACTACCGGCTGCAGACCAGTTGGGGGTACTTGAAAATACCCCCAGTACACAGCCAGCAGCCAGACAAAGAGGGACCTGATTTCTGACCACACACTACTCCTCCGCTACTCCTTAATATAAGGACACACATAAGAATACGTATACCACTCACTTAAAATGTGCCTTGCACTCTCTCTATGTTGACCTCTGCCTGTATATTGGCCTGTTTTTGGATGATCCTTCTACTGAACTATGCAACACTACAGCCTCACTGTGTCTTAACTTGTCTGTGCTCTGGCCTCTAAATAAGTTCCTTTGGCCAACATCTTGCAACAAGTTGTCTGGTGGGGGTGCCTGTGACACCTGTCACCAGAGAGATTGGCAGGGAGAGATAACAGCCTCCCCGTATGTTCTGGTAATATAGTAAAAACTGGAGGGGTCCAGGCTATATGAAGACAATGTAATTTATTTAGTAGCATATTCTGTTGCCCTTTACAATTGGAATCATTGATACAACAAACTGGGTATTTACAGATAATCAATAAGGTAGGAGCCGGAGGGCCCTGCTTGCAAGCTTACAATCACCTTCCTCATCTCCCAGGTGACAGGTGTCCCCCAAACAGGAAACTCCCCAGACAGGCACCCCCACGAATGGGACACTACAAGCTCCAGAATGGCAGTTTGATGAATGTAGTCATCCGGTCTAACATTCTGGGGTCCATTTTTTGGTTAGGGCTTTTACCAAGGGTTAGGTCTAAATTCAAGTGGGTTAAGAGACCTCCTGATGTCAAAGGGGAGGAGAGGGGGGTGGACAGAGGAGGAGCAAGGTCAGAAGAAGGGTCCCAAACGGCCCCTCACGGGCTCGCTTCACTTTCCATGCTTCGGGCACAGTGGCTCGCTTCGCTCGCCATTTTGTTAATAAAGGCAACCAGTGGTGGTGTGGATAGGAAGGAGCAACATCTCTGGTCTTGCTCCTCCCCCTGGGCGTGAAAGGTCCTTTAGCCCACTACAATTTAGCAAAGTCCCCTTCTGCTCTGGTCTGTTTAAATAGGTCACCAATTTGTACATGACTGCTCTGCAGTACTCAACAGTGCCATCTGCTGCTAGACTTCAGAATCCACTTCACTATCAATGTAGTTTTACTTAAAATTATGAGTAAATTATAACATTGTTCCTAGCTAAGTGACAGCTTGTAATATATTTTACTGCCATTTGAAACATTCCATCTCTTTCTCCGAGCGATGTACAGTACATATGGGCCCATTTATTAAAATTATATTTACTAAAATAATGTGGAAAATGGTGACTTCACACATCTTACCCATTATTTCACCTCAAGTCATTAACCCCTTCAGTGGTGGGTTTTTTTTTGGGAGCACTCCCCACTGGGCGAGTTTTTTATGGGGAGCGTTCCCTTAAAAAAACCCACCACTGCCTCCCTGGGTCCGGGAAGCGCCGCTGCACTGTCAATCAGCGGCTGCCCGGACCTGCGCCCCCGCACCGCGTCCCTGTCCCCGGAAGCCGGCTTGTCATAAACCGGGGACTTAAATACAAAACCCGGAGGGGAGGGGGGAGGAGGAGGCGCCGCAGAGGGGAGGGAACCGGGCAGCGCTGAAGCTGCCTGAGTTCAGTGATTGAACTCAGCAGTGCTGCCCGGCTGTAAACAGTGACAATCCCGAGAATTTTCTGGACTTGCCAGACTGGGCACTGAGGCACAGCCCGGAAAATTCTTGGGATTGCCACTGAAGGGGTTAAATGGCCTTTGGAGCAGGGGTTAAATGGCCTTTATGAAAAGATGCTCCAAACCTCTTCATTTGCATTTATTTTTTAGAACCAGATCGGATTTCCCATACTTATATTGGGAAATGCGATCTGGACAAATTTACTGCAAAAAGAAAATAAAGATCCTGTACAAAAATCGGGTTTAGGTTTTAGGTAGACAGTCTAAAGGTCGACCACTATTAGTCAACAGGCAAAATGTCTACACAAAGAGAAAAGGTCGACCTGGAAAAAGGTCAACATGAGGTTTTCCTTTTATGGGTGTCTATTTCGACAAATAGGACACCGTATAAGTGTACTGCGCATGCTATGACAGCCATGCACTTTAGGAATGTGGACCGATGGCGCAGAACTGTAGGAGGGGCATGGTATGTTTTTCTTTTCAATTGGATGCCATAAATAGGTGTGTAGGGGCCACAGTGCATTGCTTTGCCTAAGAAATACAATGCGGTTAAGATTGTGACGGTAATACAACTCTAGTCCAGTGGGTGACAAACTTCCTTTTAATATCATCTATATATACATGTCTAGTGTATGTGTGTCACTGAAACACTGCCATCTGTTGGCAGCAAGTAAAACTACATCTCTTTCTCTCTCTCTCACATTAGCTACCTTACTAGTTTTCAAAGCATTTGCTTTGAGCGGGCTCACTAGTCATTTATAATAAAATACATGTAGGGATGATCTGCTTTTAAGTACTATCTGAACTACATTTTGGAAAGTGTTGTCTAACTCCATAGCTTTGGATACATAAGTGCCTGAAGGTATTGGTCTGTGATATTACTACATTTTAAGCTGCAACCAGAAATGTTCATACCAATAGAATAAACCTGATAAGACGTAAAACAGTATGTGTTTTGTTATTGGGAGTATGCTTACAGCAATACGGCATTTCTAGCATACCACTTTTTTTGCTGCATTTTTTGGCATTCTCATGATGGTCATGAGTTTCTGAGGCATTCCTTGTGAAGACCACAAGCTGTTCACAAGGAAAGCCTCACAATTAAATATTATGTGATAAATATTACTTTTTACACTAATAGACTAAGCACAATATTCATAAAAGTGTACTCACAGAACTAAATAAACTCAAGCGCTAAAGAAGCAAGATAGTTGGGAATTACTGTTAGGTCTAAAAAATCTGCACAAACAGATATAAAAATTGAATCAATAACTATGTTTCAGTAATCTATAAATGTGTTACTTATATAAGAAAATACGGTACTTATGTAATATCTGGGCTCCCGTTTTTCTTATGAGACCGCGTCCCCTCGCGGGGCTCACTGCGCTCGCCACGCTTCGGGCACGGTGGCTCGCTGCGCTCGCCACACTATATAAAATCAATTCCATGCGTAGTTGGATAGTAGGGGTATGAAAAAATGGGGTGCATTTAACATGGGAGCCCAGATAATACATAAGTACCGAAAATACATATAAACTTTATTGAAACATTTAAAAAAACCCGCACCTTTGCCATAGCAAAGGGACTAGTCCACCCAGGCCAAGAGTTCTTTAGGAGGTAGGTACCCCTCCACCAATTAAAAGAGGTCCCACCCTCTCCAAGCCACCCCAGGCCTGGGCTGAAGCCCGGGGCTATCCCCAGCACCCCTGTGCGGGGTTGATAGCTGGTTTAAAAAAGTAATATTGTCCTTTACAGTAGAACTACAGGTCCCAGGAAGACATGCTGCTGGTACTTGGGAGAACCACAGGTACCAACATGTGGGGCATTAAAGGTCCACTGGTACCTACAGCCCCCTCTAAAGGAAAAACAAACACCTGTTTTAAAATATTTTATTTAACTTCATCTTCCTTCTTCACTGGGACGTCTGCGGAGTCTTCTATTGGGGCTTCAGCATCTTCATCTATGTTCTTCACCTGGGGGAGGCAATCTTTCAAGCTCTTTTGCATGGCCACCGCCTCCCAGGACTACAATGCCTTCAGGAGCTCTTCTCTGCTCCTCCTCCACTGTCGGGCTGCCTGCCCCCTGTCTAATATAGCCAGCTCAAGGAGGCGGGGTGATGACACAGCGAGCTGTGATTGGTTGGCTGTGGCCATTTTGAAGTTAAAATTTTTTTTTTGCTGATGGCCGCTTCACCCGCCACCCCCCCCCGCTGATGCTCGCTACCCCTGCCATTGAAGCCCGCTATGGTTACAGGCTGCACTTGCCATGCTATTTTATTCTCGCACCACGCCCTACTGTAGGGCATGAAATACCTCCTGTCAGCACATGTCGGCTAAAAAAAACAGTGAAAACCCCATGTCGACATTTTGACTGTTGATCTTCCCTATGTCGACCTAATGACCCTGTCATTGTTGACTTAGTGATGTAAACGTAATGCTTGTCAACCTAGTTGTTGTAGACCTAATGAGTGTATCCCGTTACAGCAAGAGGCGCCATGGATACATTCCATAAACACGTCAACGCCTCAAGGAATGACCAACAATATTTCCTTTTCTTGATTAATGGTCCAGTAAGATGTGTGTTAAGGTCCCTTACAGAATGTATTACAGTGTTCTTGAATCGTGGTCAGTAGTATACCATGTCTATTACTCAGGGGGGTGTACATTATATATGGAAGCTCTGTATTTTGGGATAATATTGCCAATGCAGCATATAGCTGAATTATATTCCATTTAGAATTACTGTAATGTCTTTAGGTTTAGCAGTAGTGGACAGCCAGGTGTGTATAATTGTGCTGTTTGACATAGTATCATGTAGCATGTTGAATAAGTAATATATATGAGCAGATCAACATTACAAGATTACAGTATGTGCATTGACAATAGTATTGAGTAGCACCTAAGCTTTGAAATCCACTCCAATAGGTGCTGCTTGCTCTCAGGTGAGATAAATAGATGTAGGTCTATGAGCTTGTTTATTATATTGTGTAATCATTTGTTAATATCCATTGTGCAAAATGAATTTTTGTATGCCACTTTACTTTTTCCTTTGTTGTATTGAGTGTTGTTCACGAATCACCATTACTTATGATTAAGTGGTTACCAGTACTCTTTTCCAGGATTGGCGTCTAGCAACAGGAGTTGTAGTTTTAAGATTACTCGCAAAACTACACCTCAAGCTGAATTAGGCCCATATTACCCAAACACCACAAGCATTCATGCAGAACAGTTGTGCCCATCTTGCAGAAATGCAGATCCACACTAGTTACACAAGTCAGATTCATGCTGAACATTCAGAGAAGGACAGATCCACACACCAACATGATCGAGTTCCTTAATTTTTGCAGGTACACCCCGAAACAGGTATTCTCTTGAGAAATTTTGCATGTATACTTTTATAAATATGTCCCTGTATGTCGGTTGGCTTCAGGGGTGGAGGGGAACTGGAGGGGGGGGTTATTAAGTGTTTGATCTTTAATAAGTATTCCCCAAAGTTTTTTAACAATATTCTCTACAATCCGATGCTGAGAGGAGGTTTAAAAGTTTATCAGTAAGTTCTCCTCTCAACATCGGATTGTAGAGAATATTGTTAAAAAACATTGGGGAATACTTATTAAAGATCCTACACTTAAGGAACACCTGGGAGCTAAACCAAAATTTATATACAGGAGGGCAGACAACTTAAAAAATATGTTGGTGAAAAGTGCTGTCCCCCTAGACTACCAGGATTACTACAAAGGATTACCTAAAAGGAGGGAAAGGTTACAAGTGGAGTACCCCAGGGATCTGTACTTGGACCAGTGCTTTTTAATATCTTTATTGGTGATATTGCAAATGGAATTGAGGGTAAAATGTGCCTTTTTGCAGATGACACAAAGGTATGCAACAGGGTAGACACACCAGGAGGGGTAAAACAAATGATTGATGATCTAGGTAGATTAGAGGAATGGTCAAGAGCATGGCAACTACAGTTTAATGCCAAAAAATGCAAAATCATGCACTTGGGTTGCAAAAATCCAAAGACTAAATATAGTATAAATGGCACTATAATGGAAACTACTGAGGAAGAGAGGGATCTAGGTGTCACTATTTCAGGGGACTTAAAGGCAGGTGGGCAATGTAACAAAGCAATGAAGAAGGCAAGTCAGATGCTTGGTTGCATAGGGAGAGGTATCAGCAGTAGAAAGAAAGAAGTAATAATGCCACTGTATAGGTCATTGGTACGACCTCACCTAGAGTATTGTGTTCAGTTCTGGAGGCCATATCTCCAGAAGGATATAAATACATTAGAGACTGTACAAAGAAGAGCAACTAAAATGGTGCATGGCCTACATCACAAAACGTACCAGGAAAGACTAAAAGATCTTAATATGTATACTTTAGAGCAGAGAAGGGAAAGGGGGGACATGATAGAAACTTTCAAATATATCAAGGGTTTAAACAAGGTACAGGTGGGAGACATTCTTCACAGGAAGAGGAGCAGCAGAACACGAGGACATGCACTGAAACTAGAGGGAGGAAGATTCAGGGGAAATTTGAGGAAGAATTACTTCACAGAAAGAGTAGTAGATAAGTGGAATAGCCTCCCATCAGAGGTGGTAGAGGCAAATACAGTAGTACAATTTAAACATGCTTGGGCTAGGCATATTGATATCCTTACAAAAAAATAAGGATCAAATATGGTTTGAGGTAACATGTTTAAAAAAGGGGCAGACTAGATGGGCCAAGTGGTTCTTATCTGCCGTCAAATTCTATGTTTCTATGTTCTATCGGTGCGGGCAATGCATCATGTGTAAATTGTGCAAAACTGACACTAAAATCACACAATTTAAGTCTAATGTTACTAATCAGGTATATGACATTGATGATTCCATTCCCTGCAGGTCTAAAAATGTAGTGTACCTTTTAGAGTGCACTTGTGGTCAGCAATATGTTGGCTGTACAGGTCACATGCTAAAGGAAAGGCTTGCAGAGCATGCCCGTAATATAAAAAAGGGGTATGAACTGCATAGCGTTTCTATGCATTTTAAGTAAACCCATGCTTGTAATATGAAAGGTTTAAAATGCTTTTGTGGCATTAAACTAAGTAATACAATTTGGAGGTCTCGCAACATGGAAAGTGATCTAGCTAAGCTAGAAATGAGAACCATTTTTGATTTAAAAATCACGAGGGCTAAATTCCGACTTTGAATATAAATGGTTAATCTAATCATGTTTTCTATTGCAGATTCACTGTGTTTTATTTGTTACTAATCTTTTTTAGTGTTTCTATTTCCTGCCCGGCTCAAATATTTAAGCTAATGGGTTGTTCTTATAGAAATATATATGTCCACTAGGA